>NC_085858.1:53602285-53609785 GCF_034702125.1 Engraulis encrasicolus | reverse complement strand
GGATGAGAAAGCAATTAGAAGGCAGCCCTCTTACTTCCAGACGGAATGTATAATGGAATTAGCTGGGGGTTGGGGTGTGGTGGGGTGGTGGTGCAATGGGGTAGAGTGGGGTGGGGTGGGGTAGGGGGGACTACTGCTACGGCTGCTGCCTACATGCTTGCCTGCTTCCTGTGTAGGAGAGTAGCACGCAGCCAGCCCGTTTGGGTGATGAATGCAAGAGCAGGCAAGCAAGTGCTAGTGTGCGTGTGTACGTGTGCCTCTGTGTGTGCCTCCGTGTGTGTGTGTGTGTGTGCGCCTGTATTTGTCAAGCAAGCCCCACGCAGTAGGACTCTGTGTGTGCGTGTGTGTGTGTGTGTGTGTGTGTGTGTGTGTGTGTGTGTGTGTGTGTGTGTGTGTGTGTGTGTGTGTGTGTGTGTGTGTGTGTGTTTGAGTGTGTGTGTGTGTGTGCGTGTGTGTCTGCGTGAGTGGGTGTGTGGAGAGGAATAAGAAATATGGTGTGTGTGTGTCGTGGAGGTGGGGGGAGGAGATAAGAAGTATGGTGTGTGTGTGCGGGTGTGTGTGTGTGTGTGTGTGAGAGAGAGAGAGAGAGAGAGAGAGAGAGAGAAGGGGGAGAGAGAGAGAGAGACGAGGGAGAGAGAGAGAGAAGGGGGAGAGAGAGAGAGAGAGAAGGGAGAGAGAGAGAGAGAGAGAGAGAGAGAGAGAGAGAGAGAGAGAGAAGTGGGAGTGGTGGGGGCAATCATGCAGGGGAGGGCTGAGTATGGACCACCAGCTTCCAGAACAGAGAAAGGGAAGACGGCGGCATCTAAGGTTGCAGGTTTGCGTTTTCTTCGGCTCTTTATTTTAACCTTAAACCCCTGCATTTGTGTCCTGCGAAAGAGTAGTCCAGAGAGAGAGAGAGAGAGAGAGAGAGAGAGAGAGAGAGAGAGATGGAGCTGAAGGAGGAACGGGGACTTTGCCAGTGCATGAGTGTCTATGTATGCGCGCATGAGAGCGTGTGACATGAATGAAAATAGAGAAGGAAAGAGGCAGAGACTGTCACACCGAATCCAGCCATCTTGCTCCCCTAATTTCTTCAGCCTCTTGTGAAGCAAATGCAAGCGCCTAGCCTTAGCCACACTTGTTAGGGTTGTCCTTGTTTTTGAGGCGGTTAAATTCACCGCTGCGCTTGAAAACGAATAGGCAAGCAAGGTTACTCGAAGGCTACCTCTTGTTTCCACGACGTCCATTCACCGAAGAAGAGTCTTTTAAAAAAGACTTCATTATTTGTGTTGTAGCTAAGTGTGGAATATGTAGTTGACAATTTACTTGCGGATAGGCTATTGCAAATTTACTCACAACTGATGAGGCGCACAACAGTCTGACCTTGAAGACGTCAGAATGTAAACTGGAGACGCCGGTTAACCTTATCGCGGTGTTTACGATGTTAGCGTTGAATTGTACCACGAGAATAACACCAAACTACACTAAACACACGCATTCGACCATTTCGCCTAATTGTCCAAGGCAGAGACGTGCGTGGAGCAATTTCGGCCTGGTTGGCAGGCAGTGCATCCGTGCAGGGAGTTGGTGGAGATAACCTGCTATCGTCATACAATCAGCTGGAACAGTAGCCTACCAACGTTTGGTGAACTCCATTGGCTACTTCGAAAGTCAGCAGCTGCTGCTCACTGAATTAACGCAGGGGCGTCAAACTGAAAATCTGGGACAAAGTCGCGGGCAGTTTATTTAGGCTATTTACTTACTTACTTACTTACTTACTTACTTACTTATTTATTTATTTATAGACTAAACTTGCATAGGCCTACTGCACTTAATACTGAAAGTCAAATTTCGCAAACACTCATCCCCATGGTAGGCTATATGGTAGATCAAATGTGCCTGCAAATATTGTTATTATGAGTGTGAGATGTTACTGCTCTGGGCTCACTCGTATTAATGGTGTAGGCCTATTACAGTAATGGCGGGCCAATAATAGGCAACACATGTAGAATGATCTCACGGGTCAAATAAAATAACACCGCCAGCCAAATGTGGCCCCCTGGCCTGAGTTTGACATTCTACTCCAGAACACAAAGAAAAGAACCACATAAACTGTAGTAGGCCTATCCATAGGCTAATGACAATACAGTTGGTATAGACTTTGGGAGGAAACGTTGCCTCTGCATTTGGCAATAGAATCTGAATCTGTAAATCTTGAAAGACAAATAATTGTTTGTTAACTCCTTTTATGGCATATTTTTTTAAGTCTAACTATATAGTATCACCATGCAATACTATGCGCTGTACATCTAACCCTAACTGAAACCGTAAGGTAGCCTAAGGTGCAAGTACGTGATGTTACATGTTATAACATATGTTGTTACATTGTAACTAATAACAGAGACAGTGACCAATTGATTGGTGTGAGTTCTCTGTATCATTTTCCAAAATGTTTCAGAGAGTAGGTCTATATGCATTAGCCTGTTTGGGATGCACCTGTTGCAATGCTCTACTACTACAACTCTCCTCAAACCAGTCGTGACCTTGTCCTACCCTTTACTGTCTTCATAATGGCAGTGTGTTTATTTGCCTTCCCGGGCTCCTGTGCACATAGAAACCGCCGTCCATGGAACCAACATTCACCCTTCCCCACACTACGCAGTTAGCCCAAGGAATGCCGTCGTTGGGTTGTCGGGGAGACGGCCCGTTGAGACACACTGATTAAATGGCATCCACCTTTGTGCCGGGGTTTATAGTTGATGAGGCTATCTGGCAATTAAGGCCTGACTCTGGCGACTCTAATGTGGTCCTAATGCGCGTGATAAAAGCCATCAGCGTTCAGCTGCCAAGCAGAGACCAAGCCCTTCTAATGAGGGAGAAAAGCCACCACCAGTCAGATCCCCCAGAGGAAGGCAGGAACAGGAGGGATACCTGAGGTCACCACCTTGATGCTGTCGTCAACTGTGCGTGTGTGTGTGTGTGTGTGTGTGTGTGTGTGTGTGTGTGTGTGTGTGTGTGTGTGTCTCTGTGTGTGTGTGTGTGTGTGTGTGTGTGTGTGTGTGTGTGTGTGTGTGTCTGTGTGTGTGTGGGCTGGCGGGGGTGTGTATGTGTATGTGTGTTTGTGCATGCTTGCGTGTGTTTGTGTGTGCCTGTGTGTGTGTGTGTTTGTGTGTGCGTGTGTGTGTTTGTGTGTGTGTGTGGATGGCCGTGTGTTTGTGTGTGTGTGGGCAGGCGTGTTTGTGGGCAGGCGTGTGTGCGTGCGTGACTGCGTGTCCGTCCATGCCTTTGTGTGGGTTAGGGCAGTGTTTCCCAACCTTTTTTGACTCGCGTACCCCCTAAGCCTTTTTGTTGTACCATGAGTACCCCCTATCCCATGCTCTCTATATATTCCTTTATCCCAGTATGACTATACTCTATTCAATTGTCATTATCACATTTTTCCGCGTACCCCCTGAGGTGTGCTCGCGTACCCCTAGTGGTACACGTACCCCTGGTTGGGAAACACTGGGTTAGGGACTGGATGGGCGGGGATGTGAGGTAAGGAGGGCAAGATAAGGGGTGTGGTAGGGATGCTGTGGTGGTGGTCTCAGTGTTACCATGGCGACGGGAGGACAGTGGTCTAGATTGTTGCCATGCTACTAGGCAGGGAGAATCCCTCACTTTAAAGTCGCCTACATGATATAGGTTACACGACAGTGTGACAGATCCTTTGGATAGGCACATACAGTGCATACATATGAAAAGAGATTATTCAAGAGACATTCAACATGCATCTTATACATATTATTACTATTGCTTTACTAGTATGCCCACTGATTGTACTTCTGCTGCTGTGTGTGTGTGTGTGTGTGTGTGTGTGTGTGTGTGTGTGTGTGTGTGTGTGTGTGTGTGTGTGTGTGTGTGTGTGTGTGTGTCAGGGCTTGACACTGGCACCTGCAAACCGGCCAAATGCTGGTAAAACTTGGCTGTGGCTGGTAACAATTTCAGTGTCACTAGCCAATTTGGCAGGTAGCTTATTCTATGGTGTGACATATCAGAATAGCGTATATTCTGCACTTTGCCCCTTGTGTATCAGTTGTTTATATATAAGTTCAAGAAAAAGCTCAGTTTCTATTTGTTTGTTGTATTTCCATATTTCCATATTCCATACTTCTGTGGTTAGATGTACAGCGTCATGCCAAAAAAAAAAAAAAAAAATTGTGGCTAGTAGAATAGCTGAATGGCTAGTTACTCGGGAAAAGCACTGGCCACAATGGCCAGCAAGCGAAAAAGTTAATGTCAAGCCCTGGTGTGTGTGTGTGTGTGTGTGTGTGTGTGTGTGTGTGTGTGTGTGTGTGTGTGTGTGTGTGTGTGTGTGTGTGTGTGTGTGTGTGTGTGTGTGTGTGTGTGTGTGTGTGTGTATTTATTGTCAAACAGTATGTCAGACTTCTTATTGCACACTGTGTGTGTGTCATGTATGTAATGTCAGGTCATGTCAAATGCAATTTCAAACTTCTGTGCTAACACTGTTACATAGATTTTTCACAATAAAGTACACTTGACTTGATTGACTTGATTATACGTATTTAATTACACTTGTATTCAGGCCTGAAGCCTCTTGGCTACATTGCCATTCACTTGTGAAGGGCATACTGTAGTAGACAGATAAATGATGGATGTTTTCTTATGTTCTTTTATGCCATTTTTATTTCTATGCCATTTTCTGACTTTGTTATTCTATGATTCCGGAATTCTGTGCCAACCGTCCAATTCAGCAACCTTAAGTTATGCCAAATATTTGTCTTCTTCTTAATCAAACTATTTTATTTATTTATGATGTTTTTGTTGTTGTTGTTAATCTAACTGTTAAGCACATTGAGCCGCATGTATGAATATACAATACAAATACAAATAAAGTTTATTATTATTATTACTATTTTTTTTATTATTATTATTATCATTATTATTGTTTTGATTGGAAGAAGGCCTTTCTTCTTATTTGACCGTGAAACATACATTTATTTCACACCCATGTAGAAGTTGAGAGGGAGTCTTCTACCACCACCTAGTGTTGACCTGCTTACACTGTTGTTATGGTTTCTCTAATAGTTTCATTTTAGTATGCAGCATATAGCAGTAACTCTACAGCCAACCACTAGGGGTCAGAATGTGGTAGGATGCAGGAATTATGTTTTTATTTCATTTTTATGTATTTTTTTATTCAGGAGATGTGTGTGTGTGTGTCTGTGTGTGTGTGTGTGTGTGTGTGTGTGTGTGTGTGTGTGTGTGTGTGTGTGTGTGTGTGTGTGTGTGTGTGTGTCTGTGTGTGTGTGTGTATGGACTGGCTATGTGCACAGATAGGGACAAGTTGGTGCTAAAGCACCTGCCCCTTTGCTCTCCAGTGCCCTTTTTGAACATTCTTTTTTGTTGTATGTGTTTTTCTAGACTGTATGTGGTCTTTTCCTGACATGATCAAAATATCAAAAGCAGGTGATGATAATGCCCCAGTATAATTCCTATATACATATCCTAGTAAGACAGCCAGACATTCCACATGCACCCCACCCCCCAGCACCTGCCACCCCAAATCCCTGCTATGGTGTGTTTTATAGGCTATAAACATTCTTTGGTGTTTTACCCCTTTTTACACCTTCAACTCTCAACCCGCCAGGTTGGTGGGGGCAGTAATTAACCAGTGCTCTCCCCCATCCTCCTCCATGACTGAGGTACCCTGAGCATGGTACCGCCCTGCCGCACTGCTCCCTTTCGGGCACCATTGGGGGCTGCCCCCTTGCACGGGTGAGGCATAAATGCAATTTCACAGTGTGCGGTGTTCACTTGTATGCTGTGGAGGGCTGTGTCACAATGGCAATGGGAGTTGGAAAGTTGAAAGTTGGGCTCTCGCTTTCACTTTTTTAATCAGAAAGATACAGTGAGAGAGAGATGGGAAAGTTAGGAGAGTGGTAAGAGAGAGATGGGGAAGGATTGGGAAAAGGCATCGGGCCAGAATTGAACACAGGTCCCCGTCGTAATGGTACATTAAACTAGCCCACTGAACCACGTAGCCCCTTGACATGTTTTAAATGAGGAATGTATGTAGATGAGGAATAACCTATTCACAGCATGATGAACACATCTCAAATACACATGATTGCAAAGATGAATGTTGATATGTTTTTAAATACCACAGCCATTTAGTTCTCCATAGACCTCATATGTGCTGCGCGATGATGAGTGATAGGCTTTCAACATCATTGTCCTTGTCATTGTCCCTACATTGTGTGTAAATAAAAGACATTCTATTCTATTCTATTCTATTCTATTCTATTCTATTCTATTCTATTCTATTCTATTCTATTCTTCAGACCAATCTTCTGACCAATCCCTCGCTATTCTACCGGTATACATACAGAAACGAGACCAGGCCTGTGCTCAGGCCAAAGTCATCTATAAGGGTCCCCCACCCAATAAATACAATGTAATAACAACAGCACAAATCTACCCCCCGGGCCTGGGACAAGTGACCAGTTTGCTCCCCCTGTCAGCTTCCCTGCATGTGACAGTGAAGGGGACTGGTGATGTGATGGTAGTCCTGATTGAACAGCACAGTGGGCTCTGAAGGGTAAACGTGTACTTCCCGTCGGTCTTGCACCAGAGAGAGTGACCTCAGGGATCCATCAAGACTGTGTGACACATCTGTGCTGTTGCGGGCAAATAAAAGGATCCATGGCTGCAATCAGTGGGCTTAGACTGCCTCCTTGTGGACAGGACGTGGAAGTGCTCCACATTGTAATTTGACATACATAGGCCAACATGCTTCTCTGGAAATAATAGCGGTCAGAGGAAGAGAGTGCTCAGTGTAAAATGCATAATTAGTACAACAACCCTATTTTCATTGAATGCACACACTTCATAGATGTAACACTTATAAAGAACATTAAAAAAATAGTATTCTTTATTTGAAGCGCAGCTTATTATAGGGCTTCCAAATCTCTCTGACTCATATGAATAAAGGTTATCTGGATAATTCTGAGATGTGTGCTCTCGACTCTTGAAATTAGCTTTTTGTGTTTGATTGTTTTGTTTGTTATTTCTTAGTAAATCAAATATGTAGAAAATGTAACCCTTGAGCCATCATTCTATTTTCCAGCACACTGTTGGAAAGCAGACATACGTAGCTGATGTGCCATTGTGAAATACCCCAAAAATGTAATGTATCCGCCTCCATAAATATTCATGACATTAGCTCCGAACTCATGTGTCTCTCTCACCCAGCTTGCCAGGGTTTATACGTATATGAACAGATGTAAATGAATTACGTAAAAATTAGAGTTACGGTAAGCAGTTGTTGTGTGATTTGTATCTAGGTGTGTGTGTGTGTGTGTGTGTGTGTGTGTGTGTGTGTGTGTGTGTGCGCGTGCGTGCGTGCATGTGTGTGTGCGTACCTGTGTGTGTGCTTACCTGTGTGTGCTTACCTGTGTGTGTGAATGTGCGTGTGTGTGCGTGCATGTGTGCTTACCTGTGTGTGTGTGTTCGTGTGTG
>NC_085858.1:53589785-53597285 GCF_034702125.1 Engraulis encrasicolus | reverse complement strand
CTTCACGCACGTGCACCCAAACACACACACACGCACGCATGGACGCAGACACGCACACGCACACGCAAACACACACACACACACACACACACACACACACACACACACGCAAACACACACATATGCATTCACAAACGCACACACACATGCATTCACAGACACACAGACTCAGACACAGACACGCACAGGCACACACACACACGCACACACACACACACACACACACACCCACGCGCACAAGAACACACACAAAAGGTGGCATTGGTTAGGTAGCGAGCTGTCGGCAGCACGTCTGTTAAGTTTTTGGAATTCACTGAATTCATGACAGCTTTTGAGGCACAAGGTGCGAGTCCCCACCCCCACCACCACCCCCCTTCAGTCAGCTAAAGCAACAAAGCCTTCTCCTCTGACACCCACCCACCCATGCAGCGAGCGGTCAGTGTGTAGGGGGCTCTTGAGATACAGTAGAAGGTGGTGTGTGGTTGGAGGCGTGTGTACAACTATGGCGAGGGTTCAATATCTGGTCCACCGTCATGCTCCACACACAGCCTTTGTACGTAGATCAGTATCCTTTGGGCTCAGCCCGACCGGTCCGGTCCAGTCCTGACCCGACCCAGCTGTGGTGTCCTCCATCCATCCTCCCCCCATGGTCCCCTCCTCTCCTCTCCTCTCCAGCGGTGACCTCACTACCTCCCCCTGCTGCCGGGCTGGTGGTGGTGCGGCGGCGCGCCCGCCCTGGTGTTGGTGTTGGTGTGGTGGTGGTGCCCGCCCTGCCCCTGCCCCTGCTCCAGGTCGTCCTCCACCACGCCGGCGAAGCCCTCCTTCTCCACGCAGTCGGACAGCACCTTCAGCACCACGCGCAGCCGGCGGTCCAGGGCCTCCAGGTGGGGCCGGATCAGCACGGGGTTCAGCCGGTCGCGCAGCAGGGACTCCTCCATCAGCCGGCTCAGCTGGAACTCCTCCTTGGCCAGCAGCTGCAGACGCAGGTAGGTGGAGCGCTTCACTCTGCACATGGAGACGTACATGGAGGATATAGACACAGAGACACACATGGACACACACACACAGGACATATTAGCATTAGCACAGGTCGGTGGTGCGCTGCTCTCTGCACGACACACATGGAGGACATACTGTATTAGCATTAGCACAGGTAGATCGTGCTCTAGACTCTGCACATGGAGATAAACATGGAGGACATATTAACATCAGCACAGGTAGATGGTGCGCTTCACTACACACAGACACACTTGGAGAGGATATATTAACATCAGCACAGCAGCTAGGTGGAGCGTTCACTCTGCACACAGATTCACATGGAGAGGATATATTAACATTAGCACAGGTGGTTGGAGTGTTCACTCTGCACACAGATACACATGGAGGATGTGTTAACCTAGTAAGACATGGCCCCTGTTGTAAATTAGCTGTTACCAGAATGGCGATGACCAATTCTCAATGCATTGCCAAAGGCCCTGTGCACAGTACTGTCATAGTGGTAACCTACAAATATCTGAATATTCATGAGAGGACCTACATTAGTGCAGTGGGTTGAGTGCTTCACTCCCAGATACACATATTAACATCAGTGCAGTGGGTGGCAACTGGCCTACTTTGACATAATGATGTTATTATACCGCCTTCCTGACACTGTTATGTTTTGATCTGTTTGTATTTTGCCTTCAGTCTGTAGAGTGGACACATGCAGGACGTGATAACAGTTAAGTGTAATGGAATGATAATATAATGTACAGTACAGTAAGTGCAGTGGATGATTATGATTTATTGACAAACACAGCAATCAACTTGAGATAAGAGGAGAGAGAGAGAGAGAGAGAGAGATAGTCACCTGCAGCACTGACTTAGAGGAACCAGGATGGAGAGCTCATCGTGGGAGTGCTTCCCGAACCTGAAGGGGGGGAGAAAACAAAAATCAGGTCACTCAAACACACACACACACACACACACACACACACACACACACACACACACACACACACACACACACACACACACACACACACACACACAGCTGCTGTCAACACAGGGGGTGCCGTCGCTGAGCTGTGAAATGGCGGCTCCTGATCAAACACAGCACCCACAGACTTAGACGGGTGTCAGATCTGCTTTCCGCTCGCAAAGCAGGAGACTAGGCCAGTGCACATCACAACACAGACTTTTTGGAGAAGTTTTTCGGGAGAGGTGAAGCGGAGGGCTTTGTCAGACAGCTGAGACCTCGGCGTCAATGGATCTGCCTCTGATCTGGGCCTGACCTGAGATGAATTTAAATCCCTGACTCTGTAGTTCTCCAGGCTTTGCTCACTGTATTGGTTCAGAGCCAGACTCACCAGAGAGCATTTCCCTGAGTTAAGGTGTGTTTACACTGAGCCTCTTGCTATGAGTATACAATACAATAAAATACAATACAATTCAATATTCGCTTCCCTCCAGGCCCCTTACATCAGCATCAGAAGCATCATCATTTCACTGGAGCATCGGCAGTCATTCGGCTGCAATATCTCCGCTTTCAAGTCTGCCGCTTATAGTGATCGCGAGGCAACCTTTAAACTTAGATGAGAACAGATCGTCCTTTTCTAAACTTTCTGTTGCCATGGTTTAAATTTTCGCTAAACTGAAGCTGGTGAGGGAGGAGTGAGGCAGGAAGGGATATTACAGACTGTCGGCCATTTTGAAGCTTCTGCCACAACAACAACAACAATAACGTCGACAACGAAGATAACAACAGACGTAAAGATGATAAGACATGCTGCGTCCCGCTCACTTACCCTCTGCCGTTGTCCAGGTGGATGATGAACGTGTCGTTGCCAAACTTCTCGAAAGTCTCGTAGTGGTGGCGATCCATGTTACCTGAGAAACGAGAGAGTAATCAGGGGCCCATCTGGCTCGGCGTGTTTATCACCGCTGGGGCCGCTCGCTCGGCCGGCAGTCATTTTATCTCGCCTACTCAGTGCCCGATCGATCGATCGACCGGCCGAATGGCTGCTGTGGAGAACTAAACAGGGGTATCATTTGTAATGTGACTCACAGGCCCACGAGCCCTCTGTCAGAACCACCGAGTGTATGTACTAATGGAGTTATTGCATATATATGGCGCGAGCTCTCACATTACGTTTATGCAAGTGAGTGAGAGTGATATGATATTAGGGATCATTCAAGTCAGAAATGATGCTTTTTCCATGCAGAATAAAGAAATCAGACCTTTCGCATACTACACACAGAAAGTACAAAGCTTGAAACATACATTAGAATGAACTGCAAAATGACCCATCAGGTTAAAACAATAATATGAAGTATTGATGAGATGCTTAAAAAAGGACGGTGTGTGGGAGTTTACCCAGAAGGGAGTATTAAAGAGATATTTGCAATAGCAACCATGTGGAAGTGTTTGTGTTTGTGTTTTCTTGGTATATGTTTTTCTCCTCTTACCCATTAGGAAGTCGAAGATGGTCATGTCCATGACATCTAGGAGGCGAGTGCCTTGGTCGTACGGAGGCGTCTGCTTCACCTCGTCACAATAGTCAGGGTCCACTTCCCACCTGCACAACACACACACATACACACACAAGTTACGGGCTATGATACTACTGAAGTAGGCAGACAATTCATTTATTTGTGAAATGCAGCAAATGTACATTTTTCACCATGCTGATATTTATACAGGACACACGCATGCACACAAACACACACACACACACACACACACACACACACACACACACACACACACACACACACACACACACACACACACACACACACACACACACACACACACACACACACACACAAAGATAAAAGTGCACAGTAACTGTAGGTTGCTTCTAGAGCAATAAAGAAAGGAATGTGAAGTGCCAATCCGTGTCAAGTGCTGAGCTCAAATGTTAATGACGGTTCATCAGATCCATGAACCGACTGACATGAGAACAGTGTATAATAGATCTGAGAAGTGTACACAGTAAATTCTGCAGTGCTCATTTAACACTTAGAGAGTTGATTTGACATCATTTGGACTCAAATGGACTCTCTAAGTGTTGAAGTAACACTGCAACATTTACTGTGTATGTGAATAGGACATGCCTCTCAGGCAACATCTACAGTACCGTAGTCTTCCTCTAAGACATGTTCTTGACATCTCTGAGAGCAAGTGGAGAGCCCGCTGCATTGACATGTCTCGGCAGGAGTAATCGGCTGTGGTGTTGAAACGACTGAGATAAGTGGCAGCTGGCTAACCAAAATGACCCTGCGATTACACCAGAATAACACCTCACTGTCTAGCTGACACTGACTGAGTGCTGTATCTGGGTGAGGGTTTGAATGAAAAGGTGTTGGTACAGAGCTATCTGCAGTCTTCCATGTTGTTTTCTCCAGTCAGCTAGACCTGGATACTTGTTACAGCAGTCTCTAGCTTGTCAGTAGCACAACAGAGGCAACTCAATGTCTTGCTGCTAATGACTTGTATTATCCAAAATGTTTCTGTTGAAGGCACAACATTCCAGGGATTTGGTGTGCAATGCATTTTTTGTTACACAAGCTTTGCCAGGTTTAGCATTAGATATGAACTAAAATGTGCATGTTACCTTATGCTATAGAGATGCAATCTGGTCATTAACATTATTACAGAACACATGGAATTAGTGTTCAGTCTTTTTTCTGTGCAGTGTCCCAGCTCCTTTGGTGGCCCTTAGTTTAATATTGGACTCCTAAATTGACTCCTAAAGTGACTCTCTGTGGCTGGGTAGGCAGTGGCAAAGGCAGTATCTAAATTCCATCCATACAGTCGCAAATATTGTTTTTCTCAGTAATACTCCGACTCAATAACATCATGAATAAGCAACTAAATAAGCTTTCATTCTGAGGTACACATGTCTTTATTGGTAGAATTTCATTGAATTTACTTCAAAACAAAGCCCTGGTCTAGCTAACCATGAGGCGACAGCCCAGGGTGCTGAGGCCATCTACACTATACAGTGCGGTCCTCAGAGGGCTGACACCTTGAAAACTACAGCGGTGGCAATGTTGCAGATTTCGATGAATGTGCTGGGCTTTTTTTTTTTTTTTTAGCTTGGGCCCCCAACAGACTTCAGAATCGCTAGCGCCAGCGGCACACTGCCTCAAAGGCAGCCTGCTAGCCTTCTGTCTTATTACCATACTGCACGGGGCTGCCTTGCTGCTGGTGAAATGTGATGCCAGGGAGCACACAGTCTCTGCCAGCTGCATGTGGATGGATGCTGAAGTTATTAGAAACACGACTTACTCTATGCGGAACTGAGGTTAGGCTAAGCAAGGCCAGGCCAAGTTTTTTATTACCGCATCGTACTTTTCAGTTTATTTACACAGTATGTTTGCTGAGATTTAATATGCCTCACAAATAAATGCAGGTGGAACTAATAAAATAAAAGAGAGGAAAATATGGTGAAAAAGTAATTATCCACCAAGTATTCTCCTTAGATTGATTATATTTGTCTAAGGGCACACTTACCATGCACACATGACTGTTAAATATAACAACCTCTGTGAACTAGTACACAGGATTCAAAACATCAAATTTAACCAAGCTAAGACACTAACCAAACTACCTGACGAGTGGAATCAATGCCACCCAGCAAAGAAAGTGCGGTGGGAGAACAGCTTAACTAAACAGGTCAACTTAGTATCAAAACCGAACCCTGTTCCCTTGTGTGCTGTAAGTGCATGGCTGTTTGCCCGCATACACGAGCAGTGCGGCAACTACTATGGGAACCACCAACATTACAGGAAATGGCCCCTGAAGGTGAAGATCCTCTAATACACAGAACTAATGGACTTGGCGGGAAGAAAAAAAAACAGTTATCCGTGTCACAGAGTTCTTCTCCTCCGTGATTCCTCCGCCTCAACCATTACTTCTTTACATCAGGACACCTCTGAGGCTATTAGTCTCTTCCCATAGAGGAGTTTTATAAAGAGATGGAGAGATGATACGGTAAAATGTGTGGTGTTAAGTCAACATTTAGAGAGTACTCTGGGACCAAATACACTAGAAGAAGTTACATTAACTCTTTAAAGGTGCACTGTGTATTTTTTTTTAGCAGTTTATTTCCAGAATTTATGCTGCCCATTCAAAAATGTTACCTTTTTTCATGAACAGTTACCACCACCATCAAATTCAAAGTATTCATTATGACTGGGAAAATTGAACTTTTCATACATGAAAAGGGGGATCTTCTCCATTGTCCGCCATTTTGAATGTCCAGAAATAGATTTTTTTAGCAGCAACACGTACTGTACTTTGGTCATACTAGTAAACATTAGTTTATTACATAGTAAATGTTTATTTTGGCAATAGGCAGCACAGTTTCAATGAGCAGCAGAGTTGCAATACCTACTCTGGCAACCATCCTATATTATGCACCTATAAATGTTGAATTGAGACTGAGACTCTGTGGTTTGTTCTAAGTTAAAGACTTGTGAGAGGTGACAGTATTTCGGTGGGTGTAGATTGAGGCAGATAGATGGGTTGGCATGGGGGAGAGTGGGAGTAGAGAAGCCTGTCACTGAAGTTGACTGAAGTCTTTGCGTCCCTCGAGTGAAATGAAAGACAGACAGACAGACAGACAGACAAGAGTGGGAGAGGAGGAAAACACAGCTGAGGAAGAGGAGGAATGACGTGTTCCCCTGCCTACTTCACTCAGACATAATTACGCTGAGAGCAGGCAAGACGGGGGGGAGAGAGACAGAGAGAGAGAGATAGAGAGAGAGAAAGAGAGAGAGAGAGAGAGAGAGATTCATTTAGAGTTAAAAGGAAAAAGAAGGCAAGGCAGAGAGTGATGCTTGGGGGATGAGTGAACAAAATGACAGCAATGACTCGAGAGGGAAACTTAATGAGACAGACAGACTGAAGTAGAGAGTTGAGAGACTGAGTGAGTAACAGGGTGAGGTTGAATGAGTGCATTAGAAAGTGGGCAAGACACAGATTGAGAGGGCATGAAAGCAAGAGAGAGAGAGAGAGAGAGAGAGAGAGAGAGAGAGAGAGAGAGAGAGAGAGAGAGAGAGAGAGAGAGAGAGAGAGAGAGAGAGAGAGAGAGAACCGAGAGGCTGAAAGAGACTGAAAGAGACTGAGACAGACCGAAAAGCATCAAGAGTGAATCTTAAAAGTGCCCTGTGGTGTGTGTGTGTGTGTGTGTGTGTGTGTGTGTGTGTGTGTGTGTGTGTGTGTGTGTGTGTGTGTGTGTGTGTGTGTGTGCGTGTGCTCGTGTGTCTTGGTGTGTGTGTGTGCGTGCGTGCGCGCGTCTGTGTTTTCCGAAAGCACTCTCTCATTCCTTTGAGTGGGGCTGTGCTCCAGGCCAACTCCATCAAACTCTGGCTCTTAAGTAATAGTGGTGCACCAGCCCCGGCTGGCCCGCTCTCCGCCTGCACTGAGCACTGTGCTGGCTGGCTTGCTGGTGGGGGGGTTGGTTGGACTAAGGGGATCTGGTGGGACATAGGGCAGTCTGCTAGCGGCTC
>NC_085858.1:53567285-53572285 GCF_034702125.1 Engraulis encrasicolus | reverse complement strand
AAAAGGAAATGCACTAGTGTTACTGTAATTCAACACATAGAGAGTCGATGTTGCCTCTTACTGCACAAGGGCCCGTCGACGGACCCATTCACTGTTTTATCGAAAACACTCAACTTCATCATAACAACATTGCTATTGTATGACAATGCAAGGAGCAACTATTTTTGGAGGAGGAAACCAACGAACGCACACCAGAGGTTTCGAGGTGCAGGTAGCGGGTACTAGTTCACTTCAAAGCGGAATATACCGCAAACTCTTGTCCATCATGCTGTAATTTATTTGCATGAACAATAAATAAAATTCAGCATGATGGACAAGAGTGTGCGGTATCTTCCCCTCTGAAATGTAAGGAGCAACGTCATCTGGCTGCATTTGACCAAACTACACGCGGGGACATTCCCATTGCTATTGTGATACCAGATGATGAAAGTCAGGATAAGGAGTCTTAGGTAACCGATTAAGACTTGGTCATTACCATTTTGGCAACAGAGTAACAGAGGCTTTGCGCTAAAGGGTTAATATCTTCTATCTAGATTGTATTTTGTCCCAGAGTACTCCTAAGTGATGAAATAACAGTGAATTCTTTTAATGTGAAAGAAGAACACAGCTGGCAATGGCGGGCGATGAGAGTGGGCACCCCACTTTAGTCCATGTGCCTTTGTCAGGAGGTACGTAGGTATCACAGAGGGCAGAACAGCGCAGTCAGGAGTCAAGAGTCAGGAGTAAGGACTTGGGTAATTACCCTGATACCAATCTACAGCGCCCGCCCAATAAAAACTCAGGGATGAGATCACACTGAGCATTTTGTGGTTGGGCTTGTCTGAGCACCCCCTGACCCACAGAGAGGGATGACAAGATCACTTCAGATTGATAAGATTTCTGGAAAAAAAAAGAAAAAGAACGCAGAGGCTATGAAATAGGTCAACACTCGAAACACACATTTCGCAGGAGCAGGGGAGGGCTGACAAGAACAGGTTGAACATGACATTGGTATTATGGCCTGTTCAGTCACGCTCTCTGCCACTGTCTCCCTTCACTGTTTCAACTGTTCTATAGGAAAAAATCCTTCCTGTAATGTTTTCCATTCTTTGAAAGTTGATTACATATTGTAGGATGTGAATGACAGTACAGTACATGTGTACATGTCATGCAGTACAACAGAGACACAGAAACTAGCACACTCTGCCTATGTCGCACACACACAGACACACACACAAGCATGCACACACACACACGCACACACGCACGCACACACACACACACACACACACGCACACACGCACACACACACACACACACACACACACACACACACACACACACACACACACACACACACACACACACACACACACACACGCACGCACACACTCTCTCTGTCTCCTTTTCGCACACACACACCTACACTACTTAGGTTGTCCTTTGCCTTGAGGTTGGTTTAGTCTCCCAGTGGAGAGAAGGAGTGAATGAGTGAGTAAGAGAGAGAGAGAGAGAGAGAGAGAGAGAGAGAGAGAGAGAGAGAGAGAGAGAGAGAGAGAGAGAGAGAGAAAGAGATTGATGGAGAGAGATTTATGGAGAGAGGGATGGGAGGGAAAAAGAAGAGAGAGGAGGTGACACTGCTGTGAGCTGCTTTGTAGGCTAAATGTGCTGAGCGAGCTGTTTAAAAGCAATATTAGCGGTGCTCACTCTCTCACGGCTCTGAGGGCCACTCTGCTCTGCTCTGCTCAACTCAGCTCGGCCTACTTGTACTTTGTCTTCCACATGTCCTCCATCTTCCTCTTCCTCTTCTCTCCATGACTGGAGATGTAACAGATTGGAAGGAGAGGGTTGCGTGAGGGACCGGGTGGGAATGTTCAAGGCCCTGGCTGAGTCCAGGATCACAGTGGAGTATGCCTACTATCGGGCTTAATAGACAACCTTGAACTTTTTTTTTATTTTTTTTTTTTAAAGAAGTGGTGTGCAGACAAAGGGGTGTGGGCAGTTACGTGTAATGTAATTTATTTGATGAGGGTTTGTTTTCAGTGGGGTGGGGTAGGGTAGGGTTGCTTCGGGGTGTGGGCATAGCTTGTGAATGTTTGGACCATGAATGGTTCAATAAAGGGATTTCGAACGTCAAATGTCTCCTCCCCATGTCTGAGTGAACCGGGTGGTGTCAGGATGAATCACGCAAAAAGGCGCCCTCATCGATTTTCCCCCTTTATATTTTTTCCGCTGCTATGTCTTTCACTTTTCCCCCCTCCCCCCTCCTCTCTCCACATGTCCCCTTTCTTCATCCTCTCCTCCCCATGTCTGAGTCAACCTGGTGGCAGAGAGAATCTCACAAAAAAGGCGCCCTCCTCTTTCATATTCTTTCCCCCTCCTCTTCCTCGCGTCATGTTTTTTCTCTATCTGTCTATTGCTTTTCTCCTTCTCCTCTTTCTATCTCTTTCTATTCCTCTTTTCTCTCTCCCTCTCTCTCCCTCTCTCTCCCTCTGATCCCCATGTGTACAGCACACACCTCTTTACGCCGCCATCCCACCCCGTCTCTGTCTGCCTGTCTGATTACCACTCTGCCTACCACTCTGCCTGCCTGCCTGCCTGCCTGCCTATCTGTCTGTCTGTCTGTCTGTCTGTCTGTCTGTCTGTCTGTCTGTCTGTCTGTCTGTCTGTCTGTCTGTCTGTCTCTCTCTCTCTCTCTCTCTCTCTCTGTCACTCCCTCTCCTCTCTTTTGGCTGTAACTGCTATGCTGCTATTACTGCTGCCACTGCTGTCTGCTGGTGTCCGCTTGTGCTATTGAGGACACGGTGGGATGACAACGGAGTGCCACAACAATGTGTGCGTGACGTGTGCTCCTGGGAGCCTGCCTTGCCTTGCCTTGCCTTGCTTTGCCTGCCTCGCCTGCCTGCCTGCGCCCAGACCGCAGTGCAATAATAAATAAATAAATAAATACCACGCTTGTTTGCGTTACGCAATGTTAGTGGTGTTTAAAGCGTGTGCGAGATGAAGCTTTACCCGTTTCTATCTGATCCCCCTGAGGGGATTACGGAGCCCTTTTCATGTATATGTGCAGTGGGAGAAAAAGCCATCAAATGCTCTATTTTATTTCTAAAAGCTATTTATCTATAGCTGAATGTCCTAGTTTTCGCTCTCATTGTTGAACAAGGATTCCTGAGGACTTTGCGCAGCAGAGGGAGCAAGGTTGGCTAAGAGTTACCAAGTCCCAGGTGACTAAATGTCGCTCTACTGTTACAGTATATAAGAACATTGTTGTGGATGAAGAAATAAATATATAAAGAATATAAGAGTTTCATTGCAAAATGGTGTATATCCATTTGGGAACATTTTGGGAAAGTTATTTTTGTTGTATTGTGCATTCCATTGCATTGCATGGCAAATGCATTTTTTACAGGTTTAAAAAGGATGTTTTCAGAATATTTGAGTTGCAAGAATTCACACATAGATGATAGGACTTCTGGACAGTGATTTCCAATAAACTACACAAACAAAACGAACAAAGTCACAACACAGTTACGTGTAATAGTCAACAGTCTCCTTGCGAAAGGAAAGAGGAAACTCATTGCTTCAGCAATGACAGGCTGCTGAGCTGAGCCCAGTTCCATGGCACACGACACGGCTCTTACTGGGTTCTAGTGTACCAAGACATGGGAGCAGCTGCACTCAGTGCTAAAGCCTGAGCATGTGTCAGGACTGGGAGTCAGAGGGAGAGGAGAGAGAGAGAGAGAGAGAGAGAGAGAGAGAGAGAGAGAGAGAGTGAGAGAGAGAGAGAGAGAGGGAGAGAGAGAGAGAGAGAGAGAGAGAGAGAGAGAGAGAGAGCAAAGAGAGAGAGAGATAGAGAGAGGAAAGAGAGAGAGAGAGAGAGAGAGAGAGAGAGAGAGAGAGAGAGAGAGAGAGAGAGAGAGAGATAGAGATAGAGAACGCTCAACAGTGTGTGTCCCTGAACTCCTTTTCAGTATGATCAAACCACAGACAGACACAGACACAGACACAGACAAAGACACACACCCAAACACACCCACACACACACGCAAAGATGTAAAGAGGAAAAAAGGATAAAGACAAAAAAGAAAACATGGGAGAGAGAAAAAAGTGAGACTTGCAAAAGTGAGTGAGTGTGCAAAACACCATGCGCTTAGCCAGCTGAAATTCCATCAGTTGGCCTGGCTTGCTCTCCTCTCCTCTCCTCTCCTCTCCCCCTCCTCTCCTCTCCTCTCCTCTCCTCTCCTCTCCCCTCCCCTCCTCTCCTCTCCCCATCCTCTCCTCTCCTCTCCTCTTCCTATCCCTCCTCTCACCCCCCCTCTCCTTTCCTCTCCTCTCCTCTCCTCTCTTCACTTCTCTTCTCTTCTCCTCTCCTCTGCTCTCATCTCCTCTCCTCTGCTCTCCTCACCTCTCCGCTCCTCTCCCCTCCTCTCCTCTCCTCTCACCTCCCCTCTCTTCTCCTCTCCTCTCCTCTCCTCTCCTGCTGCTATCTCCACATCTGTGGGGCAGACACGAGTCAGCGTTGCCAAACAGCAGTCTGCCCCGCTGGAACAAGGGTACCGTGCTGTACTGTACATGCGCACCAGGGGCTACGGAGGGAGCTGAGCTGAGCTGGCCAGATGGACCGGGACGATTACAGCTGCTTTTACTCTATAGAGACATCAGGAGCTACGGGGCTCAATGTCGCGCTCTCTCTTCCTCTCTGTATCTCCGTCTCTCGTCTCTCTCTCGTCTCTCTCTCTCTCTCTCTCTCTCTCTCTCTCTCTATCGCACTATCTCTCATTCTCTCTATTGCTCCACCAGTGTCTCCCTGTCTCACTCCCTCTCTCTTCTGTCTTTGTCACTGTCTGCCTGCCAGCCTGTCTCTCTCTCTCTATCTCCTGACTTTCAGGATGTGTGCTGGAAAATCCAAAGTGATGTGTTTGATGGGCTGTGTGATCAGTGAGACAGTCGTACTTGCTACTGGGAACACTGAAGGAAAGCAATGAAAAGACACGGGTAAGAGTGACCTACATGTGGACTGT
>NC_085858.1:53541927-53549427 GCF_034702125.1 Engraulis encrasicolus | reverse complement strand
GCAACCCAGTAGCAGCGCACTTCCTGGCAGCGGGCCATAATGTCTGCACACTCAGATATACGGGGATTGAAAAAGTGGAGAGGCCTCCTAGAGGCGGCAATCACGACCGTTTGCTTTTACAACGTGAGACTTACCACATATATGCGCTGAATACTATGTCACCCCATGGGCTAAATGAAGACTTCGATATAAAACCTTTTTTATAGGCTACTTATCCTGACGTTGGTACATTATGGATTATCCCCCTTTGTTTTGTACATATTTATTGAATAACTTGACATGAGACATGTCTTTGGTGATGGGTCGCACTGTACATTTGGGCACTTGTCATTTTTGTTTCTATTGAGTGGTGTTCTTTTCTCTTTATGTAATTTTCTTTATTTACATGTGGGTTTCTGTGTAATTCCCCTTTTTTCTGTTTGTGTTTTGAACTATGACCTCACTTGGAGGAGATGTCACTCAACGGCGCATTGCGCCCGCCTCTTCCTTCAAGAGTCTTTAAAAGAACTGTCATGTTACACAAACTCACATACACCTGACGAAGACCAGACTGCATGGTCGAAACGTTGTGTTAATAAACCTGGAGCAGCAACAGTGTGCGGACCTTCCTTCCTTTCATGTTTAATCGTGTTTAAGTCCGGCACCTGTCCAATCTGGATGTGCGCGCTCTCCAAAACGCTACAGAGAAGAGAAGAGGCACAGACACCCGCTGAGCTCTCGCACCTGCTAAGCCAACAAAAGGAGCCAGCAATGACAGGGGGAAACATAAAGCTGCCTTTCATGCCATGCGGCAGAGAAAGAGGGAGAGAGAGAGAGAGGGAGAGAGAGAGAGAGAGAGAGAAACGAGAAGAGAGAAAGGGAGAGAGAGAAAGTGAGAGAGTGAAAGTGAGAGACAGAGAGAGAGAAATGGAGAGAGAGAAACAGAGAGAGAGAGAGAGAGAGAGACAGACAGAGAGAGAGAAATAGGGAAGAGAGAGCGAGAGAGAGAGGGAGAGAGAGAGAGAGAGAGAGAGAGAGAGAGAGAGAGAGAGAGAGAGAGAGAGGAGAGGCAGGCCAGGCACTGCACAGACTGATGTTGACAGGAGGAGCATGTGAAATTGAGATGTGATCCAAGACCCTGAGTAGTAAAGGTAGATGGAGAGCGTGCGCGAGAGAGAGGGAGAGAAAGAGAGAAAGAGAGAGAGAGAGAGAGAGAGAGAGAGAGAGAGAGAGAGAGAGAGAGAGAGAGAGAGAGAGAGAGAGAGAGAGAGAGAGAGAGAGAGAGGATGGAAGATAGATCAAGGAAAAAGAAGAAGTAGGACAGAGAGAGAGAGAGTGTGTGTGTGTGTGTGTGTGTGTGTGTGTGTGTGTGTGTGTGTGTGTGTGTGTGTGTGTGTGTGTGTGTGTGTGTGTGTGTGTGTGTGTGTGTGTGTGAGAGAGAGAGAGAGAGAGAGAGAGAGAGAGAGATGGAAAGAAAAAGACTTCCCAAGGATTTGTGAAAATGCTGATCTTTTTCTTCTCCAACATCCCTTCATTGCCTTTGTGCTCTGATCAGACAGATGGGCCAATGCTCTGAGGAAACACAGAAGCACGCTGCCTTCAAACGCGGGCCTACAAACCCTTACGCCCAGAAGAACATGATGGATAGAACATTGGTCCAGGTCTAAGGCCTGGACTGTAAAGAATATGCAACCCCACGCACCATCTGTTACAGAGGGGAAAGGTAAAATCCATTGCTCAGTCAGCTGCCTTTTTTCTAATTCAAATATACTATTTCAAATATTTGTTTCTGGTAGAAGTAGGGGTGTAAATAATAATCGAAATGTATCAATATATTGCGATATAATCTGACGATTGAAACGTATTGCATCGAATCGTGGGGCATTCTTAAGTTTCGAAAATAATCGAATCGCAATTAATCATAAGATAATCGATATTGAATTGTATCGTCATGGACGCCATGATTTACACCCCTAGGTAGAAGGGAAGCCAGAGAAGTCTATGCACAGAAAAAGCAAGAGTTTGTGTTCTGTGAATAAATGCGCTTCTGCAAGGCAATAATTTTCAGACTATGTCTAATTTCCAATGTGGAAAACAAGCCTGACATACTTAATGGAGACTGAATGTTGAACAAATTCCACTTTGGATTAAATTTTCCTCCCTTTCTAACCGAAACCAAAGGGGTTGCCGAATGTGCCGAATGCTGACACCAGCATGAATCAGGAAGGAATGGTGGCACTTATACTTCCAGGAGCCGTTCTAAGCACTTTTTTCCCCTCTTTTCTCTTCCAAGGGACTCCGCAGAAATCAATGGTCATTTATCAAGGCCTTGTTCTGATTTGGCCTGCTGTAGTGGAGAGCCCCTGGTGTTTAGCATGCTTCACGTGTGGACCCGCTCATCAATGGCCAGTGTCAGCTTTAACAAGTCATTACCTCGCAGGATTTGCGAAAAGCTTTCACTGAAGTCTTGTCAGACATGCCAGATGAAAAAGAGAGAGTGAGAGAACGAGAGAGAGAGCGAGAGGGGTGGGGGGACGGCAAAGCTCAATCTCTCGTGGTCTATTCATAGCATATATAGAGCGAATATGGGGAACAAGAATGAACATGCTTGAAATCACTTCCTTTCCCAAGAGAGGATGTGTGCACGATGCTACAATCACAAGCCTACCAACGTCAGACACTGGTACATTGCATTTGTCACGCCTGGGATCGTAGATGTGAGCCCGAGTCTTCATCATCATCACACTTCCTCATGCACTGAGAAAGAAATACACATAGTCTATCTACACCTCAGCTTTATATCACAGGTTTGTGAATGTAGCACTCACAATTCAATTTGAACTTGAGCAAAACCAATTAAGGGGGCCAAATGACTTATGTTCCTTTCACACAGAGGCAAAAATGGCACACATGCCTCTATTAACTGAAGATCTAAAATGGCTGTAGCACCACATGGCCTTTGCTACTGTGCTGGGCTTTGGTGTTGACTGATTTGGATTAGGTTAGCCAAGCTGTAAGAATGTTCTAGCACCATATTTTTCTCCGCTCAACCAAGGTGGAGTCCAGTCCACACATTGCTGCTGCTCCAACCATTTCATAAGATGAAAATCAAGAAACAGATAGGGAATTGAGGGAAAGCTAGAATGGAGCAAACATCCTCTTCAATCGTGTGTATAAAAATGCAGACTCTTCTGAAATCTATTTTTAATTTTCCTTGTTGAGCAAATGAGCTTTTCCCCCTCCCCTTAGAACAAACAGTGCTTTTGCGCACTTTCCGTAATTAATGTCATGTGTCATTAAAACACCATTTGGCAGAGTGGCACGAGTGATGGTCTCACTTATTTAGACGTGCTATCTTCAGTGGAGCGACTTAATGAATCTGAGGTTTGCAGGCTGCTATTTTCTGACCTGAGTGACAGTTATAGTTTGACGCAATTTCATCACGTTTGTTTATACACTTGGGGCTTAGTCACGGGCTGCGGTAACAAAACATGTTCCCTTCTTCCAGTTGTTCCTCTGTCTCTACTTCCTGTCCACTGTAATCTCTATTCTAGCAATTCTAGGAATTGCACCAAATAAAATAAATAAACAACAAGCTACTTATACAGCTGCACAATTGGATAATGACACAAAGATAAACAATAGAAGACATTTGTGTCCTTCTTGACGGTTCAAGCTGGTACTTGGCCAAACCCTCAGTTCAACGCAATCACTTGCAATGTCTGTGTGTTTGTGTCTCTCTCTGCCCAACGCAATGATTTAACCATGCCAATGTTCCCGCCCGGAACCCTCGGGGGTTGGTGGTTTTCATGCTTTTTATAAAATAGACTGGATGCACAAACATCAGTCAGCCAGCCTCGGGCCTCATTATCCGTGTGTGGAATGTGTGTGGTGGTGATGGCGGCGGCATTGGTGGCACTTATGGTTTCTGAGAATGCCAAGCCAACACGCTCTCCTGTGGGGCTGGGGAGTTCTCCGCCCCCCTTCCTCTCGTATATAACCAGCCAGCTGGCTATGGCAGGTGGAAGATAATAGACCCACTGCAGCAATGTATTCCATTTGATATGCAGTTGATTAGGGGTTGGGTTATGGCAAGTAACAACATAAAGACAGTATGTAGGGGTTGAGTTATGGCAAGTTATAATACAAGGATTGGATTAATCATGTATGGTGGATTCGGGATATATATTTGGACGTGTATTGGTGTTCAACAAATTAATAGCCTAAATAATAATCAGAAAAGATGTAAACAAGTAATGAGACTTTTTAATATCAGAGATCGATTGTCAATGTACGTTTTGACCATAGAAGGATTGAGCAAGAGGTGATGTCATCATTAGTGTTTCGGGGAAGCATACTTGACAATGTACACAACGACTATTAATGTGCCTATATTGTCGATTTAGAATATACAGTATATGGACATATAGGCCTATGGACATGTTAATGCTGATATATTATATTGAAGTGATGAAATGATAACCAGAAAATAAATAAAGTAAACAGTTGATTTGAAAATACATGTTTTAATACCAGAGCTTGATTGGCCATGTAATGTTTTACCATAGAAGGACTAAGCAAGTGAGGTGAGGTCATTGTTACCTTTTAGGAGAGGCATATTTGTAATTTTGGTGCGTCACCGTGGAATTCATGTCCACAATTTTTTTCTGACAGTTTTACAATACCTGTTTTCCTTCTCCATGGCTGCATCAAGTCTTCTCCCAGTAAAATGACTAAAGCCACTGAACCCCAGCGTAAAGCCACTCTGACTCCCAACTATAAATGCCAAAGCTGTTGTCTTCTTCAAGGCGAGCCATATGAAACAGGAGAGAGAGAGAGAGAGAGAGAGAGAGAGAGAGAGAGAGAGAGAGAGAGAGAGAGAGAGAGAGAGAGAGGGGGGGGGGGTCCCCCAACCCCATTCCGTCCGTACTCTCTCGCTCTTTATCCCATTACCTCCGACTTCAAAAGACAGCTCAGTGTAAATGGAAATCCTGCCCGTAGTCACCCCATAAAAGGGCTCGCTTGGTAGTAAAGCACAAAACGAATTATCATCTAAAATGCCAGGGACCTGAAAACTGTCAAAGCGCGCTCTTTAAAAAAGGGGGCGAACCAGCTGTTTAATTTCTGCCTTCCGCTGTATAAAGCATTAGAAAACTGAATACGTACGTGTACTTTTTTTGTGCTATTTTTCCCTGTAAGCATGTTATAATACATCTCTTCCAACAAATGTGAGCATTGAAGTAGCTATACTGCTACAGAGATTAAAAAAACATTGATATTGAATATGCATGCAATGCATCCACACACTTTTGTATGCATATATTATATTTAATGAATAGAGCAAAAAAAACAAATAAATACAGTACATAAACTCTGTACTTTGTGATGTCCCCATTCTTCAATGTGACTTATATACTTCCCTCAGGGATATTTATAGAGCACAGGTGGAAACTAGACTAAAGGACTTTCATTGAGTCCCTTGATATATACATTATTCATATAACACAGAACAGCATTGAGCTGCTTTGATTTTGGTAAAGGTCCCCGGCAAGCGTCACCCCCAGTAACCCAAGCAGGTCTTTTGGAGTTACGAATGCAGTGAGCCAGGACCACACCGCACCGCACCTACTACACTACACTACACTACACCACCAGACTGAGAAATGCTTTGGCCCTGCTTTCACTTGGCAAGCACCGCTTTTGGTTTCCCTCACATCTGTGACCAGAAAAAAACACTACACAGAAACAAAGCCATCCAGCACTGAAACCCTATGCCAAGAAATGCTAGCTACTAATGAAGCCATTTTCACACAAAAATGTGTGCGCGCGTATACACACACACACACACACACACACACACACACACACACACACACACACACACACACACACACACACACACACACACACACACACACACACACACACACACACACACACACATTCTGAGTGCTGTGGCATGCTGCAGTAGCACACACAGTAGGACACAGCAGGGACGCCACTGTGACTGGCCACATTCAGGCGAAGGGACACAGGGGACCATCCTGTCACACACACCTTCACTCCTCCTCTCCTTCTCTTCCTCCCCTCCTCTCTTCCTCTATCCTTCCACTCACATCACCCTCCCCCCCCACCCACACCCACACACACCCACACACACACACACACACACACACACACACACACACACACACACACACACACACACACACACACACACACACACACACACAAAATTAAGCACAAGAGAGAGGGGTCGAGAGAGAGAGAGAGAGAGAGAGAGAGAGAGAGAGAGAGAGAGAGAGAGAGAGAGAGAGAGAAAGAGAAACGTAAATGGGGTTTACACTCCTTATCCATGCAAGTAACCTTTTCCTCCATACTGACCACTACCATCACCACTTCCACCCCAACCAACTCCCTCCATGCACCATCTCTTCACCTCCATCACTTCCACCTCTAACATCCTCTGCACCGCCCCCATCTCCACCCCCCCACACACACACACTCCATCCTCAGCCCTCCTTCTACTACCCCACCCCCTCACCATCCCCTCCATCCTTAAATCCCCAGCAGCCCTCCCTCTCTCCTCCTCTTTCCCCATCACCTCCATCCTCCCACCCCCTCTGCCCTCCGTTTCTTCCCCCCCCCACCCCCCCCCCCCCCCACCCCGAGGGGACTTTTCCTGGGCAGCCTCTCGAAGCCAAGCTGGCCGCGGTCTCCCAAGACACAAAGGGCCCGAAGCGCTGACCAGAAGGCTCCCCGCACAGAGAGTCTTCTGTTCCCCCACCCCGTCTGCCTTGGCTTGGCACGACCGTGGGCAGTGGAAAAAAGGCGGGCACCGGGATCGGGTTGCAGCTTCCACCCCAGCCACCTCCATCCATCCACCCATCCACCCCACACACACACACCTTGACACCCCCAGTCCCCACCCCTTCAGTGATACCTGACCTACTCTTGAAAGCTGTCCTGCACCTGCCCCCTTTCTCTACATCCTTCCCTTACCCAGAGGAGGCTGGTGGTGATGGGTGGGTGGGTGGGTGGTGGTTGAAGGAATGGGGGGTGTTTGGCATTGTTTGGGGGCTCGCTAGGTGCCTTCACTAGGACCTGGTCTTTCATCTAACGATCCAGACAGGAGGAACCATCTTTGTTTCCTTCCAGTCCATTGAGGATGCAATGCAGTGACCCCCCCCCATCACCACCACCACCTGTGGGGACTGTCGAGCCCCTCTCCCCCTCCCTCCCGTCTTTCCTTTCCTTTTCTCTTCCATCTGACTTCCAAGACATTTTGCTGCACAGTTCCCATCTAGAGGAAATGGTTACCTTTGAATCTCTATCAAAGAGAAGGCCCCCCATATGGGTCGGGTAATCAGCTTTCCCGTCATTCAAATCTCCCTGTCTGTTGGCTTGACTTTCTCCATCTCCTAAGCTCCGAAAGATGGAATCCCTACAATCTTTAATGTGTTTTTTTTTTTGCTTTGTGTCATATGACAGGTGGAGGTTGAAGATAACACAAAAAGATTT
>NC_085858.1:53526927-53534427 GCF_034702125.1 Engraulis encrasicolus | reverse complement strand
AACCCCACGCAGCCCAGCTCTGCTGCCCTGCCTGCACCGCACCAGACAGACACACACATCGTACTGCCGTCCTTTCTTTCATAAGACAAGGCGAGAGAGAGAAAGAGAGAGAGAGAGACAGAGAGAGAGACTGACAGACAGACAGACAGACAGACACAGATGTGGAGAGAGAGACAGACAAAGTGTGACAGGGAGAGAGGGAAAGAAGGAGAGGAAGAAAAGAGAGGGGGAAGAGAGCAGCGAGAGCTCCCAGGAGCCCCGTTGAGAGAGAGAGAGAGAGAGAGAGAGAGAGAGAGAGAGAGAGAGAGAGAGAGAGAGAGAGAGAGAGAGAGCAATAATAATATAGGGGGAATCCGGCCATGGAAAGCAGAGGAAGAGAGATAAGGAGATGTAGAGAGAGATGTAATGAGGCCGAGCGAGATAGAGGAGGGTAATGATGAAGACATGGTGTGAGCAAGAGGGACAGCGAGGAAATTGGAAAGAGGGAGGGAGGGAGGGAGGGAGAGAGAGAAGAGGAGAGAGAGAGAGAGAGAGAGAGAGAGAGAGAGAGAGAGAGAGAGAGAGAGAGAGAGAGAGAGAGAGAGAGAGAGAGAGAGAGAGAGAGAGCAAGGAAGGGAGAAAGAAGGGAAGCATGCATGAGGTGAGGGGAAATAACGTGGAGAGAGAGATGGGAGGGGGCAGGGGTAGAGAGAGAGTCTGTGAATCAACAGACAGAGCCGCAGTAGACTCTTACTGCAGATGGGCCAGTCGATGGACCTATTCAGTCTTTGCTGAATACACTCAACTACATCATAACAACATTGCTATTACAATGTCATAAGTCTAAGGTAACCGATTAAGACTTGGTTATTACCACTTTGGTGATAATAAGGTTATAACAGAGGCTCTATGCTAAGGGGGTAAAGGAGAGGTAGAGAAGGGATGAGACAGAGTGTTGGGAGTAGAGAGAAGGAGACAGAGAGACAGACAAATAGAGAGGGAGCAAAGACAGAGGAAAGAGACATGGAACAAAGGAGAGAGAGAGAGAGAGAGAGAGAGAGAGATAGAGAAAGAGAGAGAGAGAGAGAGAGAGAGAGAGAGAGAGAGAGAGAGAGAGAGAGAGAGAGAGAGCACAGCTCAGCAAAGACAGAGGAGTCAGAGAGAGAGAGAAAGAGATAGAGAGAGCGCACAGCAGAGAGCGAAGTGGGCCAGACGGCGTGTGTAAACGAGCTATATAGCGGCAGTGCTGGTGCATTAAAATTACATACTCAGGGTTCCTCCTCCTTCTCCCCGCCAGACCCTCTCCTTTACTCCACCACCACACATAGCACTCATGCCAACAAGCAGGACTTCACCGACAGATGTGCAGCCCTGCCCATGTCCGTGCCCATGCCCGTGCCCATACCCGTGCCTGTGCCAACTACTCACATCAGCCCTGGCGTGGCACCAACTACCGACCACCACCCTCCACCACACCACAGCCCCCACAGCGCCTCCATCTGTCTAGTCCAGCGCAGTGTAGTGTAGGAGCACATCAAAGGCGCTTACAAGCACTGCGAAATCTCACACTGCTAGGTACAGGGATAAGGGAGGGGGAAAAACAGGGTTGTGTTTATTTATTTGAATTTGTTTATAGGGGTATTAGTGCAGTGTTTCCCACAGAAATTTTGGAAACTATGGGGGCAGCCGGGGTTTATTTTGTCCGGTGGGGGGGGGGGGGGGGTCTTCTCACGCGGGCCTTTTTTTTGGGGGGGGGGGGGGGGGAATGTTTTCTTGCAGTGTAAATGCAAAACGGCAAAACAATGACTACAGTATGACATTGGCGCATGGAGAAACTGTAGGCCTGGGCCTATATTTCAGCCATTTATATTTTGAGAAATAAGGCTACATAAGATTTTACCCATGACTTGTATAATAGTAGTACATTGTCATTGTCAAAAAATTCAGTACAGTGAATAATTTCTGTTTACAACACAGTTTCATTCGTCCCTCATGCAGGGGTCTGGGAAACAATAATAAAACAAAATAGGAGCAGAGATAAGAATTTAAGAGTAGTATACTGTGTTAATTGTTAACGGGTCTTAGAGGGTAGGCTATGCCTTTTCCCCCACACATATCTGTAGGCGTACACATTCTACATGAGGGGTGCTGGTCACAGGGCCAGTTTTTTCCAAATTCCTCCCATTAAAAGGGCTGAACAACATATTACACATTTATGTCTAGGCCTATATTCACATTCATTACACATTAATTTCTATATGCAGCCCGATGTCTCCTCTGCTGTGTCAATGAAGGTCTGTCACCAAACTCATTACAACTGTAAAACAAAGCCTAGGGAGTGTTAGTAAACTCATCCCAACTGTCCCTTCTCTGAAGGTTTTTTATATTGCTCCCAAACCCAAGTAAACTACAACAACTTGACTAGGCTTTTGATCCCTGTCTTTCAAGCACTTGTGGTTCTCTCTATAGCAGGGGTGCCCAACCTTTTTTTAACCAAGATCTACTTTTGAAGTTGATGGTCTGCCGTGATCTACCAAGTCAAATTCGAGGATGTCAGTATGAAAATTTAAGACCACCATTTATTAATCACCATTATTATGAACAAAATGTTTTCAGTAGGCTACTATGGCCGTATCTTTTCAGTGTGTTTTTAAAGTGTGTTGAATAGCCTATCTTTACAAAGCAATGCAGCACTGATAGTATGCAGAGATAATTTCAGTCATACACAAGTCATAAACAACTGAAACAATTTCAAAATGATAAACATTTGGAATATAAAAGGCACATAGGCCCTATTTCTAAAATATGATGAAGCATTATCATGTCTTCAGTGGTATAGGCTACAAATTAAAAAGGGCTCAGAAATTCACCATTTGTTATGGGTAAATAGTAGGCTACTATGAGAGAGAGAGAGAGAGAGAGAGAGAGAGAGAGAGAGAGAGAGAGAGAGAGAGACAGAGAGAGAGAGAGACAGAGACAGAGAGAGACAGGAGAGAGAGAGAGAGAGAGAGAGAGCAATGAGAGAACTCATTGGATTGGTTAACACCCCTGTTAAGTGTGACTTCTTCTATGAAGGTTTTTTTTTCAGCTCTCTGGGACAGTAGCACAGCAAAGGCTTTCTATTGTGAGTTTGGCCAATCGTTTTGTCCACAACTGAAGCAAGAAACAGCACAAATTGAAGTGAATTGAATTCCATACATGTCAACAACTAACATTTCCCTTACACGCGGCACGCGATGTAAACGCAGTTAGCGATGATGCATGCGACTAGCGATTTGGACGAAGATCCTCGCATATCGGCGTGTCATAACGCATCGTTGCGCACATGTTCTGTTACTCACCCGATGTTACACGTGTGCACACATGAATCAACTGTAATACACTTCCTAATGCTTTCCCCTCATTCTGTGTTACCGTGGGACTACTTATCTAACCAATATAGTCTATAGGATGTATTTACTCCAGGAGGAAAATGCGAAGGAAATTCAAAATCGTAATTCAAATCGTTTGAAACAAAAACGGATATCATTAAAAAAAAAAAAAAATTTTTTCGTAAACTATGGCGGGCCGCCATAGTTTCCTCAATGTATGGGAAACACTGTAGTGGTAAGCGGGTTTAGAACAGGTCTTTCCCTATCTAGTGAGAGAAAATGTTAACGTAATTGCACTGAAGCACATACAGTATTAACGATCGCATGAAACCAACAACCAATACTTGGGTCACATCCCATTTCTACCACTTCCACGTCATTTCGTACTGGCTGTATGAAGACCTACACACACTTGCTTATGACCATCATGTTTTGATCAGACCCGTGTGTGAGCTACTAGGTGCCTGACCTGTCCTTTACTGGCCATGTAAAAATCCCCACAGCTGAGCAGCCATATGCCTGTGTGTGTGTGTGTGTGTGTGTGTGTGTGTGTGTGTGTGTGTGTGTGTGTGTGTGTGTGTGTGTGTGTGTGTGTGTGTGTGTGTGTGTTTTTTTGTGTGTGTGTGTGTGTGTGTGTGTGTGTGTGTGTGTGTGTGTGTGTGTGTGTGTGTGTGTGTGTGTGTGTGTGTGTGTGTGTTTGTGTGTGTGCATGCACGGGTGCGTGTGTGTGAATGAAAGGTCTTTTGTTCCCTAGGAGAGGAAGAGAAGAGGACGAAAGGACGAAATTGTAGTCTGAGAGCTTAAAACCTTTTCTCTCCTTCTTCCTCCTCCATTCACCTGTATTTTATTTGTTTGTTATGCAGCCACACTGGGGGTTTTACTGCATTAAGACACGGAATAAACAGAAAATAAAATAGTAAAAATGTGTGCCCTGGTAGCACCCACCCAGGGACACGAGAGCCAACGCTGAAACGCCCGTTCTCCATGGAGGGCGGGAGAGAGAGACAGAAAAAGCCCAAAAGCAAAGCGAGGAAAGCGTTTGTATTTCTAAGTGGGGATTTTCAAACATCGGCAAGACGAAAACTCCAGACTGGTGGACCGGAGGCTCTGTCTCAGAGGCGCAGTTGAAATAGAAACGTCTCATTAAAGCGGCAAACTGTCCCGCTAAGCCATTGCTCAGGTCCAGGGCAGCTGTCTGCTACTGCTGCTTCTGCTGCCGCTACCAGCTCCGCCGCCACTGCTGGAGATTCTGGTGCCGGCGATACTTCGAGAACAACAACAGATGGGAGACTCACTCACTCACCACTTTTAAAGAAAAACTGAAACTGCGGACGTGGAGGCAAATGTGGACGTGATTGAAATGAGCAGACAGCTGTACAGAGCTCACACCACGTATGCATTTTTTTTGCTTGCGGGCACACGCATGCAAATTGAGTGCGCGCACGCATGTACGCACGCACGCACGCACGCACGCACACGTACACACACACATACACACACACACTCTCTCTCTTTCTCTTTCTTGCTCGCTCACTTTTCCTCTTGCTGTAAGACAGGCACTATCCTTCACTCCATCTCATTCCACAGACACGCACACACACACAGACACACAAGCACGCACACATGCACACACACACACACACACACACACACACACACACACACACACACACACACACACACACACACACACACACACACACACACACACACACACACTGTCTCTATGACATCCTTTCTGCTTCACTGACATACAAATACAGACAGTGCAACCAGACACATATGCAAATGAAACTACCCATTTTTGTTATAAAATATTACAGCATACTAAACTGACATGTGCTGGGCTGGCACGCAAACCTTTCGAAATGTCCATTAGGCGGCACATTCAGACATCTGCTGTTTCCGGACACAAGTCTGGCAGCTTCTCAGATTCAACACATGATGGTCACACACATGCAGGGATGTATTACTTGCATGGGCCTAACGGGCCCAGGCCCAGGGGCCCAAGAGCAAATGGGGCCTTGAAGCTTTACCCTGTATATGTCCCATATTGTACATTCTCATATTGTGTTTATATATCATCGTAAACAATTGTATTTTCACATTTTCCCAACCCCAAACCCCCAACAACATAGGGTCTCTAACAGGGCTCTAAATGAACACCAGCCAACTGGGCAAATGCTGGTGAAAATTCAGTTTGGCTGGTAGAAAAGACCAACTTACTAGCCACTTTGACCCATTAGCGAGTGTGTGTTTGACTAGTAACATTAACGTCTCCAGCCATTTTGTATGGTAATGAAAAAAGTTAATTTAGAGCCCTGGTCTCTAACATTTGGCCATGGAGGGGGCCCTTTTTTGTTGTGTGGCCCAGGGGCCTATGGAGACATATGTAATCCACATCTACACACATGCCTCTAGTCTTTGCCAGCCTGCTTCTGAAGCAATAGCACGAGAGCCCTCAGAGCCAGCTTTACTGCACACAGCAAGCTGCAGGCAGGGGCAGTCTTAGCCAGAGCTGGGGCAGTAAATCATTCAGTGCTAATTGTACATTTTAGAAAAGTGTAAATGCAAACTATCACATCAACACATAGCCTGATAATGTGCCCCATTCCACCAGTCAGTGAGAAGATTTTACGACCATAGTACTACACTATGACATTACATATAGTCTTTAGTAATACAGTATGACTTAGTCATTACCATTCTGCTAACCACAAATGTATTACATTGGTCGTGTCTTAAGAGTTTAGAAGAGTAAAATTTAACAACCTGCTAGAGAAGCATTCATCATCAGACAGTAAATTCTGTAGTCTCAATTCAACCACACAGTAGGAATGGATACACCCTATAGAAGTAGGGTAAAATTCAACTGTCGAAGAGTAGAATTTACACTCAATCAACACTTTAACCCCTTTGCGCAGAGCCTTTGTTATAACCTTACTGTCACGAAAACTGTGATGGCTATGTCTTAGACTTAGTGTGTTATTTAAGGCTCTCGGTAATGTCATAACATTACGATGTAGTTGAGTATTTTCAGAAAATAGTGAAAAGGCCCACAGGCGACCCCATCTGCACAAAGAGGCTAGGAGTGGAGTTCAAAATTCTGCTGCATGTAATTGGTCCTTCTCTGGAAGCGCTGAATTAAGACTGTGTAATTTACGGTGTGGCACACGGCCCAAGCCTGGGCGGGTTATGGGCAGAAGATGGGCGTAATAGCAGTGTATGGTGTCTTCATGTTCATTGTCACCCCCTCCTGGTATTTTTATGAGGTGGGTTTGGTTGGTCAACCAGCGGCATGTGCATTTTTTTGTTTTTATCTGAGCAAAACAAAGTGCACGTGAACAATGCAAGTGCACACGCAAGTGTACACGCATACATGTACCCATACCAACTACACACATGCTCTCTCTCTCTCTCTCTCTCTCTCTCTCTCTCTCTCTCTCTCTCTCTCTCTCTCTCTCTCTCTCTCTCTCTCTGTATCTTACATATAGTGGGGTCGTAATAGGGTCAGTCATTTCAAATTGGTGTTAAAGTTTGGTTTTCACTTCCAAGTTGAAGTTTTGGGTATATAGAACAATTTGAGTTCGAGTGTCAAACACACAGATAACAAAATGGCCTGCGGGGGGCGCTCTAAAATATATAAACTGCTATAACTTTTGATTAGTTAAACCAAATTTAACATATGAGCTATGTATGGATTCAGCATGAAGAGGAGAAACTGGTGAGCTAAGTATTTGGTTACCAGATTAAAGACACACTATGTAAAAAACACACTTTTAGCCAATGGACAGCTAAATCCGGGCTTTTTTCGAGATAAAGGGTGGAAATGCCCTCAAAGTTGCAATGATACATAATTTATTGTTACAAGTTATTGTAAACAAAGCCTGGGTTATCACTTAACTTGATTTGTTCAGAATATCCCTGAAGCACACAGATACTAATAGGATACCTATACACAAATATGGCTGCATATAGCCTGTTATGTGATATTTAGCACCCAACTTGCAACTTTGAGTGTATGAATATAGGAACATGAGTACCAGCTTTTTATTCCAATCAAGCCATAATTTTATTCACAACTTAAAAACTTTATATCTGGAAGAAAGTAAATCAATAATAATAATAATGATAATAATAATAATAATAA
>NC_085858.1:53509427-53516927 GCF_034702125.1 Engraulis encrasicolus | reverse complement strand
GAGTAGGATGTGAGGAGAGGAGAGGACAGGAGGAGAGAGAAAGCAAAAGAAGGAGCGAGTGAAAGGAGGTGTGAGGTTGAGGAGATTGGAGAGATGATTGTCGGATGAGGTCAGATGGGTGAAGGGATGTATGTATGGATGGATGGATGGATGGATTGAAAAGAAATAGAGGAGAAGTGATGAGGAAAGAAGGGTGTGAAGAGAGGGAAAGAGGGAGAGGAGTGGAAAAGTTGTGAGGCGGCAGGAGGTGTGAGACGAGCATGGGGGTTGGGATGGGGGAGGTGTGGAGAGGTGTGGTTGGGAGGTAGGGAGGTGGGTTGGTGGCAGCACACAGCATGCAGGGATGAGATAAACCAGCAAGTGTATGAGGGAGTGAGAGAGAGAGAGAGAGAGTGAGAGAGAGAGAGAGAGAGAGAGAGAGAGAGAGAGAGAGAGAGAGAAAGGGTTGATATCCATGCACTCATTTTCCCCTGAATGTGGGGTCTGCTAATTGCTTCCGAGGCTAACCGACGATGTTTGCAGGTCTAATCGTGGCTATACATTAAAAACTTGACTTGAACTATGATGGAAGAATGGACATTTAGACATAGAGCAATCTGCAGAGTGACAAGGTTAGGTCATAATCTGCAGTCGTTTATTCTCGATTGACCTTGTAGGATTGGTTCTAAATGGCACAGTCAATCACTTCGGTGTGTCGTTTGAATTAAGTGCCTGACCCCTATGATTGATAGACCCCTTATTAGGGGCTGTAATGTGTGTATGTGGCACAGTGATGTTGTCATGGTAATTCAAGCCTGACAGAAAAGGCTACAAAATAAACTTTATATCCTAGAAGATACACAAAACATGGCAAACTCTTTTTTTTTCAATTTGGCCTACTCAAATAACTAACTGCTGTAATGAAGGCCTCGTTCCGGTTGTATCAGCATTAACAGCATGGTAAATAAACAAACTATGATGTCCATTAGAGGCTCTGTGATTTTCTTCATCTTTCATGCTATGGTACCCTATCCTGTTTTAACCTTCCACTTTGTCCCTCCTCAATGACCCCATGCATGCCATCTCCTTACATTGCATTGAGGATGTGCCGAAGATAAACAGATATGCGACTTTGTCCTGGTATGGCAATTCCATAGCCTACCATTCAGAATTTCTGTTTGACAATGTTTGATTTGGAGAGCCATTCATGTTCACTGTGGTTTGTCCCTTCAGTCTATTAATGGCGTTGTAAACTTGTTTGACTACATGACTCACTCTCCGGAAACACACATCACTGATAGTGTGATAGTGCAACATCACATCACATGAAGTGCACAAACATTCTGAAACAATAAAAAGACAGGCCTATCATACCACGTAAAACAGCTACCCAAGCATTAAATTCCTCACGCGTGTACAACCTACTCTTTTCATACTTCGCAGTACACCCCAAGAAGTGATATTTCTAGCGTGCGCAATCTTGACACAGATTATACTTAATTGCTAAAATTATTCAAAAAGGAAAGAAAGGTTGACTTGAGTCACGTGGAGATTTTCATTGAATTAGAAGTTGGACTTGGACGCATAGCGCAATGCTGTCACTGAGTTAAAACAACAGTCTGTAACAAAACGAAACCAAAACCCTGCGCTGTGCTTTAGACACTTATGTTAAGTGTTTGAATAAACATATGAATGGGAAACGGTAGCCTATTAAAGTAGCCTATCTACTGAACTTAGCAATTGTTTTTAAATGTACAATTATATCGCTTACCATTCAGGGTTACCGGCGACTTTGGGGTACAGTCGGATGTCAGTGTTGACACTGAACAAAGTGTCATCGTCGGAGAGCGAGGGCAGGTCAATCTTGTACAAAGGGTGGTCGTACAGCGCTGCCAGGCGTGAGAAGCCGGTTGCACTTGCTTTCTTCCCTGCGCCGGGATCCTTGATGAGGGGTTTCTGACTCTCGGAGTTCCCGGGGACCCGCTTCACAGAATCGGCTTTGTCTGCGCCGGTGACCTTTTCCAGCGAGTGAGAGGTGAGATTGGAACTTGGCTCGTTGCTGAAATCTTGCAAAATCCTCAAAGTGTGTTTGTTAGGCCAACCAGCCTCCGGTCCAGACCTCGCTTGTTGCTTAGCCCAATTCCGTGGTTCTTCGCTGGGATTATGGGAGCACGAGCAACCTCCCGTGCCAGAGTTCGCTCCTGCCGCCCGTTTCTCCAGCTTCGGCAGCAAGTCTATCATGATGTGCATGGTGCACGCCACCAGAAAGACCATGAGGATGAGAACACGAAATTTCCGAAACAATATCATCTTTACCATTCCAATTAAATATAATGTCCTGATGATATTGTGGGATTTCACGATATAACACCACCAGCGCAAATATGTCAATTTTACACGGCATGCGATATACACCATTCGGTGTTGAAAAGAAGAATATCTACGACCATAACGAATACACTCCGTTTTATGTCAACATCTCTACGTTCAAGAAGTAAAATAAGTCTTTATTTGCCTGGCTTCCTCAGGATGATGAGCGAACCTACATCTCAGGAGGCTCGCGTTGCAGTATGAACTTGTCGGCAGTTGACAGCCTGCCTCGAGGATATGTGACAATCTCGTAAAAATAGGGTGAATAATAAAAATGCTTTCAAATATAGCACAATTACGCGATGCCCACGTGCCGCTATTTCTCCATCCTAGTCCGGTCCTCTGCGCGACGGCGAATATGACAACCAAAATGGGAAAACTGGTAGAAATTAATCCATATTTTCTTCCTGCATTCAGTGAAGGAAGCGCGTGCCTCACATTGTCAATATGAATACTTGCTATTCAAAAACAAGCGAGCAAAAACGGCCGACTGATGGGTGACCTAACACCTGAACTGGAATGCCGTGCTGAAGAAGAGAGGTCGTTGTTGACGCGAAAAATTATTTCAGAATAAAAGGGAAACTTGGAAACAAGACGACAAGCCCAGCCAAGCTTTCCGGTCCAAATATAACCACGTTTCGCTGTCAGACGAGGAGCTAGTGAAAGCTCTTGTTTGACAGGTGTATCGGCGTCTGCGTGCACTTGCCTCGGTGATGGTCTCCTGCTCATTCCGTGGAGCCCGACTCGAGCGCTCACTGGGTGGGTGTGTTAAATATTATGATCAAGCCTTTCTGAATCCTGCCTCAAACCAGCGTCATCGCGAGGAGATTGGCTGAGTCCACCTACTGGCAGGGACTGTGACAGCGAGGGAGCGCTAGCTACAAAACCTCCCTTGGATTGCAACACCAGCAGTAGCAGGAGCAGCAGCAGCCTGCCTGCAATTCCCTCAAGAGCGAATGGGGGCGGTGGCGCATTGGACTCGCATCCTACTGGAAAGTCTTCACACATAACGACTCCCAACTTGTTTTTCAGACGGATTATGCCAGGCCTTGGTGTGGCTATGATTGTGCATACCGTGTGTGCTGTTACAGACACCCGGACCAGCAATTTGGCTCCAGCTACCACTTATGTCAAGGAAGTTTCTGTCTGGGTCTGTGAATATGGGCAAAAAAGATTGGACGACCCAAAAAAGTGAATATGGACCAGCATCGTCACATGACATAGCAGTAACCTCTCTCTGTGTGTGTGTGTGTGTGTGTGTGTGTGTGTGTGTGTGTGTGTGTGTGTGTGTGTGTGTGTGTGTGTGTGTGTGTGTGTGTGTGTGTGTGTGTGTGTGTGTGTGAAAGTGAGACAGAAAGAGCATGGTAAAGTGTGTGTGTAGTAACCTCTCTCTCTGTGTGTGTGTGTGTGTGTGTGTGTGTGTGTGTGTGTGTGTGTGTGTGTGTGTGTGTGTGTGTGTGTGTGTGTGTGTGTGTGTGTGTGTGTGTGAGCGAGAGAGAGAAAGAGAGAGACTGCTGTTCATCCGAGTGCATCGTATGTACTGTATGTATGATTGAGAGAGAGTGCAACCAACACTGAATTGGGACTGACATGTCAGTAGGATATTATGAATCAGGAGCCGCATGGGTTAGGCTACATGCTGAAATGAGACACCCTGTCAGAGCATCAGTGACAAGCATCAGTGGACTTAAGGATTACAAGCACTATAGCTTTCCACACTGCACAGTCAATATGCCAATTACGGCCTTAGGGATTTAAATTGCATACATTTGTCTTGTCAAGTGTCAGCTTTTATGCTGCTACAGTACACACATTGCCAAATAGACATACTACACACAATAAATTAAAGGCACAGATTTAATACTACCAGCCATGAAAGCCTTTCAACAATTTCATATAAAGATTTAAACTAAGTAAAAAAAAAAAACCCACAGTCGATGTTGAGATTTACTCCACTACTACTACTACTATTACTACTATTACTACTAGCACTACTACTACTACTACTACTACTACTAATAATAATAATAATAATAATAATGATGATAATAGTAATAGTAGTAGTAATAATAATAATAGTAGTAAGAAGAAGAAGAAACAAATTCTCTTCAATGACAAAAAGAAACAATGCACCTTGTATTCAGGGTATACATTAGGCTGTTACATTTTGGTGAAACTCAAAGGAGGTGCATTCATTATCCTCGATTGTAAAAGGAGGGGAGGCCTCTTGGGAAAACCCAGGAGTACATTCAGCTTAATAGCAGACATTAATATTACACTTGACAGCTTAAAGGAAAATTCCATCCAATTTCAACATGCTGTTGTATTGTTCACACTACCCTTGACTAGTCAGTGCTCAATGACATGACATTTTTTGTAATTTCCAGAATCCTGGCCATTGTAATGGGGGCATGGTTTGTTTATATCTATATACTGTATAGATTGGAGTATGTTGGTGTGTTTTTTAATGTGAACAAACCATGCCCCCATTACATTGGCCAGAATCTCGGAAAGGACAGAAAAATGACGTGGGGTCGTAGGGTATGGGCAAGTTAAGGGCAGCGAGAGCAATACAACTGAAATTGGCAGGGATTCTCCTTTAGTATTACATGAGACCATATTATAACCATACACCATGTCACCATAACCCGGCTGCCCGAGTCACTTCAATATTATTCAAGGATTTGCTTCACTCTCTCAGCTTCCCTGCCTGATATAGCCGGTCGTCATCTTCAAGATTATTGATGAATGTGCGGTTTCATTTGGCTGGTAGAGAATGGAGAGGTGTTGGGGCTAGAAGGAAGGGGGGAAGCTAACACTTACAATGAGCACCAAGGGGGCTGGAGATAAAGTGTGTGGATGTACTGTGCATATGTCATTTTATTCCTCGGAAGAGAATAAAGGAGAGCTTCATACGTATCATAGCTACACACGACATACACACACACGCACGCACACACGCGCACGCGCGCACGCACACACACACACACACACACACACACACACACACACACACACACACACACACACACACACGCACACACACAAACTATACAATAGAATGCTATTATTGTGACTATATGTATAGCAATCTACGGTAAATTGAAATTTGAAGTTTGAAGTTTATTTATTTTTTAACAAAGGGACAGCATTTATTAATAGCATTTGAAACAGAGTCTAATTTCCATCTTTTGTCCCTAATGTTGGCCTACAATCTGAACTCTATGTGCATCTTGCTTTTCAGGGAAATAGATACAGTAACTATAAATCTTGTGCACACGCTCACACTTTCACATATTTGTATACACACAGACACATGAACCGTTGCACACACTCACAAACTCTCATACTCACACACGCGCGCGCACACACACACACACACACACACACACACTCTTAGCCTACTTATAAGTTCCTGTGACGCTTTCATTTAATTTAGGGGGCTGAATGTCCTTGATAACGTAGGCTCTGGATGACTCACACGAGAATTGGTAGAGTGCTACAACAAGTAAATAAAAAGTATCCCACTCAAATGAAAACAGTTAATAGAAAAGACTGGGTTTTTGCTTCACCGCCCAGGCAGGATAAATCACGGCTTCCTCCATGCCGCGTTAGCTAAGCCTAGGAAGACAGAGTTATGTTCTGCAGGTCATTTCAGAACCAGCTCGGACACATCTAAGGTTTCAGCGCATGATTAATAATGTAAAACCTCCCTCGAGTTCACTGAAGCCCTCTGTGAACAGCTATCTAATCACATATCTGTGATCGTGGTCTCCTGAAAGGGCTAGCATTGTTAACCAGAGACCTCAAACGTCAGCAAAAGCCATCACCATAACAACGCCTGTCCTCAGCGGAGTGACCTTAGGGAGCAAACATTAGAAAGGTTAAGCGGACAGGTATACCTCTCTCAGGAGAAAGGACAATGCTTCAGTGACGTGGAAGCACAGGTTTTTTTCCGTTGAACACCTGATTGGGTTCGGACAGGACATCTTGTATGATTAGTTGCTTTTGTGTGTGTCACTCTCATTTGAACTTCCCTTCACTCCTATTGCATCACGTATTATTATTACACAACTAACCATTATCAAAGCACCTTAACTTTTGAATATAATAGACAATGGTGTCTATTTTCATTGCAGGACTCATTGTGTCAGACTAAAATGTTCCATTCCTACTCAGGAAACAAGTCTGCATTGAGAGACATCGTTTTTTTGTCAGTTGGCGATGCTCCCACAACAGGTTTGGTGGGTTAGTTGAAACGCATGTCAGGTTCCGGCATTTCCTGGTGCTGACTGGCAATGACAGCTGTCTGTTTCCTGTCAAGGAAGCAAAAATGTTTAACTGACAATGGAATACTAGACGCGGAAATGGATGAGTAATGTGGGGTTTTACATATATCTCGTATGACATGGATTGAAACATTGAAAACTGTATAAAAGCAAAAGTATGATACTGTATGAAACTGTATGAAAGCAAAAGTATAAAAATATATACAGTATCCAGAGTGCATTTTCTATTGTCATTTTTAGATATGTTGTGACTTTTATACCTTTATTTAGGACTGGACAGAGAGAGTGTGACAGGAAATGAGTGGGAGAGAGAGAGGGGAAGTATCAGCAAAGGACTTTGGATGGCAATCAAACCCGCTTTGCCGTTGTATAATGGTATGGCATCTTGAGCCACTGCACCCCCATTCTTATTTTTTAAACTCTCCTTCTCTCTATAGTAGGATAGAACAGTTACACAATGTGAAACCAAGTGTGAACATCCACACACGCACTGCACCATTTAGTTGTCATGTTTTTTTTTCTATTTCCATTAGGCCTAATGACTGTTACTGAGCAACGAGTGTGCTCTCACTCACGTCTTATGTCTTAATTAGGACAAATTACCCCAGTGTTTCATGTGCATTGCTGTTTTCACATAGGCTACATGAAACCACACATGTAGCCCCCCCCATAGACAAATGACTGCAATCTGCCTTGAGCACATGAAATGCAGATAAGCTCCCTTGCCTTGCTAGATTCTTCTCCCCTTCAGATTCTCCCTGCACACTCTGGAATCTTCCAGAACGTTTCTCGCTCCAGCTGCAGTATGTGTGCTTGGGGGCAGAATAAACATCACACTGTGTGAGCATTCAAACTAGGTAAC
>NC_085858.1:53496927-53506927 GCF_034702125.1 Engraulis encrasicolus | reverse complement strand
AGCGTTCATTATTAATATGGAAAAACTTTGCTTGGAAATTGAAAAGAAACAGAGCAGAGCATCCTTTCACGCGGGTGGGAAGCAAGGCCGCTGACAGCTTTGGCCGTGATCCGGACAAATTCATCGGAAAGGACCCGCCTCTTAATACATACAATGTATTGAGGACCCAATTTAGCCCCCAACTCCCCTCGCACTGGGCCCTGGACAACTGACTCGTTTGCCCCAGACTGTCAGTGGCTCTGGTGAGAGGTATGGGGGGCATGCCACTGTTTGCCAAAGCAGATCCCAAGATACAACTCTGGAGATTGAAGTCGAGCCCTCCTGTAGCACTCGGTGTCAATGTCAGTGCGAGAGGGGAAAGTGGGACGTGAGTTTTTACCCAGAAGGAATGAGATGAGATTTTGGGGTCATACAATGCTAATCTGCAGTCAAATGTCTCATGGATTTCATTCGGATTGTAAATAAATGCATTTTGTTGGACAAAATGTGATGAATAAGATCATAAAACAGGTCTAAACTAAAAAACTGCTATAACAGATAACAGGCTCCAGGGTCAAATAGACAAACGGATCAGTGTTTCCAGGCCCAAGGAGAGAGGGGGCCCAGAATTGTGTCCTAGTTACATCATATACACAGTATACTATATTTGGTGTTGGGGCCCTCTCCCTTTATCCTGCTGCCCCGAAGGACTTACAAAACTTCTCAGTGTCTTCACATGATTAAAAAGTGGCAGTGTGTATTAAATACCGCATAATGTTATTTTCATCCTATTGTGGATGGTTAGTAGGGAAACCACATACAGTAGGCTGAACTGTTCTTCCCACAACCGCATCATCCAAATAAATTACAGGATGTGGGAATTGTGTAACAAAACCGGTAACACAAATCTCTTGTTAAGAAGAGTAGGCCCATTTGTTTTACAAAGTGAAAAACTCCAACACTCAAAAATACCCAACCAATGGCTGGATTGGTAATCTGGCATACAGGGCATTTTCCCAGTGCCCCGGCAGCACTCAGGGGCCGATGCTGTTATTTTTGGTTTTGTTGTTTTTTCATCCCTTACAAATCAGCCCGCCATTTAGATGGGGCTTTAATATAGAACAGTGTTTCCCAACCAGGGGTACTTGTACCCCTAGGGGTACGCAAGCACACTGCAGGGGGTACTTGGAAAAATGTAATTTTAGCAAATGCATGGAGCATAGTAACACTGGGATAGAGAACGCAATATAGAACATGAGTTAGGGGGTACTCATGGCACAGCAAAAAGGCTTAGGGGGTACATGAGACAAAAAAGGTTGGGAAACACTGATATAGATGACAGACTGAGCCAATCATAATATTGTAGAAAAACAGGAGGACTCTCTACTGGGTCTGGCCTAAAATGCCCAGGTGAAAGTGAAAAAGAACATTAAACTTGACAATGATTCATGGGCATTCAGTAGGCCTATATGCAGTATGAAGGAGATTTGCTGTACTTGATCAGATAGACCGTGTTTACAGATGACAATTTCTAAATGCTAGAAAAGGAAGGGGTGTTTATAGGGCACCAGACCAGAGGTGTCAAAAGTAAAAGTACTTTTGTTGTATAATTACAACACCAGCACATGACATTACATAGCTATTACATCATTTACTCCATTGTACCTAATGAGAGCGATAGACTGTGTTATTACTGAAAAACACTGAAAACCCAACAAGGACCCACCACAAATTTGATCCAACCAGTGCAGAGTCAGCTAATCGTAAGACAAGTACACAGGTCTACTGGTTACTTAGATACGTTACTTGTGTTAGAAGGAAACTATGTTTCTTTTTTTTACTTTTACTTTTACTTTTACTTTTACTTTTGACACCTCTGCATCAGTCTGACTAGAGCCGGCCCTGCAACCAGACTTAGCATCACCTCATCTCCTCATGTCCTCTAGCCTGGGAACTCCCATACTGCCTTTAGTTCTACACAATCGTTTCGATCTGAAAGACAGTATGGCGAGGATGACTCATAACGTACAAGATCATGGGATCTGTGTCATAATGGCCAAGCATTCCGACCTTAACAGTTTCTCTACCCAATCAGAGAGCAGGGCAGTGTGTCATAATAGCCAAGTATTCCGGCCCCATACGGAATTTACAATTGGGAGGGAAAGTGGAAAACAGCGATCCTAGCGGTTACGTTCCAAACACCAAGGCGATCCTATTGAAACTCCCATAGACGAGTTTTTTAAAAAATCCCACCAAGATATGACTAGGAACTATAACACCAGACACATTTTCAGCGTACACAATAGGATGAACTACTACCTGTGAAAATCTTAAGTCATGTTTTGCCCTTTTAAGAAAAATAGAAATTGTGCCAATCTGGTCGGAAACGGACTACAGCTCCCAGCATGCTGTGCTTCGCGCCTCGTTGACAACACAGAGAAACAAATGAACGCGAATGAACGCAAGTTCTTCGCATATCTTCACATTCTTGTAATCCTGTGAGTTCCACATTGTCTTCCTATTAAACATATATACACACGATCATTTTGGTTTGGTTTTAACTTCTCTAGTAGATATGATGGCTTCTGTGGTGACGAGTAACCACCTCTCTGGCTCATGTTTGGCTATGCTAATTTGGCTATGCTAATTACATGGAGTAAACACGTTACACATGCCAGTCAGTGTAGTTCTGTATTAGCTTTTTAAAGAATATTTAAATCAGTTCAGATCAGTGAAAAACCGAACATTTTACCACCTGATTCAATAAAACGGGCCAACTCGCCTATAATATGACTGCCACTACTTCTACTTCGTCGTCAGGGCCGAGATGTAATTTTTCAAAGAAAAAACCCATTCATTTGTTGCAGGGGCTTGGAACGTTGCCAGCAGGGGGCGATGAGATTACTTTCCCTCCCAATAGGCAACTCCCCAGACCTAATCTCACTTGTGATTAGGTCTGGTGTTAACCAGGCAACATGTCCTCTTCTCTCTGACCACATCCACTCAGCCCACACGTGGCATACTTCACACAGCCCAGCTGAACATACAACTCTGTCATTAACTGTAGGACTGCTAACAAACAATGAAATAAGAAATATTACAACATCAACTACAAGGATATGACACTATCTACTAAATGTCTAAAGTAATATTTAGATGACATTAAAATTATCCTGAACTAATTAATACACAGAATAAATACACTGTCTTTTTTGTTTATTGAAGCAACCTACTTTCGAGCTACTAGAGCATTTGTTTTTTCCCCACCACACCTGTGTTTTTTTAATTATTATTATTTTCATCTTGGACAAAATCTCTGTACTGATTTTATTGGAACAATACAATGCCCACACACTGATGAGGGCAAACACAAAATTAGCACACCTACAAGTAAGAGAACAACAGTGAATTCTCTTAAATGTTTACATTTTCGGATTTTTAGATCTTTTTACATCACAAAATATACTTTTATTGCATTGAGAAAAGCACACCTGTTGGTTGTAGTTACAGGAGGTTTTTGTCATATGTACAGACTTTCCATTGTACACAGTTTGCAGTTTGTTCTTCACATCTAATCAGCCTGAGGATCATCCCATTGGGCTGTGTTTGGGCAGACGGTTAACACAACCCAACACAGCAGAGATAAAAAGACATTTCTTTTCATACCAGAACGGTAAGTAAATCATTAAACCTTCCTTGATTACACCGCAAACATCGAGAACATTATTGGCCTCTTCCCAACAATGAAGAAGACACGCAGGCATTAACCGGCAGCGAGGTCATTGCCGGATCCAATTTGGATGTTGTCTGCATGGGTGGCACCAGGGACACTGACAGGTTTGGCCTGGCCCATGACGAAGATTTCGGAAAGGGCACCTCCCATCAATACGTACAATGTAATGAGGGCCCAATTCTGGGCCCCCTCTCCCTCTGGGCCCTGGACAATATACCCTTTTGCCACCCCCCCACCCCAGTCGACTGCCCAGGGTGGCACATCTTGTGATGATGAGAATGACAGAGAGGGACACAGATGCCACAGCTGTATAAAGAAGTAGCTTAGCAACGGCACAGACAATAGTGGGTTTATAAGGGCTGTTTGTTTTCATGTCAACGGAGACGAGATGAGGGAAGGGGCTTTCAGGTCAAATGATATCTCAGGTTGTGGAGGATGCAATGGGAAACTCAAACACAATAATGCTCCCACCTGAATCATATATGGTATGTGCTTTAAGGACAGTCTTATTTGTCAGGAAACCCTTTGCGCAGAGCCTCTGTTATATAACCTTGTTTTTACCAATATTGTAATGACCACGTGTTAACCGTTTGCGTAGCCCCATAATGCATGCCGTTCGAGGTCAATAGTCACAGAAAAAAATTAATTACCATAGTACTACAACACCACCATGACAGTGCACAAGGCCTTTACTAATACATTACGACTTGGTCATTGCCATTCCGGTAACAGCTAATTTATAACGGGCCGTGTGTTACTCTGTAATTTCACACTGTAGCAATGTTGTTTTGATGTAGTTGAGAGTTTTCAGCAAAGACAAAGAGGCTACTGCAGTTTGTGCAAAAGGTTTTCCTCTAAGAATACAAATCGTTTTTTGTGTGTAACATAGATTTTACCGATTCTGGCTGTGCAGTTTATTAAGTCCATGGAAATGGCCTTGATGGAGTGAACTTGATGGAGTGAACTCCAACGCTGACTCTAAAACCATGATTAAATCATATCCAGTGGGTGCTGATTTGGTCCGTACTCGTCTCTGGACCCTCTCCACGGAGCCAATTCCAACATTTCAGAGGGCTTGCAGTGTCGATATGATGAAAAGTTCTGTTCTCTCTCACTGAAACCTTAGACACAGACACGTCAAAGAAATTCCCTTTGTTAGGGGAAAAAAACAGCCCCAGACATCTTGGATTTCTTACTGGAGCTGTGGAACACTTTTTTTCTAAGGACACAAAGACCTGTGCCAAACCCTTTGGCATGGAAAGCTGTATGTGAACTAAAATGAAGCATGTGACACTTTCACATTTTGAAGTAAGAAATGCCTGTTTACACTTGCAGGGAGTACATGGGGAAAGCAGGAATTGATTTCTCAAGTTACTCTTACAATTGATCTGAAACCTCATCTTTTTCAGAGGCAAATCTGTGCATGAAAGAACTGAAAGCACTTAAAAATGTTATGTACAATGAAATGAAAAATATGACTTGTAAATGACATTTTCTCAGTTTGTACATTTTGTGATTATGCCATTTTCCCTCGTGGACTCCTCAGCTACTGTACAGTAATTGGCTTTGTTCAAATGGACAATGTAGAGCAAGAGTGAGTTCAGAGCAGGGGTGGGGAACCTATGTCTCGAGGGCCATTTACGGCCACCTCAGGCCTTATCTGGCATAATTTTAATGTTATGCAGTTTCACATGAAATATGACAGACATGATTTGTAAAGAAATGTTAGAAATTAGATTTGCAATACAATTAGGTTATATTTTCAGGGGACCTAGTGAAAGTGGGGTCTGTTGTAAAGGTGGCCGCCTTCAATATAGTCCTGAAGTGCAGAGGGAAATGGCATGTGTTCATGGTACGGCCCTTGGAGGACCCTCGACTGAAAAGTTTTCCCACCCTTGGTTTAAACTAGTAGGACTGTAATTTATGGAGAAAATGGAGCACATGGCAATAGAGAGCTTTAAGAAGAGAGGGAATAGAGGTACTGTATAAAAGGAGGCATATAAAGGTGAGTTGCAAAGGGAGATAAAAGAGGGTATAGAGAGAACGAGAGAGAAGAGGAAAAATCTAAAGGGCAATGGGTCACAAAAGGGAAGGAAGAGCTACATCTCCCACTAGATTAGAACAAGATTGCGGTGAAGGAAGAGTCAAAGGACAAGAGAGCGTATGCCATAAGAGGAACGAGGGAGGGAGGGAGGAACGAGGGAGGGAGGGAGGATATAAGACATGGAACAGGAGTAGAGTCAGAGGGAAGGGGGGGGGGCAGATGAGCGAAGGATACCAGGAAAAGAATAGATAGAGGGAGGAAAAAGGGAGAGGAGGAAGAAAATAAGATAGCAGAGCTGAAAGGAGAGAGAAAGGACATAGGACTGGGGATGCCGGATAAAGGAAGGATACAGGGATGGAGGGAGATGAGGGAGAGAAGGAGAGGAGCAACATCAGAGAGGACAGACTGAGGGAAGATGGATGCCAGGTGTAAAGGACACAGAACAGAAACAGAGAGAAAGAGAAGGAAAGAGGGAGAGAGAGAGAGATGAGGTAGAGAAAAAGAGATCAGAACTGAGAGAGGAAAGACCAAGAATTGGGGGATGCCGATTAAAAAAAGAGAAAGGGCGGGGTGGAGGGAAGAATGCAGAGCTGAGAGTGAGGACAGACCGAGGAGCGAGGGACGCCGGAAAGAGGATGGAGAGCGGAAAGAGACAGAGAACGAGAGAGAGAGAGAGGGAAGAGAGAGAGAGGGGCAATACAATACAGAGACAGAGAGAGAGAAAGAGAGAAAGCGTTGCGGTGACTCCCTTGGCTGCGGGCACTTCCTGCTTGGCGGCTGCCCCTGTGGCAAGATGGCCGCTGTGAAGGGAGCCTCTGCCACTCGGCTCCTGTCCTCCTCCTCCACTACCCGTGGCCCGCTGCATCCTGTCTGTGCTCTCTGCACGTCCCCTCTCATTTGCTCAGAGGTCACCCGGGGCCGCATACACCTACGGCCCTACACACACGCACACGCACGCACGCACGCACGCACGCACGCACGCACGCACGCACGCACGCACGCACGCACGCACGCACGCACACAGCATTATATCATTGCTCAGCCATGTGCTGACAGACAGTGCAAGTGTATACATATGTATGTCTTTGTAGGTGATTATGCTGTGTGTATTTGCGTGCTTGGAATGCATTTTGTGTGTGTGTGTGTGTGTGTGTGTGTGTGTGTGTGTGTGTTTGTATTTGTGTGTGTGTGTGTGTGTATGTTTGAATATGTGTGTGCGTCTGTGTGTGTGTGTATGTTTGTTTATGTGTGTGTGTGTGTGTGTGTGTGTGTGTGTGTGTGTGTGTGTGTGTGTGTGTGTGTGTGTGTGTGTGCGTGTGTGCGTGTTTATACAGTATGTTTGTGCGTGCCTGGGCTCTCACTGGTCTCTCTGTGCTGCCATGCCATCGCGATGACCCAGTCGGCCTGGTCATGTTGTGCTTGACTTGGCTGCCAGTCCCTCCCCTCCGCCCTCCGCCCTCTGCAGCCCCCTGCAATTACAACGGAAAGGGATCTACTACTCCGCAGCAGGAAGCAAGGCAGGGTTTATATGGCTATCTACCTCTTTGCCTGCCTGCCCGCCCGCCCGCCTGTTGCCTACTGCCCTGAGCTGTGTGTGTGTGTGTGTGTGTGTGTGTGTGTGTGTGTGTGTGTGTGTGTGTGTGTGTGTGTGTGTGTGTGTGTGTGTGTGTGTGTGTGTGTGTGTGTGTGTGTGTGTGTGTGTGTGTGCGTTCGTGTTTGTGTGTGTTATGTTTTTGTGCAGGAATGTGAGTGTGGTGACTCCGGACTTAGCCACCCTCACCACCATGAATCCAGCTGGTCTTTCATTAGCAACAACAGGCACAGGAAACCATCTGAGTGCTGCTTGCTCAGTCACTACCATCCATAGGAACTAAAGACATGGTGACATGGAGCAAGACTGGTCATTCAGTTTTGTACAGAGAGAAAGTGTCTGGAAAAACACGTTTGACATGGGGTGTCAGCGCAAGGCCGGGAAAGTGAAAAGAAGCTGTCATGTACTCTTTTTCATCTCTGCACTTTGGTACAACATTGATGGTTTTACTAATTAGCTGCCATGTCTGTCTAATGATTTGTGTGCTCATTTGTGATCGAGTGGTTCAGCAAAAGGTCGGATCGAAAGAGTGGCAGCAAGTTTTACTTTCTGGGGCCCGAGACTGACACATCTGCATCCCCAAGCAGGAGGGAGAGGGAGAGAGAGAGAGAGAGAGAGAGAGAGAGAGAGAGAGAGAGAGAGAGAGAGAGAGAGAGAGAGGGAGACTGTGTCAGAGAGACTGTGAGAGAGAGACTGTGTCAGTGTGGCATAAGTGTACGTGTGTGTATTTGTGTGTGTATATATGCCTCTGTTGGTGTGTGTGTGTGTGTGCGTGCATGTGTGTGTTGCGTTTGTGTATGTGTGTGCGTGCTTGCATCTATAAATAACAGTGGCTAGATAGAAACGCTACATCTGCACACGTGTCATTAGGCAGTCGCTGAGTCATCCTGGAAGGTCATTGACATAATCATGGAAAGCAAGAGAGCGCGAGAGAGTGAGTGGAGGAAGGAGCGAGCGAGCGAGCCGAGTGCCTTAAGGAAAGCACAGCAGGCGCTACCAGTCATCAGCAGGCCGGTACACATATTTATAGCAGCCTGAACGGAGCTGCACGGGAATAACAAAGTAAAGGCTGGTACTGCTGCCAGGGGCGCCGACAGGGCAGGGGCAAAGGGGTCAGTTGTCCCGGGCCCCGGGAAGAGGAGGGACCCAGAATTTGGTCCCCATTAACAAAGCATATTTTTTTGAGTGGGGGGGGGCTTTCAGATGATTTTGTCCCAGGCTTGGCTAAAGCTGTCAGCGGCCCTGCCGATAGGGCGGGGGCAAAGGGGTCAGTTGACCCAGGCCCCGGGAAGAGGAGGGGCCCAGAATTGGGTCCCCATTAACAAAGCATATTTTTTTGAGTGGGGGGGGGCTTTCAGATGATTTTGTCCCAGGCTTGGCTAAAGCTGTCAGCGGCCCTGCCGATAGGGCGGGGGCAAAGGGGTCAGTTGACCCAGGCCCCGGGAAGAGGAGGGGCCCAGAATTGGGTCCCCATTAGATCGTATTTTTTGAGTGGGGGGGCCTTACAGATGACTTTATCCCGGGCTTGGCCAAAGCTGTCAGCCGGCCCCGGGAAGAGGAAGACCCCAGAATTGGGTCCCCATTACAGTGTATTTTTTTTTTAGTGGGGGGGCCTTTCAGATGTCTTCATCCCGGGCTCGGCTAAAGCTGCCAGCGGCCCTGACTGCTGCACCAAAGACATCATCAAAGCCATTTCCTCATCTGTAGCCAGTGATCAGCATCAGCATCACCCTCCGCTCTGACAGAGGGGGTAAATCATGTTGCAGTGCATAGGCGTAGATCCACTGCAGTATGAATTCAGAGTTAATGAGTGTATGTTGGATGAGTATGTGTGAAATGCACGTTGCATGTCTGTGCAGTGTATTTTTTATGACTCGGTCTTACATATATTTGTGTTTATAATGTGTTTACAATATTCTGGATAAACAGTATGTACGCATATGCCTAGACATGAGCCACCTATAGAAGCAAAAGGTTGCTTAGTGTTTCTACTGACATTTGGGCATATCATCATCATCATCATCATCATCATCATCATCATCATCATCATCATCACATCACCATCACCATCACCATCACCATCATCATCACCACCACCACCATCTTCTCTAAGCTCTTGATATACTTCTACAAATTACATTCCAAAGCAACTCTCACACTACCTTCCAACATGCATAAGCAGTGATGTCACATACAATGAGGCATGTATGATAAATTCTAGATCTCCATGTGTGTGATAGATGTGTTTACACATTTTTGTGTATATATATTATTTATATAATGAGTTTACTCATCTTTTTGTTTTGATTTTTTCTGCATTTTCCCGTAAAATCAAGCTGATGTGTAAGTTGCTGAAAATGATTGGGTGGGTTAGGACTTTTTCTGACATTCAAAAAATACTAAATAAATAAGTAAATAAATAGATAAATAAACGAACAAACAAACAAACACATACATACATACATACATACATACATACATACATACATACATACATACATACATACATACATACATACATACATACATACATACATACATACATACATACATACATACATACATACATACATACATACATACATACATACATACATACATATTTGAACAGTCTGCAGTCTGTTGTACACTAAGGCAGTGTAGGGGGCAGTGT
>NC_085858.1:53489427-53491927 GCF_034702125.1 Engraulis encrasicolus | reverse complement strand
AAGATCTATTTAGTAGTTTGGTATTGCATAGTTCATATACAGGTTTCAGCTATAAATGAGTTTGATGAAAATGTTAAGAAGGTAGAAAATGTTTATTAATATGGTTACATGTATTAAAACTAAAACTAAAATTAATATTTCTCAGGGGTTCATCTATCACAGATTAGCTGTGTCCTTAACAAAAAACATACATGCTACATTGTACTAGACGTGTTCTGCATGTGGATGTGCATGTGCATTTGCATGTGCATAATTTACGGTCTTTGCTTTATGATATATTGTAAAACGGGCAATATAAAATCACTGACATGTTTATTTGCATTAGTGTTGTATCAGATTTAGCCAAAGGCTGCCTTGTCGTGATGTGTAGCCCATGTATATATGTATATTCATCATGGCACACTACTCATGTGCTGAGCATTAATGTATATGTACAGTACATGCATATTACACTACATGCCCTTGGTGCATTATTTTCCATGTCGAGCGCAGGGCTTGAGTGCTCTACAGTGACGACTGCTGCACAGTGCCACTGGCCACATCTCCATGTCCATGTCCGCCTCCATGTCGTGGCCCCATTCTGAGTGACTGGCTCTGGCTTGTCAGAGCAGATGGATCGCATATTCCCAGGGAGGGAGCGGTGAGGGTTACGTAGGTGAACAGGCCGCCCCCACACCAGGGGCCTGTCACTGTCGTCACCTCCACATGGTTGTACCCCACCCACGCACACTCAACTCCTTCCCCCACTGCCAGAACCAGTACAGTAGGCTATATACATCAGAATTACAGCCATGCTTCCCAAGAGGGGCAGACAAATGGGTCAGTTGTCCCGGGTCAGGGAAAAGGGGGAGCGTAGATCTGGGACCTCATAACATTGTATAGCCCCTTAATGCGCGCCGTACTTCCAGTGGCACGCTGTAATAGTCATTGAAATGTAACTACCACAGCACTACAATACTATGACAAAACACAGACCCTTTAGTAATGCACCACGACTTGGTCATTACCATACTGGTAACAACAAATGTATGAGGCCGCGTCTTAAGGGGATATATTGGAAGGGGGACACTTTCAGATGATTTTGTCCTGGGCCCGGTCAAAGCTGTTAGCGGCCCTGATTTCAGGACAGAGATTTGTAGAAGAGGTAGAGAGGACTCTGGTAGAGAGGACTCATGTTACTCATGGCACATTCAACCTAGTGATTATTACAGTACAGTAAGTGCATTGTGTGAAATGTGGATGTATATGTGTACAGGTCTTTAACCCCTTAACGCAGAGCCTATGTTATAATCTTACTGTCACCAAAATTGTAATGGCTATGTCTTAATCTGTTATTTAAGGCTCTTAGTAATATCATAGTAATGTTGTTATTAAGTAGTTCAGCAAATACTGAATAGGCCCGCCTGCGACCCCATCTGCACTAAGAGGCTACAGCAGAGCAGGCGGTAGAGCACCATTGATATCAATGTGGCTGTTGACGTAGCTGCTCTGCCAAGCATCTGCTGAGAGAGGTCACCTCAGTGCACAACCCCTCTTTGACACCTCTGCGACTTCGCACAATAACTGCAAAATAATGAGTTTAGCAATTAGCGAAAAAGAAACAAATCAAAGCTATGCCGTGAATTCCTCGGCAAAGCGAATGAGCCGTAAAATGCTTATTATCCACCGAGTGGAGATAATGAGTAGCCTGAAGGAATTGCAAGGCAGGGCAGAGCAGGGCAGAGCAGGCACGCGCAACATTTGGCCCAGGTTATGTGTGACACACACGGTGTCATGCCCCGGCAGGACTGGGTATTGATCGCGGGGGTAACTCATTAACTCTCTGGGTCAGCTTTCAAAGGTGACATCATGACAAGGGCATAACTGCTATGTTACAACTTTTTTTTTGCTTCTCTGTTTTTTTGTGTGTTTTTTTTGTCCAGAGTTATGCCAGTTTCTCACCTAGGGGTTAAGCACCTTAAGGGTCATGGTTTCCAGTCAGTGGTATAACATTAACAATCAGTCTGATTTGCAACATTTACATGAGACATTTAATTCAGAATTAACTGACTTTAATTCTGAATAAAGCTCAATTCTGCTTTGAAAACGTCATGTAAACACTTCTTAATTTGAAATTAAAGTAAAGATCAAAGTTAACAGTCAAGGATGTTTATCATGGAGGAAAATAGGCTCCAAATGAGCAATGCATAAATAGGATTGGACTGTGAACATTACAAGTATTTTTCTACACAGAGACAAAGATAGCACATACTGTAGTGGAGGATGCTTCCCTAGCGCGCGCACACACACACACACACACACACACACACACACACACACACACACACACACACACACACACACACACACACACACACACACACACACACACACACACACACACACACACACACACACACACACACACACACACACACACGCACGCGCGCGCACACACACACACGCACACATACACACAATAAATCACAAGTGTTTCTTTCTTCAATATCGAGTAGATTCT
>NC_085858.1:53476927-53481927 GCF_034702125.1 Engraulis encrasicolus | reverse complement strand
TGGTTTCAGTTCTTTTGTGTGATCCGATTTTCTTTTGGCCTCTGTGTGTGTGTGTGTGTGTGTGTGTGTGTGTGTGTGTGTGTGTGTGTGTGTGTGTGTGTGTGTGTGTGTGTGTGTTTGTGTGTGTGTTTGTGTTTGTGTGTCTGTGCGTGTGTGCGTGCGTGCGAACGTGCAAACGTGCGTGCGTGTGTATGTGTACACCGAGCATGCACATAGTACATCAGTTTGAGAAAGCTGGCAGTGTGTGTGTCTGTGTGAGCACGCAACCATGTGCATGTTGTAATCTGTGTGGGTGTATGTTGTAATCTGTGTCACTATATAAATCCGGTACCATTCTAATTTCCTTGTTTCTTTGAATGTGTGTGTGTGTGTGTGTGTGTGTGTGTGTGTGTGTGTGTGTGTGTGTGTGTGTGTGTGTGTGTGTGTGTGTGTGTGTGTGTGTGTGTGTGTGTGTGTGTATGTGTGTGTATGTGCGTGTGCGTGTGCATGCATGTGCACACAATTCTGTGCCTCTGCGCTTGAGTGTATTCAAGCATGTGTGTGCGTGTGTGTTTGTGTTTGTGTGTGTGTGTGTGTGTGTGTGTGTGTGTGTGTGTGTGTGTGTGTGTGTGTGTGTGTGTGTGTGTACGTGTGCGTGTGTGCGCGTACATGCGTGCATGTGTGTGCATGCGTGTGTGTGTGTGTGCGTGTGTCTGGTCATGGTGACTTGTTCCTGTGGCCTGAGGCTGGACTGAGGAATGCAGACAAGTGGGAGGGAGCCGTCAGCTGTGGTCACCCTGGACTGCACTGCACTGCACTGCACTGCACTGGACTTCCCCTTTTGGGCCTCCACACAAACGGACAGGGGAACAAAAAACACACACAACAACTGGGAAAACAAAGACAAACTCCTGTGTCTCTTACTGCTTTCAGGCCAACCAGAATGGTAATGTTCTGGTGCCCGTTTCCACAATGGTTCTGTTCCCTGTACCTTGGATAATAACTGTAGTGCTTACCTGGGATCAGAACTTAAGTGTTTACCTGGGAACCACCCTCGTTCATACCGGGCTCTGAAGTTTTCCATGTGTGACCATTGGTTACCCGGATTGACCTGCTGACGTCCACGGTGTCGTCGCGGTTCACAGAGAAAAAACAAGTAGGCTAGTTTCCAGTTTGCATCGGGAACCAACTCTCCGGTTCCTGAACGCTCAGACTTACGGTGTGAACACGTCAGGTGGTTTAAGATTTGGTTCGGGAATGGGCGCTGGCGCAGTTCTCTGTCAGCCTGAACATGCCTATAGAAGAGCAGAATAACGTGGATAATTGAAATAAAGCTGTACTTACTTTGTGAATGGAGTGGACAGGATGGGAGTCCTTACATCACAGATAAACTACTGGGCCCCATGGAAGTGCAAAATATCTTGGATAACTTGAATTAAGCTGCACTACTACTGCATTGTACCAGAAACACACAAGTGGTTACTGTGTGGATGGGAGAGGAATCCTTACATGAAAGGTCCCTCCACAATGTCTAGTTTAAAATGTTAAGAAATAACAGGTTTCTTATGACAGAGGCTGTCTGTGGTTCATTTATGGTTATTATTGCTAAGTATTTATCCCTGGGACCAGTTATCGACTCAAAAGACTTTCTCCTTGTGCTTCGACCAAGTGTGGTTGTGTGTATGTATACAGCAAGTGCAGTCTGTGTGTGTGTGTGTGTGTGTGTGTGTGTGTGTGTGTGTGTGTGTGTGTGTGTGTGTGTGTGTGTGTGTGAGAGAGAGAGAGAGTGTGCGTGTGTGTGTGTGTGTGTGTGTGTGTGTGTGTGTGTGTGTGTGTGTGTGTGTGTGTGTGTGTGTGTGTGCGTTTGTGTGTGCGTGCTTGCGTGCGTTTCGGTGTCTTCTTGTATGCATGTGTGTCAGTGTGTGGGTGAGCGTATACGTGCATATTAGCTTGTCCGCCTGCTTGTGGGTGGGAAATGGTGGACAATTACTGGCAGAATGGCCCAGCGGTGTAGCCATTGGCCTTCTCACTAATTACACAGGGGGGCAGTGATTGACGCAGCTCACCCCGCACGCAAGCACGCACGCACGCACACACGCACACACGCACAGACACACAGCTTTTATGCCTCCCACACACACACACAGTACAATGTAGTGTTAATTCAACACTTTGAGAGTACTCTGGGACCAAATACAATCTAGAAGATGTTAAATTGACTCTCTAAGTGCTAAATGAATTCTGTATTTGTTTTTTAATATGTGCAAACTCACACACATGCTCACATGCACACACTCACGCAGATACACACACTCAACTCTTCGCCCTCCTGCTCTTCCTTCCCCCTACTGCTCCTCCTACCTTTCCTCCCATTCTTCCTCCTCTTCCTCTTCCTCCTCCTCTTCCTCCTCTTCCACTTCCTCCTCCTCCTCCTCTTCCTCCACCTCCTCTCCCTCCTCCTCCTCCTCCTCCTCTTCTTCCTCCTCCTCCTCTCCCTCCTTCCCCTCCTCCTCCTCCTCCTCCTCTTCATCCTCCTCCTCCGCCTCCTCCTCCTCCTCCTCCTCCTCTTCCTCCTCCGCTGGTCGGCAGGTCAGTGCCAGCTCCGGCAGCTCAGCCGGGGGGCAGGGGGAGCCGCGCTTCCTCCAAATGTCAGCACTTAAAGTCCACACAACTGAGGCTGGCTTTTCCTCCTCCTCGGCCAGCCACACAGGAAAAAAGTAATTTGTCCTGTGGGGGAGAGTCATTTTTCTGTTTCATGGCTGTTTGTCTGAAAGAAAAAAAAAACACTGTCCAAAAAGAGAAAAAGAAATACCATCAAAAAGTGAGAGTGCCATCATCAGATGTGACCCATGTGATCTTTCTTTCTTCTTCTCTTCTCTGTGTTATCTCGGTGGAAGGCAGAGGTGTTGCTCTCGGCTTCAGAAAACAGAAATCCTGCTGTACAGTCAACAGACTTCAAGACGTTCAGAAAGGATTATAATGTATTCCTATGAAGTCAAAATCACTGGCCATCTCTGGTAGGGAGCAGGATTATTTGGTGACTTGACAAAGAAAAGAAAGGGATCTACACAATTTGGGTGTGCAATGTATGTGTGAATGTGTGTTCTTTGTTGTTGCGTTTTTTTACCTTCGCCAAGACAAAGTCGGCGAAGGTTATGTTTTGACCGCTGTGTATTTATTTATTTATTTATTTATTTATTTATTTATTTGTGAATATGTTTGTTTGTTTGTTTGTATGTACTTCGTATAACTCAGTCAGAACTGAGCCGATTTTTATGAAATTTGGTGGGATGATTGGTCATACCCCAAGGAACAATCGATTAGTTTTTGGGAGTGATTGGGTCAAAGGTCAAAGGTCAAGGTCAAAATGTTTGTTTGTACTTCGTATAACTCAGTCAGAACTGAGCCGATTTTTATGAAATTTAGTGGGATGATTGGTCATGACCCAAGGAACAATCGATTACTTTTTGGGAGTGATTGGGTCAAAGGTCAAGGTCAAGGTCACGAAAAGGTCAAACTCAGAAAGAACTGAGCCGATTTTTATGAAATTTAGTGGGATGATTGGCCATGACCCAAGGAACAATCGATTAGTTTTTGGGAGTGATTGGGTCAAAGATCAAAGGTCCAGGCAAAGGTCACGAAAAGGTCAAAAACGTAAATTGAGCCGATTTTTATGAAATTTAGTGGGATGATTGGTCATGACCCAGGGAACAATCAATTACTTTTTGGGAGTGATTGGGTCAAAGGTCAAGGTCAAGGTCACGAAAAGGTCAAAACGTAAATTGAGCCGATTTTTATGACATTTAGTGGGATGATTGGTCATGACCCAAGGAACAACCGATTACTTTTTGGGAGTGATTGGGTCAAAGTTCAAGGTCAAGGTCACAAAAAGGTCAAAAACGTTTTTCTTTGCCAAGCACTATATGCCAGAAGAACGTGTGCATGCTGAATTGAATAAGAGGTCAAGACTGGGCCAAAAATGTAATATTACGATATTCCGGTCCGATTTAAATGAAACTAACACCAAAATTTGGAGAATGTTATGCCCCACATTTTGAAGATGGCCAGAAAAAAATAAGTGGCGTAGGCGAAGGTTTGCGCTCTACCGAGTGCCCATTCTAGTTTCACAATAGTTTTTCAGGCTGTGTATCCCACCATCAAGCTTAGATGTAGGAAAAACTTCCTAACAAACATAAAAAGTCTTTGGATGGTTTTCTTTTTCTATTGCACTAGAACCTTCAACTTAGTAACCATGTCTATTGAGTCTATATGTCTACAACAGTCATAGAAAGCTATAGAAACCCGGCCATGTTTTCTTTCTCTCTATGCTCATTGAGTAACAAAGTGCATCAGGCAACCAGGCAACCAGGGCCAAGTATCAGACAAGTTTCTATGGTAGAACAATCAACAAACATTTCTGTTCTGCCTCCAGAACATGCGATGGTATTGAAGGACACAATGATATTATGGGATGTGTTCTAAACACAATACATTCACACGTGCCCTTAATTATATGTTCAAATGGAAAAGCACAGTGAATGAATAAGTGTGTCACTTTATGCCAACCAAATGTCACAAGTGTCCACTATCACTGCACTGTCTTAATTTCAGCAGCACTGTAGGCCATATTGCACAATAAAACACCCACATCTGTTCAACCACCCCTGCGGTCCCAATTAAATTTCAGATTTTAAAAACCCTGTTCATGGATGGTAGTATCTCATAAAGCGTAAAACTGAAAACTTTGATTAATGTAGAAATTATTCCTCAGACCCACATAGACCTCCCTCATAAAGCCAGTTTAACAACTGAGCTGGAGTTCCCCCCATGGGGGCAGACTCGTCCAGGTGGTGCTGGAGGTAATGAGGTGGTGGTCCCTCTCTCCTCTCCTCCTCTCTTCCTCTCCTCCTCTCTTCCTCTCCTCCTCTCTTCCTCTCCTCCTCTCCTCTCCTCTCCTCCTCCTACCCCTTGGGGTGCCATGGCCTGGCCACTCTCCATCGCTCAGCTGTATGCTATGCTAC
>NC_085858.1:53471927-53474427 GCF_034702125.1 Engraulis encrasicolus | reverse complement strand
TCTGGCAACGTCAGTGTCCTGTGAGGAGGGGAGGGTAATGCAATATTGTAGGCTACTGTTGAAATATTCTTGCCCGTTCGCAAAATGAATTATTCTGTCTGAAGAGAACTCATTTCTTTTTCCAATCAACATGAAAAAAAGAATAAAAAAAGAAGTGGCATAGAGCTGAACTGATATCGCTCTTAACACACACACACACACACACACACACACACACACACACACACACACACAGACACAGACACACACACACACACACACACACACACACACACACACAGACACAGACACAGACACAGACACACACACACACACACACACACACACACACACACACACACACACACACACACACACACACACACACACACACACTCACGCAAGCACACACGGATGCAAGCACACACACAGACAGACAGACGCAAGCACACACGCACACATCCAGGCACGTACACACACAACCAACATTCACACTGTTCAAGTTCATGTCCACATCTCGAAACGCTAAAATAAACGGCCTGCCTGGCTCGGCTCGTACCAAAATTCTTCTTCCGCTCCACGGAGCCTGCTGCCTGTATTTTGCAGAATCGAAGTCACGCATGTTTATGTAATTGGTCTGTTTCACTTAGGCGGCTGATGGGACGATGCTGAGCTGTGTTTGACAGGCTCTGTGGCGGTGTCGGCCCGCCTGACTGACAGTTTGAGGTATTAGATATACGTGTTAGAGCCCACTGTCGCTTGGCGTTGTCAGGCCAGCCACGGCTAATTCAGTCACGCTCGACTCACTGAGTACGTAATTGCATGTAAAATGTACAAATGACAGAGCCGGGATTGGGGATGGGAGAGAGCGCGCTAATGTGGCTGGCTACTGTTTGTTATTTCCCTGGTGACAATGTGTCACTCAGTTTTAGCGTCAGGGCTGTGTGTGCGTGTGTGTGTGTGTGTGTTTGTGTGTGTGTGTGGTGTGTGTGTGTGTGTGTGTGTGTGTGTGTGTGTGTGTGTGTGTGTGTGTGTGTGTGTGTGTGTGTGTGTGTGTGTGTGTGTGTGTGTGTGTGTGTGTGTGTGTGTGTGTTTGGGGAGGGGGTGGCATTGTCTCCCCCCCCCCTCTCTCTTCCTCTGTCTCTCTCTTTGCTCCTTACCTCCCCTCCTCTAAGGGTACTGATTCCGAGTTTGCCACAAAGTGTCACTGAAGCACTGAGGCATTCTTGAGTGCTGGAACTTGGCCACTAATCCTTTCTACGTTGGATTTTTCCATAATCACAGGCTCTGGTGACCACAAGGCACACTGTATGTATGATTGGTACGCATTCTGCAGCCTGTTTTTCAGCCACAATATGCATTTGCATTCGCCTGAATGGCTATATCCCAAGAGAGACTGAAACAATGCAGCCAAGCTGAGCATCATGAAGTTATAATGAATCACTTGTCCTTTTAGGGCTTGTTTACGTGCTTCTGGCCTGGCCCAAAGAGGTTTTAGGCCGTTTACACACTAGGGCGGTAAAGCATTGCGTGACGGAAGCGATTTTTACCGGTGTCTGTGGAAATACATGGAAACATACTGTATCTGTCCTTACACACCAAACGGCGGTAATCGGGCGGCTCACGCGCTGCGCTGCATTTGGAAAGTAGAACTCGAGCGTATTTTTCACGCCGGCGATCGGCGGTGTTCAAATGAATGGCAAAGTAGCACGCTAGCTTTGGCTGTGGGGGGGTTTTGAACAGGACTGGCCGCGCACGCCGACACTGTCAGTTTGAAAGGCAGAGTTGAACACACCGGCCGAAACTAAGCAGAAAAATACCTTGCTCGCCTCGCTCCCGTTCCGTTTGGCCAGTGTGTCTGACGCCTTAGTGTGCATGTTTATACAGAACATAACATCTGCATGTTACACAGTATATTCATAAAATTTTTGAATTAACGTAATGTAAGAATGAACTTAATTCTGTTCTTCAGCCAATTACTTTTCACTTCTACGCCATGCTAGTGTACGTACGGTAAAGCTTGATATGACATGGGAGATGAGTTCCCATTATAGAACTTTGAGCTATCACACCTCTAGGACAATCATGGCACTGAACTCTTTGCCACAGGGCCATTGGGTCACATGTTTGATTCCCCACAAGCACCGGCAGGTGGGCTCTGAGCGGAGTGAACGACCGGCTCCATACTCCCCTGAGATAGAGCTGCAGTACCTTGAGCATGGCGCAGGGTGCATTCCAATATGCGACCTTGCCTCCTCCACTTGTGCTTGTGGCCTCGCCCCGCCTCCTGACCACTCCTCCACGGAGGAAAAAAAAAAGTTTCCCCGCTGTCAGCCCTAGCCACAACAATTTTTGGGGGACTATTCACCATCCAGTTTGCAAATGAGAAAATGACTTTATAATTGAGCTTTTGCGAGATATTGAAATATAATGCTGTTGTCTGTGATGTTGTCTCTGATGTCATCATGACATATTACTTCCTGGTACGAGGCCACAAGCACAAGTGGAGGACGCAAGGTCG
>NC_085858.1:53416927-53466927 GCF_034702125.1 Engraulis encrasicolus | reverse complement strand
CATAATGTTATAGGTGGAATACTAGAATACCGGCAGTGGTGTGCTCCAGTGACTCATTATCCCGTATTCCCCTTGGTTGAAGAGCTTGTGCAGCCTGAATTGTTTAAATATTATTAATCTGTCTTGGATGTCCTATAGATCTGTAGTCCGACTGCTGTTCCAGGCTTGTAGCTCTTTTTTTTCCTCTTTTTTTTGGTTTATGAAAGCATCTGGTAAATGTGGCCCCAATGCAATACAATTACCAAATGCAGAGAGCTTGAATGGCTTGAGCTTCAGTGGAGAAGGCAAATGGCTTTATAGATTGTTTCTGCAAAATGAACAGAAATTCAACAGTGTTTCGGAGCTGGCCCATAGAACTCCCATCTCAGCAAGAGTGGACGAGAAGATTAGCCAGTTGGCATTCTGCTGCGTCGCGTTGTTTCCAGCAGCACACCTTGTCAGATTCTGCTGCGGTGTGTGTGTGTGTGTGTGTGTGTGTGTGTGTGTGTGTGTGTGTGTGTGTGTGTGTGTGTGTGTGTGTGTGTGTGTGTGTGTGTGTGTGTGTGTGTGTGTGTGTGTGTGTGTGTTTCTTTTTTTGGGGGGAAGGGACTTTAAGTACTCTCTGTCTTTCTCTCTAACCTCTCTTTCTTTCTCTCTGTGTTGGGGACGACGGTGGTGAGTGGAGGTATATATTCAGTAGTGTGGAGTGATCAGATATTATACCAAACATAATACCAAGAAAGAAGACAAGAAAAGAAAAGAAGAGAAGATAAGGACTGACAGAAAGAAAAGCCCTAAATAATTCATATACTGTAGATACATGTTCAATGAATTTGTATTTTATTGTATATGAATGTAAATTTGATATTAGTTTTCTCTGAGCTCATGCTTAACCAGAATCCATATGGATACCTGCACTCGTATAGATATACAGTAGTTATTTCCAAACTACATGTACTGCATGTGTGGTCATGTGTGTGAGCAGCCATTAGATTATGCTTGACTTTGCCTTGCACACACCAATGACAGCTGCTGGACAGCGGCTAAAATCTTTGTATTGAACAGCGGTGTGTGTTTTCCTGGGCATTTGTCTCCATAATGGTTTTAGGGGAGGGGGAGTTGTGAGAAGGTGGGAAAAAAAAGAATCAATATTGATCGCAGCAAGCAAGCGAAGCCACACACATCGCAAACACACCTTTGGCACATTGTTGCTGTCAATATGCACACACGGAATGAGGTACTCAGGAGCTATACATCTCATAAAGCTGGGTTATTATCTCCATTGTCATCAACAGCCATAGCAGCCGGATAGAATGGCTAGGATGAAGGAGTATAGTGATGATGATGATGATGGCGGTGGATCGGTGGTGGTGATTTTGCCTTCTTCGTCGGTAAACTTGATCGTGAAGGTAACATATGTGGATGGCAGTGGTGCTGCAAAATGCATAATTCATGTGTTTTGTTTTGTGTTGTGGAAACAGTTCTCCTCAAATTCATGCAGACTGAACTGAAGTCATATTTTTTTGCAGAGATGCTTTTGTCTGTGTCTGTATGTGACATTTCTTTGGGACCAGGGGGATCAAGGACAGTTGGTTGTGTGACACAGTATCAAAAGGGTGTGTGTGTGTGTGTGTGTGTGTGTGTGTGTGTGTGTGTGTGTGTGTGTGTGTGTGTGTGTGTGTGTGTGTGTGTGTGTGTGTGCTTACGAGTGCGTGTGTGTGTGTGTGCGTGCTCATGCCCGTGTCAGTGTGTATTTGTGTGCATGTGTGCGCGTGCATGTATGCATGTGTGCGTGTGTGCGTGTGTGTGCATGCGTGCAGTGGCGCTGACAGCACTGGCCAGGCTCGGGACAAAATCAACTAAAAGTGCCCCCCCTCCAAATATTTAAAATGCAATAGGACCCAGTTCTGGGCCCCCTTTCTCCCTGGGCCCGGGACAACTGGCCCCTTTGTCCCCCCTCTGTCAGCTTTCCTGCATGTGTGTATGTGTGTGTGTTTGTGTATGTTTTGTGTGCGTATGCATGTGTGTGTGTGCGTGTGTGTATACGTGTGTACGCACGCACGTGTGTGTGTGTGTGTGTGTGTGTGTGTGTGTGTGTGTGTGTGTGTGTGTGGTGCCCAGCCTGTCTGGGAATGTATTGTGAGTCACTTTGTCAGTCCAGATCATGAATGATGCATCTGCTGAGTCAGGACGCTTGCCTGAAGATGAAAATAAGTGAATAAATATGCAGAGAGACAGAACAGTTTCTAACGTTTTCTTCTTCTTCCTCAGAACGGCGTCTTATATTCAGTGAATGCTGTTCAAAGGCATGTGCAGGTTTTAGTACGATTGAAATCACTTCCTGAGGAAAATATTGAATATCTTCATGCAAAGATTGCATACATTTTCTCAAATATCATCTTTAACCAAATATCCTATTTACTGTAGCTTGAAAGTGGTACATTAAGTTAATAATCAAAGTCATTCAGTGTGGTTAGAAAGTGAACATAGTCGTCTACTTACCATTAAGCTTACTTAGTACCGCAGCTTACTTAAATTTTTTGAATACAGTATCCTTTAACTTCACCAGAACATTGTGACGCAGCCAAGCAGCAGCATCACAATAGCCTACTCTTACGGCCTCTCCCCGATCCTGCTGTCAACACACACATATAAGGCACAAATACTGTAGTGAAACCTTCAAAATTGCCAGTTTTTGCTCTATTATTATTTTCTACATGGAGAGGGAATCGCAACACTCTCCTTTGGAACTGTAAAGGGTGAAAATAAGAGAATCTGTTCTTTTCCTGTTCCGCCTCATCTCCTGACTTAGGGAAATTCCCCCGTGACCTGCTGTTCAATGTACCTGAACGCTCGAGCCTGGGAGACTTAATAAGACACCTCTGCTCCAATGCATAGGTGAGTACACAGCTCTGTAGCAAGATGGCAACACTTGCTTTAGGGGCTATAGCTCAACTCCTAAGCCCTCTCACCTTTAAGGAAATGAGTTTTGAAAATTCTGTGGTAAAAAAAAATAGCATTCCACAGTGAACGTGAACATTTAATCTTGTAGGCTACTCTATGGGCCGTAGCCATAGACTATTCTCATTGTTCTTTTGAATTGTCCTCCACCCAACATTTCCTGTCCCAGTGTGATGGTAGATATGGGCCTATTCACTCTGCAGTAAACAAACAATAAGATCATAACATCATTGACATGACATTATCAAGGGTCTAACATTCAGACTTACCGGTATGCGCTACAATTTTTATGAATACGGTATGAGGTTATAGCCAAGGCTTTGCGTACATGAGTTAAAGCTTATCTCTTACCTGACCCTAATTCGAATGGTCTGTAATTACTGGAACAGTATCATTTTATCTATAGGTATTAATGTATGTGTAGAATCTACCACTAATTAAGTGTTCACTAATGAACCCCAAAATGTCATTGCTCACAAAGCTGAACCCCAAGAGCGTTGAGGGAGAGTCTAAGATCTTTGGTAAATCAACAACACTTATATGAAAGATTGTGTGACTACAACACTTATTTGAGAGATTGTACTCATTGGCACACTGACAAGAATCGGTTCATTACGCCGTGAGCAATACTAAGAAAATGAAATCATGTCTGCTATGATGAGCCTCACACTACTTGCATCCTCCTCTTGCACACACTCATGCCTTGGAGACAAAGAACAGAAATGTAGGCTTGACGCTAAATATTTGAGATATTCCTATTGCAAATGAATGTTGATGCCATACACAACACTTACAGGACTGTTGTATTATATTTATTCTCTCTGTCTGTGTGTGTGTGTGTGTGTGTGTGTGTGTGTGTGTGTGTGTGTGTGTGTGTGTGTGTGTGTGTGTGTGTGTGTGTGTGTGTGTGTGTGTGTGTGTGCACGCGTTCGTGTGTTTGTTTATTTGTTTGCTTGTGTTTGTTTGCATGTGCTTGTCGGTTTCCTTGCCTGTCTGTGTGTGTTTTCACCGTCGCCCATTTCCCATGATTAGAGTTGAAGTCTATTTTTCTGCGTCTTGAAAGCGGCAGCGTTTATGTCTTTAGCACCACTGATGTTTATTTCCTCAAGGACAGCTCAACTGAAATGTTTTCCATTTCTGCTCCTCCGTCTGTTTTTTTTTATTTTTTGCTTTTTTGAAGCATCCCTTTTAACCTGACACATTAATAAAGAGTGCACTGTGAGTGATTCTCCCACCGGTAAAAAAATAAATAAAAAAATCCAGTCTTGACTACAGCACACTAGACAAGACTATTTTTTACCTAATCTCTGCCCCTCACTAAATATACCTCTATCAGGGATTAAGATGCCTAGGCTGCAGGTTGCTGTGGGCCCCCCTTGGGAGGCAAAACTTTGTGATAAATTAACATAGACAGCATCATAATAACGAGCTAGGAATTAAGGATAACATGTCTACCAACTGTACCCAACATGGCATGATTTTTTTTCAATATTGCATCCTGTCACAATTCTGAATTTTTATTCCACTTTGGACATTTATTTGGACATTATTTGGACAATCAGGGGCCCCTTGGCAGGTGGGGGCCCCTAGGCTGCAGCCATATCTAGCCTGTGCGTTAATCTGGCCCTGATCAGAGTTGTAACCTAATGTAAACAGGAGCGGGAAAGAAGCAGGAAGCTTGAGGGAAATAGTCATTCATATTTTGACAGTATATATTTGCATTAGACACATACTCGGCGTCAAATGGTGATGCACAAATGTAGCTGTTGAGGGTGTAGCTTCTTCTCCACCCCCTTCCACCCCTCACTAAATAATGAAGCAATCAAGATTTGTTTATGGGCAGTGCACGAATTGTCAGCGGTGCGGCTGTGAGATTTACTCGTGCTTCTCTTAGCCCTGCGAGGCAAATGGAGGGAGGAGGGAGGAGGGTCATGCGTATCAATCAGATGATTCGCGAATGGCATCATGGCCGTAATGGCTATTTCGCTGTGGCGGTGGCGACGGCGGCGCACTTAAATAACGCCAAAGCAAAGAGACTGATGAGAGTGGGGGCCTCTGCAAGGAGAAGATAAGTCTTGTGTGCACTCAATGCAGTTACACACCCAGACACACAAGCACGCGCGCACACACACACACAGACACACAGACACACACACACACACACACACACACACACACACACACACACACACACACACACAGACACACAGACACACACTGCTCTCAAGCCGGAGATAGGGGCCTTGTTTGAGACCCTTGAAGGCAATGATGTGTCCTTCAGACAGACAGACAGACAGACAGACAGACAGACAGACACACACACACACATGCACACACACACACGCACATGTGAGTGTATGAGAGTACACACACACCAGCACACGCAGATAGGCAGATCGCCATTAGATAGTCGCCATAATCTTGTCTGAGTGGTAATGCCAGACTTTCTTGACGTGCAGTATCCCATTATTTCTGCAGGCTGAAAGGAACTTAATTAGAAACATAATGGCTCTGCCGCACATCAGACAAGCCTAATTAAGGCCCAGCTGTAATGCAAGGGATAATCTCCCTTTTAGTTCTGGCTAATGTAAAGTGGATGATGCCCCTCCTCACCTCCACTCCTCTACCACCACTCACACACCACACACACGCACGCACACATACACAGACACACACCACACACACACGCACACACACACACACAGACACACGCACGCACACCACATACACAGACACACGCACGCACACACACACATGCACACAAACACACACGCACGCACACACACAGACACACACACACACACACACTACACACACACGCACACGCACACACACGTAGCATGAATGTCTCTACCAGTTATCCTCACTGCTGTCCTCCACTCCCTTACATGATTGCACACAAGCTATACGCACCTCCACCACCATTATACCACCAACACCACAAGCTATACGCACCTCCACCACCATTATACCACCAACACCACTATTACCCCGAGGTGCGGATGATCAATCAGCTGGGAGCTAGCGGGCCAGTGAGGCATTTACTGCTGCCATCTTGTCATTTACACCTCACAGCCTTGCCTCGTGACTCGACTCGTCATGTCTGTCTGATCCACAAAAGGTTGACCAGCAGGCCTGTGTGTCCAGCACCTTACCTGGCTCCATATAGCCCCCATACTCAAATAGCGGCTCGCGAGCCATTTGTGGCTCGCGGAGAATCTATTTTTGGCTCTCGAATAATTTTGAAAAATAAAAAAAAATTAAAAAATTCAAATTTTTTTTTTTTTTTGGTCCGATCGCGCTGTCGGCTCTTATTTTGAAATCGCGCCACAGACGCAATGAAGAAGCGTGCCGTGCCCCGCCCCCTCAGGCAGTTTCTCCCTCTTTGTGTCAGTCACTGCAGGCTCCGGACAGAAGCACCTACGACGCTGGCATTAGAGGTTGTGAGGTAGACTACAAGGGAAGGGCTGTATCAGAGCCTGTAAATAAATTATTCACAAAGTTCTCTATGCATCGTTTTTGAAAGTAATGGTCCACATTTGATTGCAAACAGTGTGTTAGGACTTCGAATTGGTTTAGCAGTAGCTGTAGCTAGTTGCTAACACAAATGAAGGCAAACTGTGTTTGAACTCTGCTGGCAGCTAACTATTGGTAGTCTATTAAAAACGAATTGCTTAATAAACTTTTCACACTTTTAAACAGTCCCCAAATAGTTCGTTTGGAATGCAAAGACCCTCATAAGACTGCAAACAAAGTTATGAGCAACTTGACAATTTATTATTGGCTTTTGCATTTAATCAACATGGCATCAAATGTGTAAATGTTCTTGTTAACAAAACCTGGTGTTCTCCTATCTATGTATCCTCTTTGTTGGGTCCATTATTGCCTCTGATTCTCATTATGCATGTGAGAGCTGCATAAACAAAGTCATAATAAGCAACATGTGTTTGAAAAGTGTTATCTTCAGGCTTATTGGTTTTCTCACTAAGAAATAAATCTTTATGAACGTAGTCTGCAAATATAGGCTAACAGATAATCTTATGTCATTTAAAAAAAATACTGAAGGGTGGGTGGCAATGAGAGCAAGGCAGGCACCTCACCCCACAATGCAGGCCCTTTATGAGAGAAATGTTCTCCCATCCTGTCACTAGAAACTAAATATCTGCTGTGGGTGTGAGTGCGTGTGTATTGTGCTTACAAAGGACTTATCATGTTTTATTTTATTTTATTTATTTATTTATTTTATTTTATTTTTTTTGGGGGGGGGGGGGTGCCGGCCCGGCCCGGCCCTTTATTGGGAGGAATTTTGAAAAACTGGCCCTCGGGGACTTTTAATTGAGTACCCCTGCCATACAGTATCTGTAGGGGAAGTGACACACATATGCAAATATGCAATCAGTCTCCTTGTATACATACCTGCAAACTTGTCACCTTTCGGCGAAATTCGCCGTTTTGATCTCAAAATAGGTCACTTACGTGAATCGTGTAGATCCGAGGAGTTTTTTTGGGGGGGGGGGGGGGGGGGGGCAGACAGACTAGACTGGATACGGTAGGCCTACTCATAGAATCTCTGCTAGTTCTACATGGTTGAGCGACATTATATTGATCTCTGCCTGTAGTTCCCATTAGCCGCAACGTGTGTCGGGGTAAACATTGGCCAATCAGAGCGCTTATTCAGACGGCTAGTTCTACTCGCAGCAAAACTTTCCGAGGCACCGCGCACCAGTCGGAGTGAACAGCTGATGAAACGGTGGTCGCGAAACACACGTATCCCCCCCTGTTATTATCTTCTACCTAGGTACTGTCGCCTTCCTTTTACAAATGACCGCTGTCCAAATCGCCGTTTCAAAGGTAAAGGATTTCAGCAGGGTTTGGGAATTGTGAACTGTTTCATTAGCTAAGCCCGTCCACTTGTGAAAATAAATATAGCCCAACGGCAGCAGGTCTGCGGTCCTAACATGGATGTTTCGCTTTATTGAAATTGACGGCAATATATTCATGCTTGTTTTGATATTTGACCAAAACGCTATTGAATACTTCAGAGTGAGAAAATGTGTTAGAATGACGGTAGGCAGGGACTGACTGCGCTATAAATTGGCAGATTAATAGAGAATTAAATTTGGTTCCCTTATGTCAGATACACACTCGATGAAACCTTCATAAACGTCAGAGGAATGCATAGCAATGGCTATTTGTCTCAATAGCTATATGACTCATTTTGCAACGTGTGCAATCATGAATTTAATGTTAGCAACCAAGGACATCATATTATTAATCTAAATAGCCTATTAACCTAGATGACATCTGTCTTTATCTTTTTCTACAATCCAATGCTTCTTCATAGTAGGCTACAACACCATTGTAGGCCTATTGGGGAAATGCTGAAATTCGGCTCTCATTCATTCATAAATTCACTAATGTTATATAGCTTATTATACATTTCCCTATTATTTACCCTCTTTAGCTAAAAGCAGCAAATGCTTTCAGATTGACTGCTAGTCAATTGCAGTGGGGCTCAAAGTTAAGACAACCCCAAGTGACCATGTGCTCCCTCCTTTTGGCTGGTAATAATAAATAGGACAACTTAAATTTTGACAGGTGGTGAGTGCAGAGGCACTTCTTGTCACTAGGCTAGATAGACAGCCGCTTGGGGCCCCCAAACTAGACGGTGAATAACAGTTAAGACTTTTAACTACAGTAGTTGTTGAATTCTCGCTTGGGGTCCCGACTTAACCTAGAATTGCCACCGGGTGGCCTGTAAGACATATATTGGCTGGTGATGAATAACATTAGTTCAGAAGTCTGATTTCTAATAGTGTAGGCCTTGTAAATAAAATATCGTCTTTTTCCCTGTTCTTTTTTGGGGGGGAGGGGGGGGGGGGTTGGGGGGTTCGCGGGTTTGCCGCGACGCCGCGATTAGTTTGTCACCTTTTTCAACCCTCCTGAGTTTGCAGGTATGTGTATAGGAATCGGAGATATGCTGATAGGATTTGTTATGGTGAAAGGAGATACAAATGAGGAGTTGAAGAGTTCAGATGCAAAACCCCCTAACTCCATTTCTGAAGACCTGCACTTCTATATTTTTAGAGAACCCCGTTGTTGGTTTGGTTTACATTCATGTACTTGATAATACATATAAATAGTTATATTACTTAAATAAAAAACAAAAATATGCAATTTTGATAGCTTTGTATTAAATAAAAATGAATTAAGATTATTTTCTGAAAAGGCACTTAGGGAGTTTTGCATCTGAACTCTTCAGTTGTTTTAGAAGTAGTGATAGTAGTGGTGGTAATACTGAAGCAGGTCTTCACTTGTCCCAAGTCGAATCATTGCATTCTGAAATAAGCACATGTATAAGCACACACTAAATGTACACAAACAATTCAAGACGCTCAAGATTGCAATAATAAATAAAGGGGGGTAAACTCCATTCAGTGTGCTACCGTACATTCAGTTCTCTTTCATTACAGTGCTTCCAAATATTTTGAATTTTTATATTTTATATATTTTAAATACTGATATACAGTAGCTATATTGTTTAACTTATTTTTTACTTTGTTTTACATCTGTGGGATGCAAAACAGTGTGTTTTTGGCTTTTAAAAGTTCATCATTACTTCTTATCCTACTATAGGTTGGTGGAGTTTCAGTTTTTCAGAACCAAGAAACCAAATGCAAAATGTTCTATTATACATGCCTGGCGACCAACATCTGATTATCATGTTGACCTTTTTTGTGGTAGTGTCACTTCTAGAGGTCATTCCGGCTTGGCAAGCGAGCGAGTGAGCAAGAGAGCAGTAGTGGTCAATGGCTCTCCAGCATCAGCATGCCTTCATGCCTCCACTAAATGGAGCGAGCCACCAGGCTGTGGTGCACAGGAGATCGAACTCAGCCCGGTGATCAATACACGGGATACGCAAGAACCCACATGATCAATACCGGTGTGATGAAAGGAGAGAAATTACATTCTGGGGAGGAAAAATGAACTGGAGTGAGAGCGATAGAGCGAGAGAGAAGAAGAAGAAGAGAGAAAGAGAGCAAGGTCTAAAAGTCTAACCTTATTTTTTCTGTCATTTTCTTTTTTTCTTGAGAGGCAACATCTTGCAAGGCAATCAGTGGCATGCTGTGCAGGACCCCAAGTGCATTCCGATGAATGCTAATATGATTGCTACTTTCATGGGCACATACATATTGGCTTGTGCCGAGGGTGAGAGGAGGGGGATTTGAGTTATGATATGTATGTAGAGTCTCACGATCGATGAGATGCACAAATAAACAAAAGGTTAGAGGAACGAGACCTCTCTCTTCAAGGATTTTTTTTGTTGCAATATTGTCCTCGCTAGACAACCACCGACTCAGCAAAGACGTTCGAAAGATACGTGCAGAAGGTGGAGACATAGGGAAAGGCATTTATTTTGATGATAGTCTGGAAAAGGTTTGTAAAGTACGGTTTGAGTTCTGAAAAGTATTGTTCTCTGCTAATATCAGGTTGTGTGTATTATGTGATACTCTCAGCTGTACTTCCCTTCCCATACTTACCACTGAGACTGGTCATTTGGGTTATCTAGTTTTTTTCCCATGTTGACCAGTCTGCAGAATTACTTTCTCAACTTTCTTTTTCTGTGTTGTTGTTCACTTCACAACTCAACTCATTATAGAGTCATCAATCATGTCCACACCTTCTATTCCTTGCAAACATCTGCAGTCATTGTTGGTATTCTTTGGACAGTTAGGTATTATATTGATGAGGTAGAGGTTACACTCCACTAAATGAGCCTTTTTAAAAAACATTTTTCTTGGCTTTAAACCAGGTGATTTGCAAATTACCTTTCTTCCATATGAATCCAGCCCTAAAAAAACGAGAAACTGCAGATACTAAACAATGCCATGTAAAACCCATATTTCAGACTCAGAACAGAATATTGAAATCCTTTAGCTACAGTGGAAATACAGGAAGATGAGTTAACCATTAGACACTTACAAATGTGCTGTTACCAGGCTCAGACTGGGACCGAGTTTCGCCCTGGCATTCTCCCTCTACTCCAGCACACCAATTCTTTACAATTTAACCATTTATTTTAACAATTTTATACAACCTTATTCAAGAAGACATAGATATACCACAATGTCATCCATGTCGACCGATCTCAGCTTGTGCCCATGGTCTTAAGGAGTAACGCATGCACACAGCGTGGTTTTGGACGTGCAGAAGGTGTTGGGACATGCAGCCAGGTGAAGAGAAGATCCTGGCACGAGCTTCCTCGTGGCTCTGCTTTGCACAGCGGTGCGGTGGTGGGATTAACAGGGCGCGTTGATGCAGCAGTAGAGTCCAGGGGTGCGTTCCAATATGCAACCTTGCATCCTCCACTTGTGCTTGTGGCCTCGCCCCGCCTTCTGGCCCCTCCTCCGTGTAGAAAACAATATAGTTTCCCAGCAGTCAGCCTAGGCAAAACAATTTTTGGGGGACTATTCTTCATTCACAATCCAGTTTGCAAATGAGAAAATGACTTTTCAATTGAGCTTTTACGAGATATTGAAATATAATGCTGTTGTCAGTGATGTCATCATGACATATTAGTTCCTGGTACGAGGCCACAAGCACAAGTGGAGGATGCAAGGTCGCATATTGGAACGCACCCCAGGTGATTGAAATGAGAAGAGGCGCGTTGTCTTCGACATGCGCCAACACGCGAGCACATTAGAAAGTGGGGAAAATTGGACCGTGTGATATACTTGGACGCCATGGTTTGTCACAATCACTGTTCCCATGTTAATGAGTTCATATAATATGAACATAAAGTTCAATTGTATAACATTTCAAGATAATGAGCTTAGTTATGGTAATGTGGCAAACTAAAACAGGATATCTAAAGGGCATTGATTTGGAATGTTGTATTAATGCACAATGTTACAGGAATGAGCTGTGCTTTCCTTGCCCATCTGTAAAAACACAGAATCACATGCATGCATGCACTCATGCAGTACACACAGACAAAGACAAAGACACTGCTGTGCTCTGTCCCTTGCTGCTCTTCCCTGGTCCCCTCCCTTACAGATGGTGGATATTGTGTGTGTGTGTGTGTTTGTGTGCAGGGGTGTCGCTGGGGGGCGGGAGGTGTTACAGATTCTTGACACAGAAAATTGCTACAGAAAATTGACACATAAGCTGGTCACGCAGAGAAGGTGGCCCTAGGTAATTGGGGGTCCTAGGCAAAGAGTGATTAAGGGCCCTAACCCCCCCTCCCCCCCTCTTCTCTTCAAACAAATGGGCAGGGGCCACCTTTAATTACAGCATCATTGCACTTTTCGGTCACTGAATTTAGGGAGGTGCTGCCACACTCACAAAGTTGTCATTGTCATCACTTGAATACAAGTCATTACCAGGGTGCCCTAGGCCTGGTTGTGACTAACCTGCCACATGTAGAAGTTGAATTTTTTTTTAGTAAAAAAAAAAGAACATGTGCGTTGCTAGTGGCTGGGGAATGATGTCAAGCTTGAAGATAACATCTTTTTTAGACACACTTTATACTTCATACTTCAAAGGCCCAATTCAACAGAGGTGCTGAGAAGTTTGAAAATGTAAAAATTGTTTATTTGGAGGAACATTTATCGAGGCATACATCCACCGTCACAACAGTTTGCATCAATCAACATACATTTGGTTACATGTTAAAGCTCCCATGTCAGCGCCTTGGAAAGAACTGAACTGAACTGACCTCTCTTTCATGGTGACCTCTGCATTTTCCTCCTTAAACATGGGCCCATGCCCTATTACAGACATAGTTGCAAAGATAAAACTCTTCAGGTAAAATGAACTGTCAAGGTGAGACATGACAGATACAGTATATAGGTAGAAATATTATGCAAACCAACCGCTTCTCCAATTGACAAAGGTCAAAGGTCACATGTTTACCCTTTCATGCCAAGCCTCTAATATTACCTTATTGTCACCAAAATGATAATGAGCATGACTTAACGTTACTTACAACTATTGCTGATTTATGTAATAGCAAGGCTGTTCTGGTGGTTAATCTGGGATTGGGGGCGGTGTGATAATTCTCTTGCATTAATCAGAATTTCTTGTAATAGAATACACTAATGCCCCCATTGGCAACTTAGTGCCCCTCCTCTCAGCTGCCTCCATCTCAATGCCCCCTGAGTGCTCCCTAATGCCCCCTGTTGTGCAGTAGAACCCCCATTGAGAAACACTATAATGAAACATCTACAAGCTCCGAGAGGAAGTCCAGTTGTTTACAACTAAGGCCTTTTGTAGAATGAGCTGGATGGAAATCTTCTCACACTGATATTATGAATTATTATTGTCACCTCAATCTGGCCAGCTGTAGACGACCAATCACTTTAGAGTTATGCAGGCTGAAGGGTTAGACACATAAGGATAAGTTGTATTTGCTATATCTTATTGACACGCAACTTATTTTCTAAGTCGAACAGATTACAACTGCTCAGAGGAAAATACAACATTGATAATAATGCAATCATTAACATGCATATAGAGATATGTATTGTACATTTTAATCTGTAAAAGTATGCCAGTGTGTTACTTGCTGTATATGACATTAAAATAGGCCACACTATTTTTGGATGGAAATAGCAATGAGTGCAAAAGCAAAAAAGCAAAGCAAAAAAATTGGAAGAGTTCAACCTGTGGTACAGCAAACTAATGTTTGCAACACACTTGTTCTGGACTAAATCACAATGTCTTTCAGAATTCCAGAACTCTGAGCGTGGTCCTCTGCTCTAACGGCTTGTTGAGGATGTTCCTCTTTTTGTCTGAAAAGGCAACCAAAGATTCACAAAAGTCACCACAATGGAGGTCACCAGCTTGGTCAGTCTCTGACTGCTGAATCTGGTTGACTTTCGTGAAGAGACAAAAGTAAGGGCTCACAATGATGGAGAGTGGAAAAATAAATTCAATTGAAGTTTGAACTAAAAGACAAAATAATGTCTCCCCATCAAACCTTGGGATTTTCCAGCATGCTTGCACTTCCACAATGCCAGCTTTTGATCCGGATGGCCCAGAGAGAAGGAATGAAAGTATCCAAATACAAAAGATAAGGCCTCTCTCTCCTTTCCAGGGGCGTCAGCTGACCTAATGCTATACAGGGGCACAGTAGGGCACCGACAGATAATGCGAGCATGCGAAGCGTGCAAGTTTAAAAAAATACTTATTACTTATTTGAAAAAGCTGTCAAATTAATTATATTATTGCAAGTAGTGCATGTGCGCTATTTTGTGCACATTCTGTAGATTACTCTGTATGCTAAACTTGAGCTATATTCCAAGGTAGCATGTTTAAAAAAAAAACAAAAAAAAACACACATACCGGGCCACATCAAATCAATACCCAGGCATGTGCCCCTGTAAAATAGGTCTAGCGACGCCCCTGCTCCTTTCCTTCCCAGTTTGGTCCACTGGTTCCTATAAAGAAGTCACTCTACCTTTGAACAATCATCAAAGTCACAATCATAACACTGTAGTACATGCTAACAAAGTCAAGGTAGAAAAGAAACTTGCAGACACCTTCGCTTAGTTGCAAATCACAGATGAAATAAACAATCCAAAAGGGTCATTGCCATTCTGGTAACAGCAAATTTATAACGGCGTCTTTACGGGTTAATCTTGCATCAAGTAAAATCATGTGCAGTGAGAAGTCTATAGCTCCTTACAATGGCCACTAGGGCTGTAATGATACACTCAACTCACGATTCGGTTCGTATCACGATTTTTGACCTATGGTTTACGATTTCTGAAATGTATCTCCACTGAAGTTTGGAAACACTATCATATCAAATCATGAGGCTTTTTTCTGGACTAATGGGTAATAAAACTTTGAAAGGGTATATCACGATATTGCCTCCTTGTATCACGATACAGTACCGTGACTCTGTGTATCACGATTTCTCGGTTCGATACAATATCGTTACAGCCCTAATGGCCACACACTCCATTCGGTTATATTGCTACAGCTAGTTTGGGCGTTATTTGGCCGTGTCTCTGCGTGGTGGATTCAGTGCCTCTCGTCAGTCTCTGTACCCAGTTCAGCATGTTAGTCGGCCCTCTGCTGAGAGCAGTGCCTGCCAAAAGTGTTGAGATCAGACACCACAGTCTTTGTTTTTTTGGCTGAGGGCCTGTGAGGTTTCCTTTGTGACAAGTAGTTTCCTCTTTAAGTGGAAAAAAACAAAACAATAAAGTGTTGCTGAGACAACCCACTTTGGCAATCACGCCTTGTACATAGACAGGCATGTGTACAGTGCAGGGTCAAAAAAATGTATATACACGTAGTATAATACTTTACAATATAATTGTATTATATTTAACTACTGCGCACTTCCCCACCCCCTGCGAATCCTGTTGTCATAAACATGGACATAGTCATTTCACTTGATGAAAAAACAGGGGGCATTTGTTAAAAAAAAAAGGTCGAGACTTCTCTTCGTCATTCTAGAGGTATTCATCTCCACTCAGCTGCTGCTCTCCTTTCCTCCTTCTCATTATTACCCAGACCACAGCAGCCACCACCAGCCCCACCAGCACAGCACCCAGCAATGGACCGTATACCCTGGAGGAGGGAGAGCTCACCGCAATCTGACCCGAGGACACAAGGCGGATGCTGCCCTCAGCACAGTGCCCTACGAACCTGAATCTTCTCCATGTGAACACCATACTGTCCTCTGCTGTGAGGTTGGAGATGGTCAGAGTGTTATCGTGCTTGTTCACATCAACCCTACCCCTCAACCACCCTGGCATCTGTACAAAGCCATAACTAGAGTAAAGAAGCTCCTCCTCTGACTCCACGTCTTTCTTACCATACCAGTGGACTTGTGTCTCAGGATAATTAGGGTCGTTTAAAGTTGACGGCATAGAGACACTTTCTCCATGAGAAAACATCACATCTGAGGGCAAGGACTGAGGGCACACAGCCAGTCCTATGGAAGCGATTGGGGGAGACTTGAAGGATTGAAATAAATACATCCCAGAGTGCTGTGTGGACACAGTGGGGATGATAAGGGAGCAGTTCCCAGACTGGCTGCCATTCAGCATATACATCATCATTTCCTGTGGATGGGTATTGCTAATTGTACCATAATTGGGTGTATACCAGCGGAAGTAGGGGAGGTCTTTGCTTTTTGAAATGCATGGAAGGGTCACGTTCTTTCCCACGTGGGTGAAGACATGTTTAGAATACCTCCCCTGTGCTTTCATGCTGTAACTCAGGCACTGGTCCTTTCTCCATATTGTGCAGTAGAACTCCTCATCAGACATATCATGCAGGGTGACCTGAGAGCTGTCGAGGTCCACCTGCAGTCTGCCCTTCAGATCCTCCACCAGCGGCTCTGGAGAGGAACTGGTGTCCACCACGACAGACCACCAGGGGTGCGGCCTATGGGACCTGTTGGACCAGTACATTTTATCGCATTATTACTAATCTGCAGTATCCATGGCATAACACATCTCTACAGAACAAGGTAAAATCATATTGTCATACTTTTTTTAACCCAATAAATGCTAATATTAGCTGGGTTAATTAATTGCCAGATAACCCAATAAATGATTAATACTTAAAATGAGATATTTTGCCAGAGGACAATGTATAACCACTATCTAACTTATATATTTACTAATTACTAGTAACCAAGTACTTATATATTATTATTACTTAGTTATTATTACTTAGTTAGGCTCAAACAGCCATAAGCTTATACATAAGCTACCCACAATCTTTGTGCAGAAGAACAGGGAGAGAAGTCAATAGCTGGGACATTTGACACTTCAGCTAACTAATGACAGAACAGGGTTCCATTCCCAGCCCGGGTCCTTTGCCCTCCCCGTCTCTCTTAATTCGCTTCCTGTCCACCTCTCACTCTGTCCTATCAAATTAAGTCGAAAAAGGAAAAAAAAATCTTTAAAAAAGAAAAATAACACCATTTTACGTATTGAATATGATGGTAATTCCAACTTCATAATTGCAAAAAAAAAAAAAAAAAAAGATAACACTTTACTTGACACCGGTGTCATATGCATGTCATTACAGTGTCATAATAGTGTCATCATGGCACAGTGATAGATAAGTCAGAAACATTAAGTCCATGTCACAAACCTTTTATGACTGTCCTTAAGTGACATTCAGTTATGACAAAGACAACCTTAGGGTTGTGCATAACTGTGCCATGACACTATTATGACACTGTAATGACATACATGCGGCGTCAAGTAAATTGTTACCTATTGAATTAAGAAATCTACCACAATATCACTATACAGATGGAAATTAGCTATATAGCTATAATTTGGCACAAGCAATCATTTTACTTCTGTAAACAATGTCTATTGTGCATGGTCCCTGCTGAACAAAACTAAATAAACTAAACTATCAAGGGGTACACGGTTTCATTTTAGTATTACTTGAGCTACATAGCGTACATAGCTACATGTTTCCGTGACTGCACCATGCAAGGTCCTTGCAAGGTTTGCACAGTCTCCATTACACACCTTGGATGCCCAATGGAAATGACATGGATGGCCCATGGAAGTCACATGATATGCGCATGGAAGGGGAAAACAAACAGGAACTAGAAATGCATTCTCACAGAAAATGCTGGAAGCGGGCTTGCCTTTGGGGGCAGAGATGAAACAAAGTACTATTGAGAAAACAAAGCTAAAAGAAATCTTGGAAAAACTCCATCCACCCAGTCAGAAGTTATGGGCCAAACAATTCAGCCATCTTGGATTCAGCCATCTTGAAAGTGTTGTAGCTCTGCGTTTTGGGGATATACTAAATGACATACATGGTATTTTAAGTTGGCTAAGGAACACTGCATATGATATAATTTTGAAAATCAACATGGCTTCGAGCGGGATTCGAACTCACAACCTCCATATCTGTAATCCAACCCCTTTGCCATTGATATTAAATGACATACAATACATGATATTTCAATTTGGCTAAGGAACACTGCATATGATATCATTTTGAAAATCAACATGGCTTCGACTGGGGTTCGAACCTCCAACCCCCATATCCCTAATTCAGCACATTTGCCATTCATACTAAATGACATACATGGCATTTTAAGTTGGCCAAGGAACACTGCATATGATATACTTTTGAAAATCAACATGGCTTTGACTGGGATTCGAACCCCCAACCTCCATATCTGTAATCCAGCACATTTGCCATGCATACTAAATGACATACATGGCACTTTAAGTTGGCCAAGGAACACTGCATATGATGTAATTTTGAAAATCAACATGGCTTTGACTGGGTTTCGAACCCCCAACCTCAATATCTGTAATTCAGCACATTTGCCATCCATACTAAATGATATACATGTATGGCATTTTAAGTCGGCCAAGGAACGCTGCATATGATATAATTTAGAAAATCAACATAGCTTCGTGTGGGTTTCGAACCCTCAACCTCCATATCTCTAATGCAGCAGCATGCATTACCACTAAGCCAAGCAGCTAATTGTCATGCATAGTCCAGCAAGACTATATTACATTGCATTGCAGAGCTGAACAATGGACTTCTAGAATGCTTGCTCGCACCTGCTCGTTAAGAATGGAATCTTGAGACAGTGACAGTTGAAATGGAATCCTTCACTTGCTGCACCTGTTGTGATTGACTGAAAGACAGTTAGTATTGAGCAAGGAGGTCTACATAAGGGGAGAAGGTGGTTCCATAGAACTCCATTCAACGGTTTTGATGCAACCGCGGCTGATTTACTTCCGCCTCCAAAATACGGAAGTGAAATAATCACCCTGGCAACGTTGAGCTACATTACCGATAGGTCGACATCGCTGACAGCGCCAGCCAATCCGAAAACACCTACTTGTCAAGTCATATGTCCCGCCCTCCCACCCGATGCTGCCGCACCGTCAGAGATGAAAATATGTCATGGCGTCTCAATATATTAAAACAAGTTCTCAGCTGTGGAAATAGTCAACACCGAAAACCTTGATTGTCACAAAACCACCAACGCAAGTTGAAATACAACTGGAGATCGGTAAGTGTGGAGAATACCAATATGATATTTATGAAATGGTACTAGGGCCAACGAAATCTTGAGAGGCTTATGAAACCATCATACGGTAATATTATTTAGCTTAGCGGCTAACCTGAGCCAGCCAAATGGCATTAGATCTAACTTACTTAACTTCAGCACCTTGTAACGGCATTGTACAGTTGCAAACTTAACTGTACACGGAAAGTGCATATAGCCCATGCCATTTGGGGTCTTCGTATTATTTGGCCGAAAACTATTATCTAAGTCTGCAATGTAGGCCCTATCTCAGTAGCATCATTGAAGTTGTGCAGGCGAGAGCCCTTGGATGTTCAGTTTCACGTTGAATATTTTAACATCTGCGACCATTGACGTTAAATATTATTAGGAATGTTTGTCTGACACACCAAGTTAACCCCCTATACGGACATTTAGCATATTTACCCACAGCTGATGTGTATAAATCCCTCTACAAATAACGTGCAAAACAATTAATTAAACCTTTCCGTTTGACAGGCACAAACCATGGAAGTTGAAGAAAGGCTCCTCATCGTCAAGCAGTCATCCAGAGTGAAGATTGCAGTCAAGCAGTCATGACCCCCCTCCCCCCAGTTTTCGAGAAAATTCAGAATAAAAAAAACCCTTCTCATTCTTAAATCATATTACTTAAGTAAACGGTGGGCAACCCAAACCCTTTCAGTTAGTAAAGCACAGGTAATACAGTATGACCATTAGGCTACACCATCTGGTATTTTGAGTACTTGAAATTCAGATTAAAGTGAAATCTTGACTTCAGTGTCTTCTTACATGTGTGCTTTCTAAACGTGCAAATCATTATGTGGACGTTCTTTCCCACTTCTAAGAAATGCATTACTTCAATTCTTAACATTTGTCTGGCCATTCGTCTAAGCCAGGGGTAGGGTACCTTTTTCATTTGAGGGGCCACTTCAAAGTCCTTCAACAACCATGTAAGTCCTCCAAGGGCCGTACTATGAACACAAAACAGGATTTCCCCCAGCTTTTTTGGCCTATATTGAAGGTGGCCAGCTTTACAACAGACCCCACCTTCTCTTGGTACCTAGAATATAACTTAATTATATTGCTGATGTAATTTCTAAGATGCCTTTACAAAATATGTCATATTTCACGTGAAGCTGTACAACATTAAAATTATATTGGGGAGAGGATAAGATGGCCCGAGGGGGCGTAAACATGGTTTGACATGGTTCCCCACCTGACCTAAACAGATGTTGTAACAACAGTGTGTTACCAATATTGAAAAAAAACAATTCAGAAACAAAATGTGTGTGATGTGATGTATTAGCATTTATTAAGTGTGTTTCATAATTGCAACGATATCACAATGGTTGTCGACAGCAGATCCTCTGGGGTGAACTTGTGGTGGTAGGATGCAGGCAGGAGCGTACTGTACACATCTTCAGCTGTAACAATAAACACAAATCCAATAGCAAAATAATTAATGTTAGAATCATACCATCACACTAAATAAGTGAAATGGGAGCTTAGTGTGCAGACTTGATTTTCAGCAACCAAATAAGGCACACACAAAGTTCTCACGAATATGTAGGCCAAGGGTAGGCAGCGTATGTGACATCGAGTGCCAATGACCGTACCATCCCTTAGCCATGCAGAGAGCTAAGGCTTAGAACAGCAGTAGTGCACCTCACTTCCCAAGCACATAACATGTCTCACACCACTAGTCTAGGTATGTTTTTGATATATTGATATGTACATAATGTCCCCTCAGACTGCTGTGCATACCGATATGATCTGACCGGTGGTGGAGGTGGCTTGGTTTGGGTGCTGGCGTGCAGCGAGGGGGTGTCACACAGACGACTGTGATGTGCTCTGAAAGACAAACACAATATGCACCAAATCAAACGCAGTGTTGGGGGTAACACATTACAAAAGTAATTAATTACGGCCAGGTTTCCCAAACTGGGGTGTGAGCACCCCTGGGGGTGCGTGGCCTACCTCAAGAGGACCATCACTTAGGGGTTGCACAAACCACATTGAAATGAACAAAGGGGTGCACATGGAAAAAAGTTTGGAAACCACAATGTAATGCATTACTTTTGTAAATCACCAAATCCATATTTTGGCAATTATTTTGGCTAAAGTAACTGAAGTAATGCAAAATCAGTGTAATGGCCTACATACATTTAGTAATATTATGATGTGAGGGATTATTTTAAAATGTCAGTTACGTGTAATCGGTAATGTATTGCAGCTTTTCAGTAACTTGCTGAACACTGATCAGACGACACACAAAGCAAGTTACTGGTAGGGCTATATGCATCCAAACATTCTGTTTATAAACATATTGATCAGCTCAAGACACTCACCTTTCTCCAAATGCCAGATATCAAGGGGTCAGCTGGTGTTGTGATGCCATCCTCTTCCTCCTCTAACCTGGAAGTTTTACCCGGCCTTTGTTGGATTGGTGTTGAGGTGGAAAGGGTCCATGGTGCATCTGTTTTTATCTTGACACTTTTCTTTGTGGAAATCTCACTGGAATGGCACCTCTATAACATAATAAGCTACAGATAAGTCAAATGAGGCACACACAATGTTCCCAGGAATATATAGGCTAATGGCAAGGCATTTCACTTCACATGCAACATTAGACAGTGTCATACCACTAGTAGAGGTATAGGCTATGTTTGACACATTACTAACCGTTGCTGTGGTAGTGATAACATTACATTACATTACATTGCATTTGGCAGACGCTTTATAACCAAAGCGACTTTCAAAAGAGGACATAATCAAGCCAACATCACAAGCAAATAAAGTGCACAGGAGATATACAGAACAACAAGTGCAGTTGCAAAGAGGGTTAGTTTTTTTTTTTTTTTTATCATAAAGAGTAAATAACGAGTACACACACACACAAACACATACACACACACACACACACACACACACACACACACACACACACACAAACTAAACTAAACATCATGTCAGGAGTCTGCCCTGGGGCAAGGCCAGTTCAAGCATTAGTCTAGTAGGAAAAAACGTAATGCCCCATCGACAGCTGTGATGCCGAGATGATCTTCTGGCTGTTGGTGGAGGTGGCACGGTTTGGATGCTGAGCGAAGAGAGTAACACCGACGCCTTAAGTGCTCTGAAAAACAAGCAGGATACACACCTTATCAAACGACACAACGCAATACATCCAGCCGCTTCCATTTAGACGACGTGGCATTGATCGCAATGTTTTTAGTGAAACAGCAAAACTGACTAGACAGAGCATCGTATGACATCCGATGTCCCATCAGTCCTTATAGAACTGGTTCTAATGAGGCGAATTTTTACTCAAAAGCCCTAAAGTGCTATAGCATTGAATGTCTTAGCTGCTGGGCAATGCAAGGACAGACGGTCCTTGCATTGCCTAGAGAACTACAGTATGTAAACAACAGACAACGTCTCGTCGTGAATTCTTGTTTGAACAGGCCTGTAGTTGAGTGGTGCCAGGGGAAATTCTGGGTTGTCTGTGTGCTCGAAATGCGGTAAACAAATTGTTTATATTGTTCTCGGACTACGTTTAGCTCTCCTCCGAGTCAACCGCTAGAAGCTGGTGAAATCACACACACGACCATGCATGCTAGCTACAGAAAGCAATATATTTGCACCAGGATGACGTTGAAAGGAGTACGATGAGTTATTTACAGATTACGGAGGGAGGGTGTCTACACACCGGATGCACGCCAAAAACATACACGCTTTGGTCAGAATACGAATGACATTCAACTTAGAATTAAGTTGCTTAACAAATCGACAGACCAAACACAGCTAGAGCTCTATTTACATATTGAGGAAACAAGAGCTAATAACAGCTAGCATATCGTACACCTCAGTCATTTTGTCATTTTTAACAGCCACATATTGAGAGCTCATACTTGTACTTTTCTTACATTTTACTTACCAAAACTGCAGAGCTTCCGAGATAATACGGATTAGTATATCCAAAGGCACAACAAGACCAAAGTATGGGGAAAGTGAATCAATGAAATAATCCATCAAAGTGATGAAGTTGTTCAAAGTAAGGACTTCCCTGGAGGGACTTCCTGGCGCACGACACCGGCGCGGGACTGACTGAGTCGAACGTCTCCTTGACGACGCCCTGTCAATCAAAAAAATAATTCTAAAGAATGTCAACTGTCAATCAACGCAGATAACAGCACTCATTGGTCATTTAAACTATTTTAATAGCACTCTAAAACAAGGGGTCAGTCCAAAAAAAATACCAGGGTGGTTTGAAAGGGACGGGAAACTATCGTTTGAAAGAAATAGAGCATGCATGGCATGAATTGCTTCGGAGGTACATTGCTTTAAGTCGCACATAGAGAAGCATGGAAAAAGTCACTCTACTCCCTACTTCCGCCGCCAACATGGCGATGTCCCGCCCCCCGCCGTTGCATCACAACAGAGTAGAACGTACCTTATCCCCTTACTTACTGTATCATTGGTATTGAGCCTTTAACAGGGGAGAAAATGAGAATGAGTTTTTTGTCTTTACAACATCGTTGTAAAAAAACTAAAAGGAGTTGGCACGTGTCCTTTTCACAGATCGGAGTCATGCTTGTGATGTCTCTAACAGTCTTTGAATGAAGTTTATAGGTTAAATTTTTCAGGCACAAATGGACCTCCGTGTGGGACATGCGCTGATCTCTTGAAAAATGCACTTTTCCAAAGACTGGGATTCTCCATAGAGCCAGGTCTGTTTTTTTTTACAAACCTGCCATTTAAAAAGTATTGGGAGTTGGGAGATGAAACTTTGACAATTTGGAGACATCCCATAGAGCTCGCTAACAACGCGTCAACTAAACTTCTAGGTGAAAGTGTTGATGTTTTATGACCGAAAAAGCCTTCTACACTCTAATCTCTAGAGTGGCGGAACTTTGGTTCATGGAGGTTCCACCACTATTTTCAATGGGGGCCCAGGCTTTCACAAAATCGCCAAAAACGGGAAAACGACAAGAGACACGGAAAAGCCTATTAGTATACGCGATCTCCAAGCCGAGCCGGTCGTTTTAGTGTTTGAACGGTGTCTCTATCTCGAAAGGCCTAGGAGGAGATCCCTGCACAAGAACGATAAATAATAATAAAGAAACAGGACTTAGAGATTACTATAAACGGGCCTTGCTCTGCAAGGGCCATGCTCTGCATGGTCCTTGCTCCGCAAGCCCGCTTAAAAACGGGCCTTGCTCTGCAAGGGCCATGCTCTGCATGGTCCTTGCTCCGCAAGCCCGCTTAATTATGCAAAAACTAACGGTCAGCTAATACATGTGGCTACATTTCAAAACAGTTGAGTCATGGGAACTACGTAATGCATTTCAAAACAGTAAAATGATTGGAGCAACATAATGCATAAAACTAGTGTGAATGTAAAAACCAGAGGGTGCGTGTAGTAGGCCTACCTGTACACCCTGAGAGAAGTGCCGCTGCCCAGAGTCACGTTCAACCTACACAGCTCCACACTGCTCACATCTGACACTTTCTCACTTGGAACGGGATATTTGTTTAAAGGCTGATCCATCTTCTGTGCACATATGGTAAGTTGGAATTCTTCACGGAGAGTGGCGTTCCCCGAGGCCCACCCCTCCAGCCTGTAAAGGCCTGACAGGGAGACGCGGTTGATTATAAAGGTATAGCGCGTGCGAGACCCATGGTCACATGTGATGTTGTAGCCATCGGGTGGTGGGCTGTGTGGCTGTGAGCAATTGGCCAGGAGTAGATCTCCGTCTTCATAAATCCTGTACAATACAGAGTAGTCCATCTCCTTCTCCTGTACCGACTCCGAAAAATGAAGATTAATGGATTCCCCCTCAGTTACAAAACGGTCAGCACAGTGCGCTGCAGTGATGAACACCAGCAGGAGAAATGTCTTCATGCGGGCTGCTCTCTCCAATCTGTGCTCTAATTGCATTGTGATCTGTCTTGTTACGCGTGTTACCTTACATTTTAATCGTACGATACATCTGGCAAACTGAATGTGTGAAGTTTAGGAATATAGATGAAGAGGGAGGGGTAGAAAAGCAGGAAATAAAAGGCAGATCTTGCTGTGTCTCAGATGGTGCACTTGTGCACTTCGGGCACTATGTTTTAGTGCGTAATTAATACGCCTTACGCACTAAAACATAAACACAAGTGCACCAGTTTGTGCGCAAATTCCAACATGCAGACTGACGTCTTCAACCGGTGTTTGTGGCCTCGCGTTTCGCTAATGCCCCGCCTCCATGGAGAAAACAAAGTTTTCCCGCTGTCAGCCTAGCCACAACAACTCCTGGGAGACTATTCCATACCGATTGCAAATAAGGGACGGGCACAGCGCTTCCATTCTGGGTACGCCGCCATATTGATAGCTAGTTGCTATGGTAAAGGGAGAGTGACTGCCTCCACCATGAATGCAGTTCTGGTCTCTAACATCGACAAGCCGGCTGTGTCCACAGTCAAGAATGTGTGCTACCCAAAGCACAGACACAGCACGCACTGAATACCTTCAACAACAAGCACCACACCACGATAACTTGACAATCGAGCAGTCTGGCTACTGCATAAACCCGGCGTTCCCACAGGTAGGCGCCTCACCTGATGGCCTAGTTAGCTGTGACTGCTGTGGACAAGGCTGCCTGGAAGTGAAATGCCCTGCTAAGCACAAACACAGCACTGTCCAGGAGGCTTGTGACGCAGACAAAGACTTTTGTCTCCACAGAGTTGATGGCATTGTTCAGCTCAAACAAGGTCATAGGTACTACACACAAGTGCAGACACAGATGTTCGTGACAGGTGCAACCTACTGTGACTTGACGTTGCCTGTATCCTGCCAGATGTCAGCTTCTGGGAGTCCTGTCTGAGGAAGGCACAGGAATTTTTTCACAAAGTTTGCCTCCCCCGAGCTCATCTGTGGGTATTAGACCAGAGACACCTCCACACCGGGATAGAGTGGAAAGTTATATTTGACCGTCTTACAGCAGCAACCCATGCTAGCCGGCGACTCTTTGTTATGGAGGACATTTGTTCTCCATTGAGACGCCTCCAAGTTGGAAAACGGTAAAAAGATAATCCATTTGGGATTTTTTTTCCCCGTCCCGTCACAGCTTGCGCTTCTACACCCTACGACACAGCAACGGGCGACCATAACGACAGCAGAGGTCAAATGAAACGGTAAAACACAAAGCAAACTACTAGCAGAATAAAGCAAGTCCTCACTGTAAACAATGGGCTGGCCCGCTTCCAAAATGTCTGCCGCGCAACGTGTGACGTCATGTGCCCGAAATTTATTGCAAAATTACATTAGAATTGCGCTTTTGCGAGATATTGAAATAGACGTGTGTCTTCAGTGACGTCCTCGCGATGCCACAAGCATGCAGGGAGCAAGGGAGGACGGGAGTCCACATATTAGAGAGAGAGAGATTTTTTCCATTTCTAGAGAATCTCTCATGACTATGGAGAAGTTTCACAAGGGAAGTTGCTCGTTATCGCCAACTAGCTGCACTACCACCACAGACAAGTGAAAAATGAACGGGTTTCAAGGGAGCTTCCTACAATAATATTTTCTTCTTGTAGATATTTTTTTGCTCAGAAATATTAATATTCAGTTCGAAACTAGACTTAAACAGAACTCATTTCAGTATTTTTATTTTTTATTTTTTGTGGCACCAGATTATTAGCCCATATACTGGGTCAGCAAACTGATATGAGGCCAAATCCATAAACATTAACCCTTTGCAGATTCCTGAAACCAGAGGGGAACCCTCAGGGCCTTTTACGCCTTCAGAGAAGGCCTTAAATAATTCAGAACAAAAACACATTATTAAATAATCTCATCTCATCTCATATAAACTCATCACTCTCATTTAATTGAATACAATACATTTAATACTACATTTTCACAAATCTAAGTTCCAAAGTTAAGTTTACTGTCAAATTCACATCAGCAATGAAAGGGTTGAAACACACTATCCAATTAGAATACTCCATCTCGAAGCAAGATTAACCCGGGAAAAAGAAAACTAGCAAAGCAAACAAATGATGCAGTTTCACTTGCCAATAAACACACTGAAGCATCAGTGCTTTCAGGATTTTTGTTGTGAATGCCTCCTTTTCTCTTTTTGACACTTCTTTCCATGTTAGGCTAGTTCTATTCCTTGTCCGGGGACTGGTGATCGGCGATAATGTGAATTCCACGGCAAACATGGTGGCCAGATGAGACTGATAATATCCAGCCCAACAATAAATTCTCAAAACCCGCCTGGAAGCACTAAATCCCACCCAATTTTGCCCGATTGTCGATTTGGCAACACTGCCGGCGAATAGCCGCATTACATACGCGTTCCCATGAACCTCTCATCAGACGCAGATCAGACGGAAGACAGGCGCCTTCAGATTCCAACCCCATCGTGCACTGCTCTGCATTTTTTGCTGATTTTTCGAACAGAAATCCATAAATAAAAAACGAACTGACTTCAACAAAGTAATAGGCATTTGTTGTATTTTTGTATTTTATACAGATTTTACAGTGAGGAACGATAACGCCATGTGCCCACCGTCACAGAGACGAGTGTTATACACGGAAGGGGTATATATACTGAACATTAGTGGTGTGGATTGGCACTGCCCCCACGATCCGATTCGTTCACGATTCGGGAGGAAGCGATCCGATTCAATTCGATTCTATGCGATTTGATCTGATTCAATTCTACAATGCATTTCAATGCATTACATTTCTACTGAAAGCAAAGCAAATGTTTCATCAGTCATAATGAGGCAATACAAGTAGTCGATACAGTACTGAGCAAATTTATTGGCTGTTTTCTGTATCAGTCTTGCAATGCTTTGAAGTACTTTTATTTAATTTAACATTCATTTGCTCTCGAAATATCCACAGAAGTAATTGAAACTTAATTTGATGCTGAATCGTCCATCGATCCTGGATCGTCCATGCCCCGCATTGGATTGGATCGCCGAATCGATCATTGTTGACACCACTACTGTTACTTACTTTTCATATTATTTGTACAGAAGAAATAACAACAAAGTTCTTGTGAACTCGCAGCCGGTTGCTTCGACTGTTCGAAAATGCAAGGCTGGTGGAACCACGAGAGGGCTGTCCCAAATTGCGTCTGGGCTGAAGGGGCCACCGGGCAAATGCCCAAAAATATAGATTACCAGTCCGAGCCTTGCTGTTTCCAACGGCAATGACCAAGTCGTTCTGCATTACAAAAGGCCCTATATTATGCCATTGTTTACTATGGTGGTGGAAATGATAAAAGGAACAAGAGATTAATTTTTGAGGGTGATCCAGATCAAGATCCGGATCCAGGATTTAAAAAAAAAAAGACTCTTCACCATTGCGGGATAGGGAAAACTTTGACATTCTACCTCCACAAAAACAAGACTTGAAGAAAAAAAAATAGGGTGTAACATAGTCAAATGTTCTGTTAAACAGCTTCCTTGGTGGAGGTCTGCACTCTCTGAGTGCATTTCTAGTGTATTTTGTGGGTTTTTTTTGTGAAGTACTAGATTTGCTGTGTTACACACTACCGTGTTGAATTGTCCCAGTCAAAGTGAGCCATCTTGGTGACAGCGGCCACCCAGGGCTGAACCTGTTGTTGCCTCGCCAAGCTGCAAATCCTTACTCGCCTCCCGTGCAGGTCCCAGACACATGCAGTGTTTACCATTCTTGTCACTGCTATAATGTGGTGGTGTTTTTTCCCCCAAATCTGGGCTTCATTCTGTTTACAAGGACCTAAAAAAGACAAGTGACTGGGCCTTGGGAGGAAACGGTTGGGAGACACAAGCTGTAATATTCTCATGACAGGCAAATCTCAGTTTCAGTTTTTCTTTCCGGCAGGCAGCGCGCCGTGAACCTCCAGTGAACCTGATCTGGACTCTCTCACTCTCTCCAAGTCTGAGGTGTTTGCCTTTCATCCCCCTCCCGTGCTTCCCTTCTCCGTGTATGTGCAGCATTCCAATGAACGGGCTTCGCATAACCATTGCCGCCGCCGCCACCGCCTCTGCCACTGCTTATTGTAGAAGGCGGTGATTTCATGGATTATCCTCCACATTCTGCGGCTGGCATGGCCTAGATAAATGGCCAGTGCGTGGGGGCACTGGGGGGAGGCTTACAAGGCCGTAGCACGGCCGTATATACCGTACATGCCTGGCTGTCTGACGATGGGAAGCGTCTGTTCTATTTTTGTTGCCTCCTTTATGGTTCCAGACTGCACTCATTTCGATGCATTCCAGGACAACATAGCTTTTTTTTCATCTCTCTCTCAATTTGTGTGTGTGTTTTCCCCGCATCGTGTATTTTGGGCTAGACGTCGTGAACGCGGCCAACAAGAGGTCCTGCTGCGGTGGCGGCCGGCTGCTGCAGCATGCCCAGCGTTTGGCACCGTGCGCGCGCTCCGACTGCTGTGGGTATAGACGCCAGTGTGTGCCAGCGCAGAGGTCTGCCAGCCAACCGTGACCGTGTTAATGCAATTACATATCCCCCCCACCCCCACCCCCACCCATTCTCCCACCAACCCCACCCAGACCCCCCTTCCGCCGACAGCATCCCACCCCACACAAAGAGCCTGATCCTGGGCTGCAGAGCGCAGAGCTCTGGGCCACTCCGCATTAATCCCCTCCTTGTTTGCTTGGTGCCAGCAGCGGCAGTGGAAGCAGAAGCACCAGTGGCAGGGCCAAAGCCCAGTGGCTTACAAGCGCGTCCAGCTCCCAAAGAGATACTCACCAGCATGTCATTAGTGGCCCCGTTTTTGTCCCTGTGTACCGGGTTTGCGGGCAGGGCAAGAATGTAGCCTACCCAGATGGGATAAATGCAGAGTGTGTCTGTGTGGTTCTGCAGGGCTGTTCTTACACGCAGGCTGGGCACAACCAGGCAAAGCAAACTAGGCAATCACCTAGGGGCCCCAGCTGGTAATGACTGGTTCGTTTTGCAATTATATTTAAATGACAAAAGCAATGACAACATTGTGAGTGTGTCTGCATCTCCCTAAATTCATCGACTAAAAGTGCAATACTACTATCAAAATCTTTCTTGAGGGGGGCCCACCCCAATAGTGTGAAGAGCAAAAAAGGGGCCCCAACTCCCTATTTTCCTGGGCCCCCCAAATACCTTGAAACAGCCCTGCTTGCATGGCATGTCCCGAGAATGAGAATATATGATTCTATGTACAGTGCAGCATACACCAAATTATCTTTTTGATGTGCTCCTATATAACATAAACTCGTACCCATTCTTGTTTAACAGTGTGCAGTGTGCTATATTTTAAACACACATTACACCATGCCAATACAGAATGAATGAGACATATTGTTATTGTTATTTTAAAACACATTTGAAATACGTTACTGTTGATTGAAAGGGAAGCTCTCAAACATCCCATCTCTGTGGTACAAATCAGCATATCCACAAAAGACAAAAGACTATACAGCACAATGGTTTTCAGTTCATGAATGATACAAACTTGATTTTGAAGAAACGTGGTCTGCTGAATGCATAATACATTTCCTTTAGGAGTGGAATTCCTAAATTTCCATTTTGTTCATGCAAATGTTTCCAGGATCAGTGGAAGAAGGGGTATGAAAAGCTTGCACACGATTCGCTGTGTCACTACCAACTAAAAACAAAAGAATGTTCTGTATAATGAAAACCCATGGAAACCATGGAGATTTGTCAGTAAAGTTTGGTTCTGTGTTTAGTTGGAGTCAGTGTGTTGTGTAACTGTAATTTGTGTAAATCGCTATCTCTCAATGGTTATACAACCATGTTTTGATTCATATCCCATGTGGAATAAACATTGTGAGTGTGTGTGTGTGTGTGTGTGTGTGTGTGTGCCTGTGTGTCTAACGTAGATACCTGGAACAGTTGGCAGGTGCAGTATCGAGTTTGATGTTGTTTGGACACGAAATTAGAAACATATTGACGATCGCTCATTTTGACGCTATATCACCACTTTTTTTTTATCGAGCTGTCAGGAAAACTTTGTTACTATGGAGCGCAGCCCTACCTACACTGATGCAATCGTGATGAGGGCGACACAGCAAGCAGTCTGCCACCGAATCAAATCACTGACTGACACTGGAGACATTTCCAAACTTCACTGTTTCGGCTTTGTGGTAAATTCATGAGGACCTCTTGTGATGTGATATAGCTCTGAAAACTCTCTGTGTGTCTGTGAAACTTCAGAAGGTAGAACTGAGTGCTGTTTCGGGGTTCACACATTGTTTGGATAAGAAATGTGAAAGATATCGTACAACAGATTTTTTTATCATCCCTGCACTCCACAGACTTTTCAGTATGGCTGACACAAATGATTGGATCCTACTCCTTTGAAGTGTATCTCAAGAGAGTTGAAAAGGGTATGAAACAGACAACAGCCAAACCTACTTTCTACTTAGTGCTGCACTTTCAAAAAACTAAATTGTCTTCATGCATATATATTTTACTGGTTGTTTAAATACAGTTGAAGAGTTCAGATGCAAAACCCCCTAACTCCATTTCTGAAGACCTGCACGTCTATATTTTTAGAGAACCCCGTTGTTGGTTTGGTTTACATTCATGTACTTGATAATACATATAAATAGTTATATTACAAAAATAAAATAAAAATATATGCAATTTTGATAGCTTTGTATTAAATAAAAATGAATTAAGATTATTTTCTGAAAAGGCACTTAGGGGGTTTTGCATCTGAACTCTTCAGTTCTTATCCTTAAGCAATGGATGAACCTAGTGGTCATATTTTTGCAATATACGAGTGTAATATATAAATATACGTAATATTCATACTATGTGTAATATATATAACTGTAATATACAACTGTAATGGCAACCGGTCAAAGGACAGAGGACAGAGGACCAAGACAGGACACCTGAGCTTGGTAAACACAAGACAGCTGTGTCTTTTTTCAGTCAAGTACACACCTAAATCAAATTAAAAAATCTGCAAGCAGACCGACCTGTCACATCCATTCCTGTCTTGTAAGCCAAGACATGGAGGTGTCTGCCTGACAGTCTCTTGGGACTGTATGCATTACCCACTGAGAAGAACCATAATGGAACAGGTCAATGGCATATCAGGCCACTCATTCAGACCCTTTCATCCTCGCTTCACCTTTATGTCATTCACCCAAATAAATAAATAAATAATTCTTTCGTTCGTTCATTCGTTCATTTGTTCAATCTGATGTACACTACTACAACAGGTCCAATGCCGTTTTCCCCATTTGAACGTTATTGTAGAGTTATGGAGGGTGTCTAACATTTCCTTTTCTTACTCCAAATAGACGTACAGTATTACTAGTGCTGATGTTTGCGTGTAGGCACTATTGAGCTGTACAGAGGTCAAGGACTCAGAAATTGGCATGAAATATTGATTTGTTCATAAAAAAAGGCATGTGTATTAAAATGTTAGGAGACAGTCCTAAACAACACATTTAGAGCGGCTGACCCTCCTAGAACCGGAATATTGATGTCTCATGAGTTTTTACTATTATATGCCTCAGGCAGCCAGTGCGGTTGAAAGTAATAGATTTTTTAGGGACAGATCTATGTTTTGCCCAAGGAGACTGCAATCCATGACTCATACCGTAGCTACTGTATATGACTAAGAGAGCAACGAGTTTATCCTTTCAGACTTTTCTGTGAAAATACAAAGTAATTATGTTTATGCCAGAGCTATTTTGCAATAGCCTCTTGTATTATATTAATAAGCTGCTGTGGGACATCGAAAGAAATCTACCAGAACACAAAGTTGTGTTTGAATCCTTGGGAGGATTAGGCTCTGTATGTTAATGTAAATACAGAAATTGGTATAAGAGGACGAAGAAGGGAAAGAGAGAGCAATAAAGATGGCCAACCATAATTACCACTGAAAATTGGTCATGGCTACAGCAGGCACATTCTACAGAATGACAGAAAGAGAGAGAGAGAGAGAGAGAGAGAGAGAGAGAGAGAGAGAGAGAGAGAGAGAGAAAACAAAAAAAACAATTACTTCTTTCTGACTGTGAGGTCAAAAGATGTTTTCTTTACCGTTAGTTGGCTTGGCACGGTCAGTCATTCATTGTTTCACTGCCAACCTTTTTATGATAAAACATTAATTTTGGTTCAAACACACATACCATATATTCATCCAGCTGTGACAGCTGATATGACTTCCCTCATTGTCTCTCTTTATGGACCATCATGTTGATTTTGTTCAACGACCAGCCAGCTCTACTCTACTTAATTAAAGTAGCAAAACTGTCATCTTCGGCCTTCTTAAAGCAACATTACATGTACTGTATAGTCGACGTAGCCTGTAGTAAGTCTCTTTTTTCTTCTTCAAAAATATTTAGTTTGTCCATCAACTACTGTGACACAGACTATTTCTCAATTTTTCGCGTAGCCCTCTGAAGACGTGAGATTATCAAAAAGCCTTGTTTGCATGAACCACTTGTCTGACATTTTTAATGAGGTGCAACTTAAACTACTCACAAATTCTAAAATGCAGTTGAAAGTGCAGAATCGACAAGTGAATTCATGCAAATCCCACGATTCTGATTGGTCCAACTGGCAGTTCGGGAACTGGGCAAATCTGAAAATCCACCCAGATCCTTAAGGAGCTCGAGAAGCGGAGTGGAAACACACAGATCTGGCGAAAGCTAGGATGTATAACAGTATTAAATAATTTTGGAGGAGAAGGTTATGTCTCTGGAGTTTTAATGAAAAACATGACCACAACCTGAAGGGTAAAATGACAAAATCTGCTACAAAAACATGTAGTTGTTTTAACCTTTCCATTTTTATACGCAAGTGTGTTATCACAGAAAATGATAAAATCATATTTAACTTTAGCTTTTGATGTCCCTCTGCTTTCATGTAGGCAATACCACTGATCTTAGGTAAACAACAACAACAAAAAAACAACGAAAAAGAAAGAAAAAAGACGAAGGACTACTTTTGGCCTGCTGTTTTTTTGTCCTAAATCTTGCCATTGATAAATGACAACAGAGACTCCCTCAGGCTCTCAGCGGTGTTGCGTGGCCCCTGAGCATCTTGCTTTATTTGTCTATTTAGAAAGCTGAATAATTGCCCAGGTCTTAGGTGGTACACTGGGTGTGGCAATCAGGGAAAGATTTGCCTGCAGGGAAGCTGCAGCACAAACACAAACACAACACAGTGCCATGCTAGCCAACCCAGCCATAGTTGAAGAACAGCCAAGCACAGCAGTCACAGCCAGGGCTGTTACAAGGTATTTGAGGCCCTAGGCAAAGAGGGACCTGAATCCCCCCCCCCCCATTTCTTCTTCAAACCACTGTGGAGGAGCCCCCTCGAGAAATATTTCGATTAAGTATCATTGGAATATACTGTCATTTAATTTTTTGAGGTAGCTGCCACACTCCTATATACAATATATATATATATACATATATATATTTTTTGTGTGTGTGTGGACCCCGGGAGATGGGGAGCTGAATTATGTCCCCATTGCATTGTATGTTTTTTCAGGGCTTTTTTACCTTTATTTTTGACAGGACAGTGGAAGAGAGACAGGAAACGAGTGGGGAGAGAGAGAGATGGGGAAGGATCTGCAAATGACCCGGGCCGGAATCGAACCGTAGTCGCCAGCGTAGTAACCCAGTGCCCTACCGTTAGCCCATGGCAAGGCCCACACTCCCAACGTTGCTATTGCTGTCAAGTACATAACCAGTCATTCCCTGACCCCCCCCCTTTCAGCTGGGGACCATAGGCAGTTGCCTTGTTTGCCTGCCTGGTTGTGACAGGCCTGGCAGCAGCAGACTAAATTGAAACTGTCTCGTAAAAAAAGCAACGCATGTACGTACCGTACATACGGTAGGAAGCTGCGCAGCACGGCACAGCACAGTGTAAGGGCTTGGTGTGGGTGGTATTGTGATGATGATGAAGCCACAGAGGGCCGAACCTTATTTGCCTTTCAAACAGAGGCAACGTTACGCCGGTTATAGGAAATCATTTTCCAAGAGAGCACTGAAAGGGGCTGCGGAAGAAAACAAACAGCTATATCACAAGGGGAAGAGGGGGGATAACGCAAGCTGTTTAATGGCATCAGCAAGATTTGCAAGTATAATAATCAACACTACAGAGTTCAGATGGATATATGTGGATACCTCAGGAGTGGGCCTCATGAGCTCTGCTGTGAAGTAAGAGAGAGAGAGAGAGAGAGAGAGTATAGAAAAAAATATAGTTGAGCATGGTTGGGTTGTGTGCATAGTTGGTGTTTTTGCCTCCATGCTGGCGGTTTAGCAACTATTGATTGGGCCACATTAGCGCTATCTGTTGGTGGATTACAAGCAAGTCTCTAGTGCTGCAGAAATTGACATTTGGATAAAAGAACTCCGCTCTTTCCATCCAATTCCATTTATCTCACTGATTTTATTGACGTCAGCCCTCCGTTGTCCCCTGACAGGGCCAGGCGCCTGCACGCTGGGGTTCTGCAGTCACACTTTTTTTGTTGTTTTTCTCTCTTCTTTGTTTTTGGCTACTTATACCAATGGGGATGCACCTGCACTACCAAATTTAAGGTTGTAAGTCCTGATACAGACTAAAAAATGATGGGTGTTAATATGTAATATGAAACAGTGCTCACTGGAATTTGAAGATTATGGCAATTTACTTCTTTTTCTCTTTTTATGGAGAGGAATTTCGGTTTAAAACATCACATGCAATTGGGCTTTTCAACACTGTTTTCAAAACCTCCACAATGAGATCATTTTTAAAACCTAATTAGGACACATATTCTTCTTCATATGAAGCTTTCCTTGGTGTTCTTCTCTTGTATGAGACCATCAAGCTGAGCTGCTGGAAGCAAAAGTTTATCCCCATTAGTCCAAGTCCACCCACATGCCAACTTTCGGCAGGCAGTAACTTCAGTCTCCTTGTTCCCATGCAGTGACAGACCGTATCCCCTCGTCTGGCCTGCCTCAATGGTTCAGCCTCGGAGGAGCTCCACAATTGATGTGCAAATCAATGGCCGCCGGCAGGCAAAGGTGCTTTTGCAGGCAGGCTGGGAGTCCTGATGGACGCGTTGCCTTAATTGCGCCCAAGTCACCTCCATTTACATGGGTGCAAGTTGTATAGGTTGAGCCTCACCTCAGTCCTCCATTTCCCTGTTTAATCACTCGTCCAGATCCGGCGGCTGTACCCCTCCACATGATGGGGGCCATTAGTTTACCTCATTAGGCCGCTTTTCGCACTGTGAATTACATTTCACGGGTCGGCGGCATACGTCGACGGAACCTGTCTCCATGCAGCGACAGGGCGATGGAGGTGGCCCAAGTTGTGTGTGATGGCTACTGCGGGGGGGGGCAGTGACCTTCCTGACCTCTCATCTCTATGCTAATTCAGGCAACTGGCCCTTTAGTGTTAATAGCGGTGCATAGGGCACGACACGAACAGAGCAGCGCAGAGCACAGCAAATCTACTTGTACATGTTATGTCATGACATTTTACTAGACTTTTGCTTTGTGTTGAATGTAAGCACTTGCTACACAACAGCAACAATGAATGCTATGCAATGTCTCAGCATTGTGAATAAACCACTAAACTGTGTCCTGTGTGAAAGCATGTTTTTATAAAAAAATAACATAATTAGTCATATCAACTACAATCAAGTGACACGATCAATGCATCTGATAGTTACAAGACAAAAGAACAGTTATTTGTTTTTTGATTGATACCAGTAATTCATTGTCGTGGAATGATTGATGCTTGTTATTATCCTAACACAAAACATATTGAGCATCTTGAGAGAAGAGCAGGTTGACAAGATGACTAATGTCCAGTGCTTCCTATCACGTTGCCCAAAGACCATATTGAAGAACATCATAGATGATCACATCTCAACCGATCTTTGCACAAAAGAGCCAAAGACATTTAATCTATGGCTACATTGTACGGTATTACTCTAGCCACTTAAATGTAAATAATATCACATATTTAAACTCATACACCTTGATTGTTCCCTTGTTCATTTCAAGTATTGTCATCTCAGATAAAAACCCTACTAATACATATATAATTATCCCAATAGCCAAATCATCACAACATGATTAAGAAACCATATATTCACTGTAATTTGTAAATCAGAGTTTTGATGCAGGCTACGTTTAAATCAGGAGTATCTGAGTTAAAAGATAAATAGCATGGCTGTGACCGTGTTTTTGAGAAACGACTATGACTTAGGACCTACTTGAAAGCAAATCAATGCTTGACCTTTATGTCACGCTTTTGAGTAACATTTTTTGTGACATTTCATTCCACTGTGTCGTACGTATCAGATGTAGTAGACAGACTTATGTGGTCTTCTGAATACATTGCCTACATTGTAACTTACATTTTTTTCTTAAAAAAAAAAAAAGAATGACTATCTGGTGCTCGTGTCAACCAATTTCAGCTGCTTTCTTATCCCGTCTCCAAGAGACCCAGAGAGAGCCGACACAGAGGGAGCATAAAGCAGCAGTACGCGGTAGCCCTGAAATTGAAGCGCTGGCTGGCTGACTGGCTGGCTGGCTGGGGTGCTGGGAGGAGGAGAAGGACGGGCAGGGAGACTCATGGTGCGCTTGCCTGCCTGCCTGCCTGCATGGCTTCCATTGATTCGGCTGCCTGATTTGATAGCATTGCACGGGACACCTCATCTTTGGGCCTCTGCGGTGAGAAAGATGAGAATACTTCATGCTTGGCCTGGCACACAGATATGCACAGATACCAGGAGAGAGAGGGGTGGGAGAGAGAGAGCGAGAGAGAGAGAGAGAGAGAGAGAGAGAGAGAGAGAGAGAGGGGTGAGGACAGAGGGCCTAGAGAAATGGGGAATAAAGAAATAATCATACGGGACGACAGTGATCAGGATGTCACTCATTTCAACCTCCCATCACTGAATGAAGGTCTGTGATGAGAGATGATACAAGGAATTAGGCTTTACTGGACCACTGCCTGCCCTCTATACCCTGTGAGTAAAGCTGTCAATGTATATACTGTTGAGGTGCACAAAAAGAGTAATGAAATTGCTATTCTGCCATGCATGTGGCATGTGAAATTTCTGGAATGTAAAAAAAAAACCCTGATACTCGTCCTGCACCAATTTCTCAAGGTTTGTTTATCATGTGTTACTGCTGAATTGCTTGTTGCAAACTGAAGTGGATTTGCGGTTTTGTGTAAATACAATATCAACATGGTTACACGGCACTTTGCAATATCTCATTCAGCCTGTTCTATATAAATGTATTGAGTACTGCAGAATGGAAAGAATACAGTTACTGTCAAAACGCATAATGTGAAAACTGTCTGAAAACTGTTGTGGTCATGACAAGGGACTGACCATGACGATCAACAACAAAAATAACAACCGAGCAATATGACCGTGGAGGACTGGTCTGGGAGTAAAATATAGTCCGGGCAGTTTTGACGCAGACCAGTCCCTCTCATAGCACATCTGCTTTTCTACGATATTAATCCAGTCCATTGTCTGTAAAATGGTCTTAAAATGGACCAATGGGCTGCCCCTTCTAAATAGGGAAAAGGCAAAAACCACAACAACAACAAAAACAACACCAGCACCCCCTGGGGACTGTCAACGTGGAAAATGCCCTGTATGCCAGATGACCGCTCTAGCCCTGTGACCGAGACATGGTCAGACCACAACCACAGAGCAACGTTCTCATAATGTGTTTTTCTTCCTCAGCAACACCAAGCACTGTGAGATACTGCACCATTGTGTGCAAGGGGGCAATTATAACCTGCCTCTTCTTGCACTCCTGTGGGTCACCTGAACAATACATGAGCGCCCTGGTTACCAAAGTACTGAGTGATGCAATTTCTTTAGGATGTGTACAGTACAGTGACAGAATACTAATAACATACCAACTATCAATGTTCTTATGTAACAAGCATTTTACAATAGAGCATAAGTAAGAACCATTGCTTGTTAAAGAACAGCAAGACAAAGAATAGTTGTCCGAGTTCAAGGTGAAATGGTAGGAGCCTCATCCATGCACACAAATAACCATGCAGCAGCAGCAGCAGCAGCAGCAGTAGCAGCACTTTGGCCAACTTTTAGACTGGCAGCCCCTGCCTTTCCCACAAGAATCGGCTGAACTCGTCAGTGAAAGCAAAAAGTATGGAGAAGCTGATTCAGGGGGTCAGCCGTGTGGTCCGGGGTGGGAGCTTATAACGCAGCTCGGCACTGTCCTCTGAGCCGCTTTGAGTAAAAAGCATCTGGTATATAATGTAAATGTGACCTTGGGACTGACTCACATGGTGAAAATGCACCTCGGCGTGGGAGCGCAGCAGCGGCTCACGGAAATAGCATCGCTTTCACAGCCGGTCTCAGTGGATGATCTTGATGTTGTTTTAAAGTTCAGCTCCTCGGAGATATTCGCCCAGACATGGCTGTCATGCATGATGCAGTATATGCTTTTAAAATGCGGCAGCCCACACGTACTGCACCCTCCCCCACAGACGGACACACACACACACGCACGCAAACACACACGCGCACGCACACACACACACACGAACACACACACATACATACACACCGTTCCCCTGTTGTAAGAGCTCTGGGTTCAGTGTTGGCAAACACTAAGCCATGCCAAACAGAAAACTACACACACACACACACACACACACACACACACACACACACACACACACACACACGCACGCACGCACGCACACACACATACATACACACACGCACGCACGCGCGCGCGCGCGCACGCACACGCATGCACGCACACGCATGCACACACATGCATGCACCTACATACACACACATGCATGCACTCACATACATACATACACGCACACACACACATGCACACACACAGCCATTTTTATTATCAGATATTTCTGTCTGGTGACCGCAGTAGGAGGATTTTCTGCTTCAAATCTCTGACAAAAAGTCTGACTTAGATTAGCTACAAGCAGATGCATTTCATTTTCACCTGATATTTGCCATCTTACAAAATGTACTTTAAAACATGTTGAAATGAATGAATTCCCTATCATTTGAATGTCAATGATTTCAAATGTAGGCCCCTATGCCACTGACTGCACTGACAGCAGACTTCAAATGTGAGCGAATATGTATGCTTTAATAATTGCAGGCACTGGGGTATATTTAACAGCTCTTGATCAATGTTTAAACTATCGCTTGGCAGCAAGGAAATGTTGAATCCAAACTAGGTCAGAATTAGGAGATATATTTTTTGAAAGGGCTTTGTGTAGCGGAGATGGCAGAATTTCACTGTGAGGTTGACAAAAGGCAGTGGACTAATTGCAGTCGCAGGGAAATGAAAAGAGGTGGCAGAAGCGAAGGGAGGGAGGAGGACGAGCCTCTCAATGATCCCGTCACTTATACCAGCAGACACTCTCTACCTGCCAAGGATCAGAGATGGCAAATTACTAAGAAGCAGGCCAGGGAAGCCGGAGGGGAGGTGGGGTAAAGGGGTCAGTTGTCCTGGGCCCAGGGAGAGAGGGGGCCCAGAATTGGGTCTCCCATTACATTTGTATGTATTGATAGGGGGGCCTTTCAGATGACTTTATCAAAGGCCCGGCCAAAGCTGTCAACTGCCCTTCTAAGAAGAAATATGAAGTGCCTCGAAAGGTATAATCAGTGATTATGATTCACATCTCTTCACTCCCTGCCAGCTATCACTAAGACATGGAGCAGAGAAAAAAGACCCACCACACATTAAGGGGTCCATGTGCTTTAATAAAGTGGATAGGGGAAAAAAACATCCCTCCTCCTTCACTATTATTCACCCCATTCGAGACAAAGAGATACACGAGCCCGTCAGAACGCCAGTCGGCTTGTCAGGCTCTCTCTTTTAGCCTTTGCAGAACACGCTGGGAAAAGAAGGTTCGTGAAGGCTGAGGACACTCACGAGGAGGAGGAGGAAGAAAATATTTTGGGCTTCAGGGAGACTCGGAAATGGGGAAAATACTGACCCCGATAAACCTCACAGCTGAACAGCACAGCACTGCTGACAGAGCACTCCGATACCTGTGAATGAAATTGAATACAATGGAAGAAAAATAAACTTTAAAAAACTGCAGAGCGACAGAAATAAATCAGTTTTAATCACAATGCACAGGCCCAGAAAGGCCCATAACTGGAATAAACAGCCCGCTGTACTGTAAGATTGCCAATGCCAACCTCAGCCCACTGTCAGACTGCAACGCTCAATTCCTGCCCCCTCTCTCTCGCTCTCGCTCTCGCTCCCTCAGTGGCGTTTCTTTAGTGATGTATATTTAAGGCTGACTGCCCCGACAGCGCAAATCAGAAGGAATGAGATGATTCAGGAATTACAGGAGGTTGCACTATGCGCCGCTATCCGTCTATCGATCTGGGCAGGAGATCTCACGCTGCTGCGTGCCAGCGGATATGGCAGCCAGCAGTGCTCGCTCGCTCACTCACTCGGACACAAAAAAAGTATACGCATGCCACCTACTAGCCATCAGGACTGACGCCCTCCTCTGCATTCTCTCTCTCTCTCTCTCTCTCTCTCTCTCTCTCTCTCTCTCTCTCTCTCTCTCTCTCTCTGTCTCTCTCTTTCTCTCTCTCTCTCTCTCTCTCTCTCTCTCTCTCTCTCTCTCTCTCTCTCTCTTTCTCTCTCTCTCTCTCTCTCTCTGTCTCTCTCTCGCTGTCTCTCTGTCTGTCTCTCTTTCTCTCTCTCTGGCTCTCTTTCCTCTCAATTAGTCAAGAGTCTATCTATCTTTCTTTCTGTCTGTCTGTCTGTCTGTCTGTCTGTCTGTCTGTGTGTATGGTGCCTGTATGTCTGTCTGTCTGTCTATCTATCTGACTGCCTGTCTGTCTGTCTGTCTGTCTATCTGACTGCCTGTCTGTCTGTCTGTCTGTCTGTCTGTCTGTATGTCTGCCTGTCTGTCTCTCCGTCCTTACACTATCTGTCTTCCCCCTTGGAAAAGGTCTTTAAACTTAGAAAGCTCTACACACCTTTAGAAAGGAAGATGGTGTTCCAAACATTTCTTCTGCTTCTGCTGATCATCACCATGATCATGATGAGCTGAGGAGTACAAGTGCCCGCAGGCACGCAAACACACACACACACACACGCACGCACGCACACACACACACACACACACACACACACACACGCACGCACGCACGCACGCACGCACGCACGCACACACACACACACACACACACACACACACACACACACGCACACGCACGCACGCACGCACGCACACACACACACACACACACACACACACACACACAGAAAATATGTACAGTACCGTAGATGTGGAAACCCTACCTGCCCTGCCCGTGCTTCATGATCTAAGTCCCTTCTTAAATGCAGATTCAGGACATGAATGAATAAGACGTGTGTGGTTCGTACGTACATTCTAAAGCAGTGTTTCCCAACCTTTTTTGTCTCACATACCCCCTAAGCCTCTTAGTTGTACCATGAGTAACCCCCAATTCATATTCTATATCGCTTTCTCTGTCCTGATGTGACTGCTCCATACATTTGTTATAATAATAACATCTTTTCAAGTACCCCCTGCAGTGTGCTCGCGTACCCCTAGTGGTACACGTACCCCTGGTTGGGAAACACTGTTCTAAAGTATGATTCATATTTTCTGAAGGGAAAGTTCCAATTACGTATAGTCAACATGCCGAGCTCAAACTCATGCACTGATACACACCAAACCAGAAAAACTTGAAAGCCAAAAAATACTGTATGTTGCACATACCTCACTCAATAATATTTCCCCCCTCCAGTATTTTGCGTCTGAGACTACCACATACCAAGATCAGCACTGCATCCAGAGAAGAAAAAAGTTATTTTCCACAGCCCTTAAACCTAAAAAATGGGTCGCTATGTGAGAGAAACTTGAAGGGAAGGTATATGAAGCATCTTGTTGTTGTTTTCAAGTTTGTTCTCGAAGGAAAGAACTTTCATCAAAGGCCTCTTGTGTTCATATCCCTATTTGCTATTTGCTATTTTCTCTTCTGTGCAAGATTTCCAATTCAGAGCAATCTGCCTCCCTTATAAGCTGTGTCCGCTCCTCTGCCTTCCTTTGCAATTGAAGCACAACACACATGATAGGCTCTTGTACATTGTAATGCCGCATGCATTGATCTCACAGCCTATATTTTCCGCTGTAAAGACTTTGAATCTTTTTTTATACCTCACTAAAATATGTATCACATCTGAAATAGTTGTGATTGTCCTGGTTTAAATTCACCAATGACACATTGCTATTTTAACATCTTAAACCTGACCCAATAGTACTTTTGCACCGCACTGTATACTTTCTGCCAGAAACGTAGAGCAGAGTTTCCGATAGGGGCCAACACAGTAGTTCATGGTGTCATTCAGGACCACTTAAACAGTTTCACTTTAAAACTATTTAAAAAAAAAGTTATACTTGAGATTGCGGTTGGAATGAGTTTCTAAAAGAGATGGTAAAATGCTGCTATTTATATTTGTTGTTGTTGTAGATAAATACTATCATATATTTATTTATATATTTATTAAAAGGGTCCAACCGGATTAACACAGTGTGGGGTTCATATAATAGTGCCAAAATAGACACAGACTCCCTTTTAGTTCCCTTTGGCTCTGGGAGGCAAGTAATCAGATTTATCGCAAGGTGGCTTATAATTATTTACTCCATTAGCTATTAGTGGTCCTCGCAGAGTGCACTGGCTCACAAAATTAGAATTCTTATCTGTATGTTCCAGAACTTTACTGTATCCTCGAACGGAATGTGTAACTAGACTAGAAGGTCCTGTCCAAGCAAGGAAATATGATGACACTCTTCGACTCTTAGACTCTTCAACATGCAGTCCTCCCACATAAACTGTTGGCTGGATGGCACTGCTGAGGATCCAAACATGGCTCCCACTCTGAATATGAGCTGTCCAGTTGTGTCTCTTTGGGTGATACTAATTATGGCCTTGCTTTATGATGCTCATTCACTGCCAATAATTCAGGAGTGTTACGTAATACTCTTAAAAATTAGTCTTGCACTTTTTGTCGATTTTAAATTAATCACACAAAATTATGACACTGTAGGAGGACATGAACTTACCTGCAATTTAGAGAGGATCTTCAGACGGTAATAATAAAAGTGTCTTCACACAAACTGAGTGGACGTTGGAGCACAGGTGACAAAACAAGACTGCCATAAGAGGATGCCATAAGAGGAGCCTAAAAGTGAAGACAGAGGAAGCTAATTTGCCATCAGGGTTTGTATTTGCCTGCCCATGCAGTTTAATCTAAACAGGTGCTGTACAGTGAGGTTTGACATGCAGGTGATGACAGTTGCCGCTGTGGCTGCTCGTTATCCACTTAGCATGTAAACTAGATGCCATGGCCACAGCAGAACTCAAAGGGTGAGGCTATATTTTATATTTCATGACATTTACAGATCAATCATAGACAGGTCTGAAATATAATCCAGTTTTAATGAGGTGTGTCTGATGATAATCTGACAGCAATCTGCCACCTCATGGCATGCCACCAAGAGGTGACCATATCCTGATTAACAACTACACGATGGCCAGGACAGGACATGAAAACAGAACATATCCTGAGGGGGGTACTGTATGTACCCTAACATACAGTGACTGTTCTCTTAACTTCAGTCTCCACAAAGACATATATGGAGAACGACATGCTCCTCTGCACACCGTGGCATCTGGTAACCAAGGTGTTCGTAACCAGAATCCGCAAAGAGGATAGGACAATGCAGATTCCATGCATGGGATTCCTGCGTGATGTAGGTGGAGATAAAAGCCAGGTCTCGCCCCCGGAGGAGAAAGGCGACATACAATCAGCGCTATTCATGAGGATGACACAGTTCAATTGCAGGGGAATTGAAATGGGGTTATAAGAGAGCGAGGGACAATGGAGAAAGAATAGAGAAATAAAAAAAGCTGGTGAGATAGCCAGGCAGAAAAGTGGAAGAAAGAACAGAAAACTATCGGTGTGTGTGTGTGTGTGTGTGTGTGTGTGTGTGTGTGTGTGTGTGTGTGTGTGTGTGTGTGTGTGTGTGTGTGTGGGCCGCTGACAGCTTTTATCGGGCCCAGGACAAAGCCACCTGAAAGCGTCCTCTTCTCAATACATGGCATGTAATGCCGACCCAATTCTGGACTGCCTGGGCCTGGGACAACTGGCCTGGTTGTCCCCCCCCGGTCGGCATCCCCGTTGTGGGCTTCAGAAAAGGTGAGCTGTTACTATTTTACATATGTCATTCAGATGCTTTGTGACAGTGACACATACAGAGCTCAAGTCTTCTATAATCAGAGCTGTTTTATTCATGAGGCGAGTCGCCATTATAATTATTCTGCTCTTTGTGTTTTTTTCTTTTCTTTTTTACACTGGGATGGTTAATGGCGAATGATATCTATTGTAAACTCTGCACACACACACACACACACACACACACACACACACACACACACACACACACACACACACACACACACACACACACACACACACACACACACACACACACACACAGAGAGAGAGAGAGAGAGAGAGAGAGAGAGAGAGAGAGAGAGAGAGATAGAGAGAAAGAGACTGGACCAGCTTTTCTATTCTCCTCCATTTCTGCCAGGGGTCTTTATAGTCTTTGTCTTTGACCACTCATCTCTGGCTTCTCTTCTGTTCCAGTGTCGATGCTAATTCAAACATGCATTTTTAACAGATTGCCACGCGGGCGCAAGCCTTGAAAATGAATGTCTCGCGTCGGACTCGTGTCCGACTCACCTCGGTGCGACACATCGATTAATTGTCCTCCAGCAGGCTGACCGGTTGAAAAGAGTCGTGGTGCCGTTTGCCACATCCAGTGCAGCGGGAGGAAATTATGCAGCACAGCATGGTCTAATGAAGCAGTGGCCTATCTGTGAACTCAAGACATCATCACGATTCCCCACCACCAGGAGATGAAGAAGAAGAAGAAGAAGAAGAAGAAGAAGAAGAAGAAGAAGAAGAAGAAGAAGAAGAAGAAGAAGAAGAAGAAGGAGAAGAAGAAGGAGGAGATGGATGAGAAGGAGGAAGGGAAGGGAAGGCAAGGGAAGGGAAGGGAAGGGAAGGGAAGGGAAGGGAAGGGAAGGGAAGGGAAGGGAAGGGAAGGGAAGGGAGAAAAAACAGAACTCCGATATCATCACAACTCCTCATCAGAAGAAGACGACGAAAGAGGAGGAGGAGGAGGAGGAAGAGAATGAGGACGATGAAGAGAAGGACGACAAAAAAGAAGACGATGAGGGGAAGATAAGAAACCCTCTACACAAGTGCCAAATCCACTAGTCTAGAACTTGATGAAACTTCACAGTGCCACTTCATATCTCCATGAAAGGCTTGTCAGTCAATGCTGCCACGTGGAGGCTGGATAACTTTGTATAAAGTCATATTCAAGGTCTTACAGGATGTCATGTCACTAATTCTACAGCTCAGCATGAGAAACATAACCTCTGCCTCACCCCTCACTAGAGGAGATTGCTTTCTGAGGAAAAAAATCTCCTTAGGAGATGACACTGAGGTCGCCACCATGTTGTTGCAGCCCCTGCTGCATAACATGATCGAGGTCAGACGGAAGAAGCATGAAATGTAAAAAAGAGATAAAATAAAATAACACAGCAGTGTCCTCTGTCACTGTTTGAATGTCAAGTGAAAAATGCTGAAGCATCCTGTGATAGACAAGTAAAAATATGTTATTTTCAGTGGTATTGTATTGCATCTAATGTTACCACAAAGTTCTTCTGCAGTCTGTTAAAGCACCATTAAAGCAGCTGCTGTACTGTCCTATATAGCTGCATCAAAATGATTAAAACCCTTACACTGCAAAGAATTTGCATATGAACCTGGCGGATAGTTTCAGCACGTGCTTCAAACTCAGAAGGAACTGAGCTAACAATTGCAATAAATAAGAATACAGATAGGGCTTCTGATCTGAAAACGACAAGTAATCTTTTTTCACAAGACGCTATCATGTCAATGTTAAAGTTACACCAAAAGTCAAGGGACATTTTCAGGTCCCTTAATTGGCAACTGTTAAAAGAATCAGACTGTGCAGAGGGGGGCAATATGTGGTTGTCAGGTTTTTTTTCCTGGCAAAGATGAAATAGCACACTTCACCCATGCGCAACGCAATGCTTCGAGTGCTGCCTGTCGGCCTTATTTGAATGAAATTGTGATTGATGTCGGGAGAGTGAAGGTTGCCGTGGCAGCTGCACTGGAAAACAGGCAGGCCCCCATGGGCTTGGCTTGTTGCAAATTTTCCTGCTGCTTGTACCAGTCCCGGCATCCCGCCCCCGTTGATGTGTACAAATTTATGTGAATATCAACTGCCTCGCATGCTAACCCAATATGGCATGGGCTGCCTGCCCGTGGATCTGCCCGACTTGTTCAGACTTCCAGAGCTTCTTTTGCTGTTTTTTGAATGAGTGATCTGCTTTGGCATCACATCCAAACTCTATGCATTCTAACATCAGTCTTTTTTTTTTTTTTAAGTGAATGGGGTTGGGGGGGGGGGGGGGGGGGGGGGGGGGGGGGGGGAGTTGGAATCGTTCACACCATGGAATCCACACATGTGTGTAGCTTATATTATCACCATGGTAACTTCAAATGCATTACAGGTACATTATTACGGCAATTTTTCAGTACTCTGTTGACAGATATGACTTGACTATGATCCCAGGCTGATAAAAAGCTAGCCTCAAACACTGACTTGGACAAAAAAAAGCAATCCCACAGAATTTAGACATCCTAGTTCCTCTCTTCTTTTCTGTTTCTTTTCTGACAAGTCACATTACATTTCTGGACTGAGGATGAGAATAGGCTGGTAAAAATGGACCTTGTGTTTGCAAATAAAAACACCCTTCTGCAGTCCTGTCTGATAACTCAGTGTGAGACCTGTTTTCTCGCCTCAGAAAACCAAAACGAAGCCGTCCTTTTTCCTTTTCACAAAGTGACAGGAAACGCATGCAAGCACAGTCAGCACAGCAGCAGTGTGCACTGCGGTCTTCTGTTTAGGCGACGCAGTATTACAATGCAATGTTAATGAATTTCACTTGCTCTCCTTGCCTCGGGGAAAACAAACAACTGCTGAGTACCAAGCCTGCATATCAAGGACAAATCAGTTAAAAGAAGTTATGTCCTGGAGCAGGGACAAATGAATAATCAAAGCCATGGAGAAACGTATGAGAGGCCCCACCGAGAGAAAGCAAAACTCACAACTTCGCAGTCGTTTGGTAACCTCAGACAGTCTATGGGAGGGAGATTAGCAATGCACCAAGTGGGTTTGGTTTGCCAGTGAGAAGCTATTGATATGGGGTATGTTGTGTACGTACAGACCCGCACAGAAGTATTGGCAACCTTGATTTTCAGTTGGCCTGCATAATGGGAAATTAAAAAAGGAAAATTTCGATGTCACTGGTATTGGCACTCTTTACTGGAAGCCTAATTTGATTCAAATGTGGTACATCAGAAATGGGAATCATCTTTGAAAATCATACTGTTCATACAGACATAAGGTGCCAGCATAGAGATCCAAAGTGCATACTTTTTTTGTCTTTTTCGACTTCATTTGACAGGACAGTGTGAGAGACGGACAGGAAGCAAATGGGGAGAGTGACGGGGAGGGGTCGGCAAAGGACCCTGGCCGGGAATCGAACCCGGGTCGGCCGCATTGCAGATGAGTGCCCAACCGGTTGGCCACGGCAGGGCCCATATAGTACATACCTAATGTGCATACTGAGTGCTGCCTCACATATAAATACATACATACTGTACATACGTACATGGCAGTACAAGGATGGGAGTTTGTTAACGACCTAAGTTCAATAATACATTTTTTTCATATCTGGCTAATTTGACATGCAAACCCTTATCAGTAAGGACTAAGGTATGTTTCTGGATATATTTCTACTTCTGCAGCATACAGACAATACTGGTTAAGGTCATATTGCAATGTTGATACACAATATCACTTCATATGCATTCACATGCATTGTACCCATAACCTTGGAGTCCAAACCATGCTATCTCAGCCAAATAACACACTAAAGCTTGCAAGGCTCCTGTGGAAGAAAAAAACTGGAAAAGAAATACAGCCAATAAATCGCACAAATGCATCCTTTTGCCTTACAGCAGTGGCCTGCAGACTGCTTCTCCTTGGATTTTTTTCCCTACAGGAAATGAATCCACATATGACATTTTTATTTATTTATTTATTGACATAGCCTGACATACTGTAGTATTGCCCTACGTAAACAATCCAATGTGGAAACATCAGGAAGCGAGGTCTTAGCACGATATCAGGCTACGGCACATAAATGTTTAAATAAAAAAATGTATGGTGGAGTTTGCACAATACCATCTTGCACATAATAAAATCTGAAACTGTTGGCTTTATAATGCTATAAGGCTCCCCTTACTCGTGAAATGCTAAGAAAATGAGAAAAGGAAAGAATAGTAAGTGACCACCCCGTTGGAGGCATCCATACGACTGCAAAAGAAGGAAGGAGTCGATGATGAAACCCATCCAATCATTCTCTTCCATCAACCTGGACCAAGGCACAAGGCAATGAGGAGGAAAGGGGAGATTGATTGTATCTGGCCATACCTTTTGCTCTGGATAATAACCAATTGATCGACACTACTGGGAGGGAGGGCACCCATGTTTAAGTTTCTGGTGTTTGTAATTCACAGTAAAGTTCTCCTTATTTTGGCGTGAACTCATACTTTGTACATTGATGTGACTGGAACATTCCTAGTTTGATTTTATTGCGCCACAGAATTATTTTGATGAATACCTTAACCATTTTTTTGTGGTTGTGCTTTAAAATGGAAAAGAATCTGTAATTTGACTATATATTTATTTCTGATGCCAAGGCTACTAACCAAATCACAAATGTGCACATGCAACCTCGCTAACAACGAACACAATAAAACATCACAAAGAATGCGTCTCAGTGGTACCAATTCAATA
>NC_085858.1:53396927-53411927 GCF_034702125.1 Engraulis encrasicolus | reverse complement strand
TGGGGAGATTGTGTCTACACCTCTATTGTGTATTGTCAGGGCCTCCTGGTGATAGTATTGTGTTGAGCTCTTTTGTCTTTGTTTGTTATTCTCATTTTATTCAGCTGTGAGTTACTGCATTGTGTATACTGTGGTGAGTATTTATAGTATAAATCAGGAGGGAGCAGAGAGACTTTGTTTATCCACAGTTCTTAAGAAAAGGTATAAAGCACACCTACACACATACACACACACACATACACACACACAGACACGCACGAACACATACTGTATGCACACATGCACATCCGTTCACGCAAATAGACACAGACACACACACACACAGACACACACACACACAGACACACAGACACACACACACACACACACACACACACACACACACACACACACACACACACACACACACACGCACACGCACACGCACACGCACACGCACACACACACACACACACGCACACAGAACAATGGAGGCATGTCATGGGTAGAGTGATTCTGCATTACTACATGACCCAGATGCACAAATACATGTATGTTTTCTACATCAAGGCTGTGTGTCTTATCGGTCAGTGACCGGGGATGCTTTTTTATTTTTGTGCGGCTGGCGTCATGTGTGCATGGGAAATGGGACAGAGGGTTTGTGACGCAACTGCGGCTCTTCCCACCATGAGCCTTCACTGTTGGACAACTTGCTGCCCCGGTTTGTTTTCATTTGAGGATTTGCAACAACATCTGTCGCTCTACTTTGACCCCGCTGGGCCTCACTTAGATCTGTATGGCGTGCCAGAGTGAGGGAGCACGACAAGGAAGGGAGGGAGAGAGACAGAGAGAGAGAGAGAGAGAGAGAGAGAGAGAGAGAGAGAGAGAGAGAGAGAGAGAGAGAGAGAGAAAGAAAGAAAGAAAGAGAAAGAGAAAGAGAGTGAGAGACAGCGAGACAGAGAGAGAGAGAGACAGCGAAACAGAGAGAGAGAGAGACAGAGTCCATCTTTCATATGCAGCGTCACAGCATTAATCCCTCATTGAATACACCAGGGCTTAGCCACTCCACAAGCACATCTACATTCTCAGACCCCACACTTTAATGATTGCCTGATGCACATTGAGAATATCCAAATCCCACAGCAGAGTAGACTGCTACAGCGTATTTGCCATTGACTTATACTTTTTACCCCCTCCCTCTAACACTGGCAAATAGAGTCGTCCATTCTGCATTATGTAGATTTCCAGTGGCTCCCGACCGTGATCTCAAAGGATGGGGGGGCTGAGCAGAGGGAATGGGGAGAGAGAGGAGAGCAGAGGGGGGTCGCAGATTAATCCTATAGTTAAAAGCCCTCTAGAGGTTGAGCAGATGTGTAAAAAATATACTGAGTGGGTAGAGTGAGTAGAGTTATTGGGGTCAGGGGGATTCACCGAGAGTTCAGGCCTAAGGCCTTCATAGTTTACCAGGAGTCAGTGAGATGATTATTCTCTCCCTGTGCCTAAGGGCAACACAGCATTAGCAGGTCAAGGATAATGAACAAATACAGGCCCGGATATGAAATAGAGTTCCTTGTGCGGTTGGTTGAGGGATATAGCATATTTACATAGTTTACAGTTCCATTTTTTTCTTTCTCTCTTCTCTTTACAACTGTTTTTGGAACAACAGCAACCATACCAAATTCGCCTTTCTGAAATAATTGTTTACATTTTTCACTGTCACCCCCTAGTACATTCAGGGCCAATGTCAAATGATATGAATATTTCATTTGACATATATTTTCAATCGATTTTAATTACATCAATAAACTGTAATTTTCCCATTTAATACAGGAGGACCTACGGTAGAGTCAATTAACTAGTATCTTTCAGTACACATGGACAGATTCCAACATCCAAAGGCTGACGTTTGATGTTGTGAGAAGATCTGTATATTTGCCTCTACTGATTTCTGTAAAAATTTCTACTGTATAGGCTCATCTCATTCTTACATTCTACACAGATCATACAAAGCGATTTATTCTTCAAGATCTGTGCTTTGCCTCTATACAGTAAGAGTGAGTACTCTGCCCCTTTCTTTTGCACAAATTCCCATCATTAGAGCATCTGACTCTAGTGGAGTATAGGCCTGATCTCTGTGAATCTCTGATGTAGGCAAATCTCTACGATCCTAACTGACTACTAACACAACTCAAAGGGCAGCCCTCTATTTCTACATGCAGCACAGAACACACTCACACACAACAATGTGGCCTTCCAGATTTGTGCTGTGCCAGTATGCATAGTATGAGGACTACAGTACAGTATGTTCCTCCCTTTTCTTTTGCACCAACTTCCGTCATCAGAGAATCGTACTCAGGTACTGTATGGCAGTGGCACGCCATCTGAATCTCTCTGCTGCTAGCTAACTAATCACGAGACACGAGAGCGCAGCCCTATTAATCAACTCATCAAGCATATTGCCATCCGCCACTGATGGATGAGGAGGTGCAGGCTTGCACTGCGTCAGGGACGGATTAGGATTCCATGGGCCCCTGGGCCAGACAACAAGAAAGGCCCCCGCCTCCACGGGTGTTAGTAGTTCCCAAATGGAGGGTTTTAGAGATTCTACTGTATGTTGTGTGGGTTTGGGGGGTTTCTGCCCCGAGTGAAAATGTGAAAATACAGTTGGTAAAGGTGCAATTTTAACACATTATGAGAATGGACATACAGAGGCCTGGGCTTCAGGGCCCCCTTGACTCTAGGGCCCCTGGGCCTGGGCCCGGTAGGCCTGTGGTCCTTGGGTGTTGTATCATCCTCATCACCACCATCAGTTCCCCTCTCCATGTAACTCCACCATCGCAGCAGAGAGAGAGCAGCGAGCGAGTTAGTAATTAAAGCATCACCGTGACAAACCCACAAGATTAGCGGCCCCCTGATGTCAAGCCATCACGGCTCTGAAGTTGGCGCTGGAATTTATTACCGCGGATCACTTGTGGCAGTGATTGATGCCGGCAAAATGATTTACTTTTTTTTTTGGCCGGCGTTTCAAAGTAAATGGTATAACTGTAAATGATGGTGTATATAATAAGCCGGGGGGTCATCGGCGAGCATTTCATCATTGTATGCTTCAGTGTGCCTAATTAGAGCCACGGTAATGACATGTCTGTCACACACATACATACTGGCATGCAAATGACTGGACCTGCTGCTGCTACATCGTGTTCTTGTAGTGTATGTACCGGTAGTCACCGCCAGTAGCTGAAGCAGGCAAAACAGAATAGAAATGATCCTGTGTGTGAGCGGGTTATATATTGATATATTCATAGCATAGCACGCACGCACACACACGCTCGCTCGCACGCACGCAAGCACACATGCACGCACGCACACACACAGCATATATTCATAGCATAGCATAGCCTGCACACACACACACATACACGCACACACACGCACATACACGCACACACACGCACACACACACACACACACACACACACACACACACACACACACACACACACACACACACACACACACACACACACACACACACACACACACACACACACACAAACACACACACACACACGCACACACACGCACACATAGACACACACACTGCAGCAGACAAATTCATCCATATACAGTACATACCCTCCATCACATGCATATTATGCAATCTACTTATGGTTGTTGTTGCTTACAGTTATAAAAGGCATTTTATATGGGACATCATGAGAACAAAATTCCTTAAAGGCAAATAGCCTTTCACTTTGGCCGTACACCAAACATAGTCTGATGACACAAATCTGACAGTCCCTTTAGCCTGTCTCTTTACAGTATGTCACAGCTGCATTTTTAGACTGGCTGAGGGGAGGGACAGGCTGGCATTAACCTGTGGCCCCTGCCGTGCTCTGTGCCGTGCTCTGTGCCGTGCTCTGTGCCGTGCTCTGTGCCGTGCTCTGTGCCGTGCTCTGTGCCGTGCTCTGTGCCGTGCTCTGTGCCGTGCTCTGTGCCGTGCTCTGTGCCGTGCTCTGTGCGTGCTCTGTGCCGTGCTCTGTGCCGTGCTCTGTGGCATTCGTTCTCTCTCTCTCTCTCTCTCTCTCTCTCTCTCTCTCTCTCTCTCTCTCTCTCTGTCTCTCTCTCTCTCTCTCTGCCTCTCTTGCTCTCCCTCTCTCTCTGTTGGCCTTTCTCCTGCTCTCTCGCCCTCAGCTCTCCACAGCCATGGGAGCTCATGTACCCGAAGACGTGGCGTGAATAAACCCTATGTAGGTTAGCTTTATTTAGCTGCCACACAGCAACAACAATACAATGCGCTAGCCTGGCTTCCTTTGCATTCCCACAATGCTTATGTCAGAGATCGACAGCAAATGACGGAATTACAGCAGTTGTGCTAGTGGTGCTGCATGGTGGGATGTGGACATTGAAGGGGCGTTTGAGTAGTTGGATAATTAGCACATATGGGTTATTCCTCTTACTTGATGAACGCACATTGTCTAACTTGTTTGGGCGAGACGGAAAGCTAGGCATGGTTAATGGCTGGCATAGTCTCAATGTATGTTAGTTGGTTTGATATAGCACATGCCCCTAGCATGCCTCTAGCTGAAATGGATCCCATGAACCCATGGCCTATGGATGTGCTTATTTGTTCATGTACTGTATTTTAATTTTTGATTTACCTGTCCAGGGACTGCAGATGGAAATTAGCTATATAGCTATAATCTGGCACAAGCCATCTTTTTACTTCTGTAAACAATGTCTATTGTGCATGGTCCCTGCTGAACTAAACTAAATAAACTAAACTAAAACTAAACCCTGGTAATGACTGGCACGGCCGCTGACAGCTTTCACTGGGCCCAGGACAAAGTCATCTGAAAGGGCCCTTACTCAATACATACAATGTAATGGGCCCCCTATCTCCCTGGGCCCAAGACAACATACCCCTTTGTCCCCCCTGTCGGCTTGCCTGGTTATTTGACTGGTTATTTGTGTTCAAATGACAGCAATGACAACTGTGTGAACGAGGCAAAACCTTCCTAAGTTCAATGACCAAAAATAGTGCACTCAAAATCCCTCATGAGGGGGGGCCTTCCTAATAGTTTGAACAGAAAAATGGGCCCCAAGCACCGCTTTGCCTAGAGCCCCCAAATACCGTGAATTGGCCATGTACAGTACACAGCCTGCAAATTAAGAGGAGCACTGGTCAACCGGAGCAGCTGGCTTTACGTTACAGAGCAGATATTTTCAATTGCTCGTGGAATGCTGTAATATCAGATCTTTTCAATTTCCAGTGGAACGCTGTAATAGTTGTTGAAAAGACTTCATTACCAGTGCACTACAATATGACATTACACAGACACAATGAACTTGTTCATTGCTAGTTTCATAGCAGCAAATGTATAACAGGGGCCGAAGAAAGTCTTATTTTGGAAATGGTTCATTAGATTAGAACATGAGTAATCTTCAATGTGCCCCAAGTCTTTATTGTCTTCAATCACACAGAGACCAACATGTGGTGGACAATTGAAAATCAACAGGGCTGCTGATTTTCTGTACACCTGCCGTTCATTATCCATGTTTATTATATGGTGTGACGTCATCAGTCGAATGCTCCATTCATTTCAACGGGGCTCCCCAACGTTCGCACGTCTGTTATTTTTCGATAACGGACGGGTTGGTCTATAACAGACCGCTGTCAATGGCAACAAGACTTTTCACTGCTAAACCGACTTTTCAACAAGACTCTAAACAGCTGCTGTGATAGACAACACCTGTTGTCCTGGCTACCTAGCTGTTGCCTAGCGGTGTTCCACAACGGCACTGTTTTGTTTTGCGCAGCAACAATCTTAACATTAAATAGGCCTAAAGAAATGTCCCCGCCATGTGTGAATCATTTAAGTATATCCATATATTAAGCGGGTTAACTTTCGGCGAGTCGGTCGCTTTGTGGAATAGCAGCACTTCACTTCCGCTCCGCGTCGGGGTCTAAAGATTCTCTCTGTCGTGCTGCTATTCCACGGTAGCGACCTTCTCGCCGAACGTTAACCCTTACTGAATTTTTCTGCCGTTGGGTTAATTTACTCAACATTTGCACTTGTTGCCCCTGCCCCTGCTATATCTCGGAGCTCCAGTAGGCTCCCCCATGTGTGTCTGCAGCAGCAAGGCTGTCAGAGTGAGCTATCTGCCCTCCCTCACCTCATCAGCTGGGGCCCAGCCCCACTACTCTCTACTCTACTCTACTCCAGGTGAAACTCGGCCACGATGACCTTGAGCCGGGTGCTTAACGGCCTTTTGTGTGTGCTATGATTAATATGGCAATTTGTGCAAATTATAGGCCAGGGCCGAGGGTCTCTTGGGCTTGCTGATAGCACTCTCCTTTCTCCTTTCTCTCCCCGGTTTTTCAGAAGAGGACCTCAGAAGAGGTCTATTTTGCAGCTTTCATCAGCACATATCTGGTTTTCTTATCATTTTTTAAAACTAATCAACAAAAACCAAACAGCTCTGGTGAGAAGTGTGTGTGTGCTGGCCTGCATGCATTCGTGCCGGCCTGTCTGCCTGCATTTGTGAATGTGTGCGAGTGTGAGAGAGAGAGAGAGAGAGAGAGAGAGAGAGAGAGAGAGAGAGAGAGAGAGAAAGAGAAAGAGAAAGAGAGAAAGAGAGAGAAAGAGAGAGAGAAAGAGAGAGAGAAAGAGAAAGAGAAAAGGAAAGGGAAAGAGAGAGAGAGAGAGAGATGAACAATTTGGAGGTGATATACCTCATAGGGATCAGAAAATGAATCTTCATTGTACCGCTACCTATTACATTGTAACTACACAATTAGGAGCTAGATGAACCACATTATCGACAATGGTACTACATTCACACAAAAAAAGCGCTGTATTATTAATTTATTCCTTTCCTCTGTAATGTTCCGTAGTGTACATGTAGCAGAATTAAGGCAAGACATACATACACACACATACATACATGCATACATACATACATACATACATACATACATACATACATACATACATACATACATACATACATACATACATACATACATACATACATACATACTGTACATACATACATACATACATATATACATACTACAGATATACGAATTCTAAACATATCCCCATGGTTTGGCATCGGCGCATTAGGTTGCGTATTAGAGATGCATAATATCTGCGAGAAAAAAGTGAGGCAGACAGTTGTAATATGACTTTTGTACATGATTTATGGCATTAGATAATTGACGTCAACTACTAGGGGTATTCAGGCAAATTGTGAATATATTTTGTAACAATGGAGCATGATGGGTGTCATGAGTGAATGAATGTAAATGTGCAGAAGTACACAAAAGGAGTGAACCACCACGTCAGCTTTTTTGTCACCTTGCTCTCAAATTTAACTTAAAGAAAATGTACAATGAAACCCTAATTTGACGCAAAAGTCCTACTCAGTGGTTGGGTTGTAAGATCAAACCAAGGGGGATGGTCAGAGATGGACTCTGATTATTGGGGGTTTGATGGTTTCTCCCCCGAGGAAACAAAAATGTTGTTAAAAGTGAATTTTTTAACACAATATGTGAAGAAGGGAGGCCTGTTTTTAGAGGGGGATGATTTTAGACCATTTTCATTGTAGGGGGGATGGCACCCCCTCATCCCCCTACAACTTGAGCCCTGGTCATACTGTGCATAATATCCAAGGCATTCGTGAGCCTTGCTGGTGAATTGTTCGTGAAGGAGGCTATGATGTGGCAAGTGGCTAGTTGACATTTGTATGACAAATAGATGGCAGTGAGGAGGACCGACTGAAAGTTCATAGCAATTTATGCTCCCAGTGGCAACTTTAACAAGCTATACTTTCTGAGTGAAAAATAATAATCTAAAATGGTCTTGTCACTTCCTCCACATAACAGGCCCCATTTGGTGCTAAGTGCTAAGATGCACATTCGATTTTTTAAGTGAGCTTGACAACTATGATTGTGACGTCAAATATATCTTTTGTTAGTGATGCTAGCTTTAAATACTTGGTCCTACAGGTACAGCAGGTGCAGTTTTGTTATTATTATAGCATTGCTGCATTAGAAAAACAGCAAATTATTCCAACATGCCCCAATTCCCCACTGTATTAAAAAAAAACTTAACGTGTGATTCAAAGGTTAAAAAACCTTCTCGTTATAGGTAGTTGTTAGCTGTCATTCACAGACAAGTCCAGTGTTTACTCTTCAGATGTGGGCAAGTGTTTAAGTGTAGTCTTTTAAAGTTATGAAATGCTTCCATAATCCTTCAAACCTGTACACAATACAACAAAATGCTTCTCCGCCACAACAAGGACAGGACAGGACAGGACAGTCCACTTATTCTTGCAAGACAAGTTGACCTTTTCTCACTGTGCTCCCATTTGTTGTTGTCCTCTTGGGACAAGCAGTTGGTGAAAGTAACACTTCTGCCTCTTTGATTAGGTTTCCTGTATGTGTCTGGAAACCCTGTTTGCATGTCTGAAATGCCTTGGTTATACCACATTTGGCTGCAAGTGGATGTGGATTTCACAATGAATTGAAGGGTTTGGACACCTGGATGTAGGGTGACCATGTCCGTGACGTAAAAAGGCGGACATATTTTTGGACCCCCACCCCCAAGTCAATTTGCATTTCTTATATACAATTTCATGCATTTTAATGCATTTCAATGACCGGCTTAATGCTGTGCCGGACGCCGGACAAGGCACTGAAAAGACGGACGGTCCATGCTAAAGACGGACGTCTGGCCACCCTACCTTGGATGATGTACTGTTTTCATTAGAAATGGTTCATGAAGTCTTACCATGAAGTCTCACTGTATATAGGCTACTGTTATATGCCATTGCAGTGAGAGATCATATTTAGATTATTTACACATAAAAAGAGATACACAGATTACAGCCTCAAGATTTATATAGATACATTCAACTAAGGCGATATTTTCAGGAGAATATCGCCAGAGCGATAGAGGGGCAAAAGACAGGCATCTTAGATGTGCTCCTTGTGACAATTAGCTCAGGAACTTGCAAGAAGGGTGTATCTAAACTATATCAAGCATTACGCCAAGCTACCCCAGACAACACCCTGTACATTAAACACAGATGGGAAAAAGAAGGTGGCATTATAATATCTGAAGAAGATTGGGGAAATCTGTGGAGATTGCAATGGGGAACAACATGCTCAAACACATGGCGCGAATATAGTTGGAAAAATGTATCTAGATTTTTCATAACACCACTACAGCAACGTGCACAACTACAAAGTACTGCCTGCTGGAGGGCTTGTGGGGCAAAGGAGGCCAACCATTTTCACATCTTCTGGGATTGCCCTATAGTATCACCTTACTGGCAGGATGTCCATTACCACCTGAACAAGGTCTTTGATGTAGACATTCCTTATAGTTTTGAGACTTTATACTTGGGAAATATTACAATGGATGTCTGGGATTACTGGGATAAAAAGCTGTTACTTATTCTGCTGGTAGCAAGCAAAAAAACAATATCCAGGAGATGGTTAAAGCCAAACCCTCCTACAATAGGAGAGTGGTTAGATGTAATTCATGATGTATATACAATGGAAAAGTTGACCTACTCCCTAAAAACAAAGTTAGGAGACTTCTCCAGGATCTGGCAAAGATGGACTGGATATGTTAAACAAGCGAATTTAAGATCAGATTTTGCTTGAGGCACCTTTTTGTAATACAGTATATACTATGTACATGTCTTTTATTTCATTTTGTCATTTCTTTTTACAGTGAAACTCCCCTCAATGTTCAATTCTTGTTCTGTTTTCTCATTGTAATTGGGGAAAAAAAGTTTTGTTGGAAAAAGTGGCTTAGACATACAGTGTTGAGAAGACTATGGTGGGATATTCTCTGGGGATTCTTCTGCCGTAAGCAATCCTATATATGAAGAGTTCAGATGCAAAACCCCCTAACTCCATTTCTGAAGACCTGCACTTCTATATTTTTAGAGAACCCCGTTGTTGGTTTGGTTTACATTCATGCACTTGATAATACATATAAATAGTTATATTACATAAATACAATTAAAAAATATGCAATTTTGATAGCTTTGTATTAAATAAAAATGATTTAAGATTATTTTCTGAAAAGGCACTTAGGGGGTTTTGCATCTGAACTCTTCATATACTTTTTAGTAACCAGTTGTGGATTTGGCAAGGAAAGTGACTCTATAAACACTGAAAGGAGAAAAGCATGAAGAATATCCTGTGATGTATGTATCTTTTAAGCCTTAATAAAGAAAAAAATACAAAAAAAAGAGATACACACACATGGATGCCTCTTTACGACAAAATAATTATATGGTTTGTTTCTATATTTGCTTCTTTACTGATGAGACAGAACACCACTCACAAGGAGAAAAACACCTTACAGGAAAAAAAGCTGTGAGGATGAGACACCCGGTTTCACCTTGGTTTGCTGCTATCCTTCATTTAAAAAATACACTATATATTGAGTTTGCCTCTTGTCACTCATCCCTTTCAAATGGAATGAAAGTAATGGAATCGATACACAAGTGTAATTAGGTTTTTCAAAGCACTGTATCTCAACGGCTAAAAAGCACATAAACCAGATGACCGTACGTGTACACGCTGTACAAACATTCTCTTGAATTGATCTTCAGTTTTCTTCCCCTTTTCCCTCTTAGTTATTCCTTTGAGGATGCACTCTAAGCAATGCAGTGTTTTGTGGATGAGAGGAGGAGAAAAACACTACTTTTTTCTGTGTCTCTCTTCTTCTGACCTGTTGTGATCTTTCTCATTAAAGCAAAGATTACCTTGGCAGCATTCTCCACTGCAGCCTGTTTGATCTCTGTCTTTGGTCTTCTTCCAGGTGGCCGAACCACAGAGAGCCTCATCAGCATGTGGCTCCAGAAGAACCCGTCTACCTCTCCTCTCCTCTCTTTTACTCTCCTCCCCTCTCTTCTCGTTCCGCATCTCTTCTCTCTTCCTCTGCTCTCGTCTCTCCTTCACCCTCCCTTCCTCTCTTCTCTTTCTTCTTTTCTTTCCTCATCTGTGTCTTCTTCCTCTCCTCTCCCATGCCCTCCTCCTCTCTCATCTCCTCTGTCATCCCCTGCTCTTCTCTTCTCTTTCCTCATTTGTTTACTCTTCCTCTCCATTCTTCTCCTCTGATTCCCTACTCTCTTTCCTCTTCATCTTCTCTCCTCTCATCTCTTCCCTCATCCTATCCTCTCATATTCTCTCCTCTAATCTATTCTATTCCCTCATCATCTCCTCTCTTCTCTTTCCTCATCTTGTTCCTTTTGCTCTCCTCTCTTTCCTCTTCCTCTCCTCCCGCATTTCTTCCCTCTTCCTCTGCTCTCCTTTCTTCTCTTCTCTTTCCTTGTCTCTTCCCTTTTCCGTTTCCTCTTCCTCTTCCTCTCTTCTCTTCCCTATTCCTCTCTTCTCTTCTCTTCTCTTCTCTTCTCTTCTCTTCTCTTCTCTTCTCTTCTCTTCTCTTCTCTTCTCTTCTCTTCTCTTCTCTTCTCTTCTCTTCTCTTCTCTTCTCTTCTCTTCTCTTCTCTTCTCTTCTCTTCTCTTCTCTTCTGTGTGCCAACAAGGCTCCCATGATGTGAGAATGGCTCATCTCTGTCCTGAACACCATCCTTGCCCATAAAGTGGATTGCAGCATTGATGCAGCTGTGTTTTAGTCATGTGGCTAAGTCACTTGGGATGTCTTGGCCACAGTTCAAAGGCAGCATCTGAGTGGTAACTTTAAATTACACTCCCAACGACAGGTTGCAAAAGTTATTGTACATTCTCATATGTACAGGGGCAGATGTGAAGTACCACTGTGTCTGTGTGATTACATTTAGGGTTTGCGTAAAAACACTGCTATAGATAAAAATAGAATAAATGAAGACTGCAAAGTCTGGACTCTAGCAGATAATGTCCCAATTACAGCTCGGGAGGTAGTTGAGATTAAGAGAAAAATGAATTTACTACAGGTATGCCAATAGGTTTTATGTAAATGCCAGATCTTGTTAAGCTCAAAGTTTTTAAAAGCATTCTTTTCACAGTCTCCCTGAAAGGCATTGACTCTTGATGAGCGTCTGTGATGCCGTCACTCCTGAAGATTAACAAATTGGATGTGCACGGCACAGCACAGCACAGTCCTCCAATGTGGGCGAGCAGGCAGGCAGGCCCATATGTGACACCATATTGGTGATGAATGTTGGCGCCGTGCCACAAGCTGTTTTGCATACACTCCAGAGCACCATGCGCCAGCCACCCTGCCCATTACTTTCGATGCCATCAACTTTCTAGTCCCTGCAACAACAAAAAAACAAAAACAAAGAACTTCTCCCTCGTCTCCAATGCCACCTACCGTAGCACCCCCTCACTCCTCACCCCCCACGACCGCAGCCTCCCCCCCCCACCCCCCACCCAGCTGCCTTCTCAGCAGAAAAAGTCTGATCAGCGGTGTCAAAAGCAGATGCTAATACGGACTGTCACCAGAGATGAATCCTGAATCAGCAATGATCCATGGGCCACCGACAGCCTCAAAAGAGATGGGGGGGTGAGGAGGATGAGGGGATGGGGAGGGGGGGGGTTGAAAAAGAGGAGTGAGAGTGGAGAGTGGAGGATGAGGGGGTGAGGGGGGTGGTGGTGGGTGAGGGATCTGCCCACCCAACAACTCGTTTTGGCTGGCAAGCATCCGTTAAACACCTCCGACACGTATAATTCACCGCACAATGCCTCCTCTGTCCTTTAAAAGCTTTCTGTCAGCACGGCAGCAGCGGGACAAGCTGTTACTTAAACTGGACAGGGCTGGCCAGCAATCAAGTAAAACAATTTACCGCAGCGGGTGAGAAGGGAGAGAGGTGGTGAGGGAGAGAGAGAGATGGGCGACTTGCCCACATGCCGTGTAAATCTACACGAACGCAAAAATGCATACCTACGTAGGTTGGGCAATCAATATCACACATACAAAAGGCATCCTGTGTCACATTTGTAGCTATATAGACACAAATACAAATAAACAATGCACTGCCCCAGCTACACAAACTATAAACAGTGTGGGATACCAGTATTGAAGACTGTGCAATGAATATTCTGCATATAATATGAATGTGCTTTTGTTGCCCGTGCATTTCCTTGCTCATGATGCGGTATATGGCATGCACAAGTGCTGGGGGTGTTTAGTGTGTCTGGCCAGAGATAGCACATTATCTGTTATCACAAGTGACACCAGACGTTATACCCAGTTACAGGAGCAAATTGCGAGAGAGGCGAACCATGATTTAACATGAAGGGTGAATGTGACTCGTGGCTCATTTTCAGACAGGGGATGTTGGGGGTTGGGGGAGAGGGGAGAGGGGATGTGGGGGGAGGTGGGGGTTTGAGTTGATCTGACTTGTCGGCTTATTCCTCTATTGCGTACAGTAAGGCATGTTAAATATTTCAGGGCTACAGTGCATGCAGCTATGGCAATCACAGCGGCCGAAAGAACCACTGGGCAGAACCGCCATCAGGAGAACTGATGAATATACAGTCACTTCACTGGGGGCTTATTGGTTGAGTTTTTTTGTGTAGCTTTATTGTCATAGAAATCAATTGAATTTAGTTCAAATTCGTGGTTCAGTAAGGTGGTTTTGAGCATATATTTGGTTGGAAAGTCTGTAATGACCGGGGACAATTAAGGCATCCTAAGCATGGCACCATGGCCCAACAGACTGTTTCGACATATATAGTTGTCATGGCTGTTCAAATTTACGATGGGCTATAGAGATGTTAACTTTTTTACCGATCCCGTGTCAGCCAATGCTTAAATGTGTCATTGGCCAGTGAACAGTGCCTCTCCCAACTTTCACTTTCACGATCCACTGTCCGAAATTCCCACATGCCTAACTTTTTGACGCACCTGAATGAGCGTCATGGAGAAAACAAAACTTTACTTTATGTGCCACAGGAGACATTTTTTTATGTCAGTGTAGGCTTTGAGATAGGCATCTCCGCGCAAACTCATTCAAACTGCAGAGGGCGTCTTTAGTACGTTGGAGTGGAGAGAAAATAAGCCTTTGAAGACAAATGGCCGTTTTCCCGCGGTAGGCCTGCGGCTGGAGGCGTACGTCCTGATGACTCCTTTGGGGTGTCAATCACCAGGGTCCCTTGGGGGGGCAGTGGGCCGGACAGACAGACAGACAGACAGACAGACAGACACGGACTCTGGACTCTGAAGACTCTGAAGACTCTGGAGGCTCTCGGCTCACAGCTGCTAAAGAGAGGGCCCCACTTTGATACCATTGGGGGCTATAATTAAGCTGATGCTCGGCAGTCAAGTGCAGTTAGGCGGCTGTTCTCATAGCACTTTATGTGACTGTCATGTCCACTCAGCCGTGTATGCAATCGAGGCTGTTTTTTAAAAGTACAGCCCTTCTTTTTCTACGGTGGGAATTCTTCTTAACAGCGTGATAAGAGAAGCTAAATCTGAAATGACAGACGAGGAAAAAAATCCATTAGGTCTCATTTGGCACTGTGGCCAGTGCGTGCGTGCGTGCATGCGTGCGTGCGTGCGTGCGTGCGTGCGTGCGTGCGTGCGTTCGTGCGCAGGGAGGGCAGGCAGTATAGGGGCTCAAGCACTAATCTGCTTTTGATCCTTTGGCTCCCACTAAATGCTAAGTAGGCAATTTTTTGGCCTACCTCTACCTCTTCAAACAAGCGGAGGATGTGTCCGTGCACTTCAGGCTGTCTCAGCCCATCTTCCTCTCAGACCCTCCTGTGATCTGTGGTATGTAGGGATTACCCACGACGACCATGTAATCCAATCACAGCGAGACAGAACAGGCAGGCCTACCCAATGTCCAAGGCCCAACAGTGTAATACGGCAGAGATTTTGGAGTTCACAATCTGATACGATGTAAGAACCATGTGTGTTATAATATGCTGTGCTGTGCTGTGCTTGGTGGAATTTAGAGACTGTTTAAAAAAAAAACAGCTAGTGATAGGCTTGCCATGTTTTTATCCCTCATTGAACTTACATATACTTATCTGTAGCACTGCAG
>NC_085858.1:53371927-53394427 GCF_034702125.1 Engraulis encrasicolus | reverse complement strand
AGTGAAATAAAATAAACCAATTATGCCGACACTCTCTGAGCCACAGTGATCTGGTTAACCGGCCCACATCCTCCTTTGAAAATGGATCATCCCATAACAGCTCAATTACAGAACAGAGGACTAAGGGTGGGGAGGGAGGGGGAGAGATAAGGAGAGAGGGCCAAAGAGTGAGGAGGGAGAGAGAGGAGGGAGAGAGAGTGAGACAGATGGGGAGTCAGACAGACGATATGCAGTCCGATATACAGTTCGATCGCTACTAGCTGTAGATAGATGCCAATAGATAGGCCTAAGTAGATCAGTAGATAGGCCACTGTAAGTACATTTGTGTTGTAATTGTGTTGCAGTCCAACATCCAACATGACGAACTAAGTACACCAGCTTTTTGACATTCACTGTTCTCAGAATTGGAAAATGGGCAGTGTTCCAAACAGTCTTTTTTAAGAAAGTGCTCTCAACTCCCAACTGTTTCTTACAAGGTCTTCGGGTGCGAGTAAACAGCAAAGTTCATGTTTAGTAAAAAAAAAAGCCGCACTCTCGGGTGTAATTCTTGCAGTTTTAATATACTGGGTTAGCATGACAGACAGACGTTTCGGCCTAAGCCTTCTTCAGCGTCTTTGTGTTTCAAACATTCAAGAACAGTTAATCTACTACACTGAAAGAACTCAAAGTACAGAGTTCAAAACAAAGTCCACTTCGCCGGGTCAATAATAACAAAATTGTTTACATGAATTAACCAAAAGGCCGCCATTTGTCTTCTTTCAGCCACCTTCTCTCCTGCATTAAAATGGATGGGTCTGTTCTCTCTCTCAAGGACCCCTGCAGCTCAGAGTGACAGTGCTGGACACCGGACTCATTTAGTTTGAGTAATGGTTTGGAAACAAATCTGCAGTGCTGAAGAGAGGAGAGGAGAGGAGAGGAGAGGAGAGGAGCGCCTCGGATGCATACGGGAGATGCTATCACGTGCTGTTCAATTGAGCGCAATCAAATATTTATGACAGGGAGTAAGCCTTATCGGGCTTTTACAGTGTAATTAGACAAGGGGACAATATCACGAAGAGCAGGAGGAGGTGGTAAAGAGGAAGATGAGGTGGTGGTGGAAGAGGAGGAGGAGGAGGAGGAGGAGGAGGGTGTGGTTGGGGCTATGCTATTATAGCTCTCGAGAGATATCCCCCCCCCCATGTTGTGTGTTGCTTTTGTGCAAGGTGAAATATCATACCTCCATGACACGGCCGGGGCGGGTTCTCCACCAATGACAGCTCAACTTGGCTATGCTGGCCATGGAGGGCGGGGGGCTTGGTGCTCTTCATTCCCCTGGCCCAGAGCTGATAGCTGATGAGGTACCTAATGAGATCATTCATCAGGACGGGGCACTGCCAGATGGGCAGGGCTGGGGACGGACGGACAGGGGACCAGAGAGAAGACGAAGAGAGAGAGAAGGTAGAGAAGGAGAGATGGAGAGGCCAGAAGAGAGGGGGCATGGCAGAGAGGGATATGGTGCGTTTCTCGAAACCATAGCTGCTAACTATGTAAGCTACTTTGTTGGTTGAGATGCATTTTCCCATTGGCAACTAGCTGGCTAACTGTAGTTGGCTAGCAACTACGCTTTCGAGAAACGCACCTACGCTTTCGAGAAACGCACCCCTGGGCAGATGGACAGACAAACAGAGCAGAGAGGGGGAAAGACATACTGAGAGAGGAGAACAAGCAGACACAGAGAGAGGGATGGATAGAGAAAGGAGGGCAGACTGAAACAGAGAGGGAACCAGAGAGAGACAGGGACAGACAGACAGACAGAGAGAGAGAGGAGAACAGGCAGAGAGGGAAAGGTAGACAGACAGACAGACAGACAGACAGAGAGACAGACAGACAGGCAGAGAAGGGAAGGGACAGGCAAAAAGAGTGAGATGAGACAAAGGGGCAAACAGATGGGTCAAGTGACAGACAGACAAGACAGGGGACAATAGATAGAATAGACTGGCACAGGGAGAGAATGATAGAGAGAGGGGTCAGTGGTGTAGTCTACTTTTTTATGGTGGGTATACTGTATATTTGAGCATTTTTTGAAGTGGGTATACTGTATATATTTGTGCTATTCAAAACAATGGATCAAAGATTTAAGTGCATACTGAAATCCCTGAAATTTAGAAGTGGGTATACTCCATATACCCGCGTTCTACGTAGACTACACCACTTGGGGTAGATATGGATAGAGAGAGAAAGAGAGAGAGAGAGAGAGTGGTTGGACTCACAACATGCCGTGTGAAAGTGATACTACAAGAGAAACTGATCACACTTATTGATAGGAAGACCGATCAGTTTTTAAAATCTCTTTAATTAAATCCACAGACAGCATTGATCGCAGAGTAGCTGTGCTAATTACTTTGCCTGGTGTTTATCGATAGGCTTCGAGTCCTATATGCAGGCCAGTTATGAAGACAAATTACCTGCATAGGAGATTTGTCTGAAACATACAGTCACGCTTTCCCTCTGATGTCTTTTAGACAAAAAAAACAGAGCTGTTCACAACACATTTTTTTTTTACATAAAGTAAGGCTTTTGAAAATGCCAGAGCTCAAGATCTCTCATGCATTTATGAGAATAACAAGCTGTAATAGCCCACTGACTTATCTTATCACGAGGAGGAGGAGGAGGAGGAGGAAGAGGAGGAGGAGAGAGAGAGAGAGGATGAGAAAGCAAGAGAGAGAGAGAGAGAGAGAGAGAGAGAGAGAGAGAGAGAGAGAGAGAGAGAGAGAGAGAGAGAGAGAGAGAGAGAGAGAGAGAGAGAGAGAATGGGAATTGGAGGAGGAAGAGGAGGAGCGAGAGAGAGAGAGCGAGAGAGAGAGAGAGAGAGAGAGAGAGAGAGAGAGAGAGAGAGTGAAAGAGAGTGAAAGAGAGTGAATGGGAGTGACCTTTAGAAAAAAGGCTTGATGCCACATTGACCTGATGTGCTGGAAGCACCTTGGCGAGGGCTGTTAGGAGGAGGAGGAGCGAGCACAGCACAGCACAGCACAGCCACCCACATGCTGCATGCTGCAGGGGCCGGCCAGCATCCCTCGGGTGTCTCGCCAAGGACCCACACACATGACCTGACCTGGGCCAGCTCGAGTCATGATTTTGCACATCAGACACAGCATGGATGCGATGGACTAATCCTCACGATTTCGCTCCCCTTTGAAAGCAGTCATAGTAGTCATAATCAATGAATGTGGTGCTTATATTGCATGCTTTCAAAGCAGTTAACTTAGCTGGTAAAGCATTACGCTTACTGTATTGCAGTTTGCTTTCCAAATCCGAATACTGTAACTCTGTTGTTATTCATGTTGTACTGTAACTTTCTTTTATTTGTTTGTAGCTTTTTCTGTCTTTATTTGGATAGGAGAGTGAGCGAGTGTGGCAGGAAATGATAACGAGAAACAAGGAAGGTTCAGGAAATAACCTCAGGTCAGACTTGACCCCAGGTCATCGGCTTTATGGCATGGTGCCTTAAAGGTGCGCTGTGTAATATGTTTAGCAGGTTCTTTCCGGAATTCATGCTGCCCATTCACAAATGTTACCTTTTTCACTAATACTTACCATCACCATCAAATTCCAAGTATTCATTATGACTGGGGAAATTGCACTTTTCACACATGAAAAGGTGGAACTTCTCCATGTCCGCCATATTGAATTTGATTTGAATTGGATTTTTAACTGCAGAACGTACTGTACTTTGATTAATATTCATGACAAGATCAAATTTGGCAATGGGCAGCACAGTTTCAATGAGCAGCATAGTTGCAATTCCTACTCTGGCCACCATCCTACACCGTGCACCTTTAACCAACTGAGCCATGGTGGCCCCATGTTTCTCTTTTCAGTCTTGTGGCCTACCGTGAGCCTCCAGGAAAAACAAAAACAAAAAAACAATTATGATAAAAATGACAATGTGAGAAGGTTTCGTCAAGTATAAAACCTAATGTGTCTCAACCATCAACACTATCCTATTTTATGGAATACAGCCTATACTCAAGCCATCATCTCAACAATGCCACAATGATTATGTCACATATGCAATAATGTGAGAAATTAGTACCAATGACAGCGATGATCAGTCTATTAGAAGACAAAGTTATGCAAACACTTCAGTACTTCTGCAAAAATTATAGGCTATATTGTATAAAAGACAAATGCCATTGTATTTCTTTGCATCTAAATTTAGACAAAAAATATATTTCGGGGACGTAATCGATTTTTCCCCGATGGCAGTTCTGGGTTGCCCTGAAACATTGCTTGCTGAAAAGGATGATTATTTGTCAGAAGAAAATGAGTTTTTGTTCTGCCTTACCGGAGAGAGAGAGAGAGAGAGAGAGAGAGAGAGAGAGAGAGAGAGAGAGAGAGAGAGAGAGAGAGAGAGAGATCTAGATGTGCACACTCCCTTGCACAGGTATATAGTAGTGCATGCATAGCGAGTGAGGAAAAAAATTGGAGCGAAATCCTCAAAGAGGAAGCGAGAGGTGTCCTATATTCTAACTTATTGATGCGTTTCACATGGATTTCAACATGCATTATGATAAATTGAGGTTGTGTGCAGACAGGGCCCTCTGAGGGCGGAGATAACAGTGCGGCAGCAGCCTGCCTGTGTCTCTGGTGACTGAACCGACAGATTCATGTGATAGCAGTGTGTCTGTGGGTGTGTGTGTGTGTGTGTGTGTGTGTGTGTGTGTGTGTGTGTGTGTGTGTGTGTGTGTGTGTGTGTGTGTGTGTGTGTGTGTGTGTGTGTGTGTGTGTGTGTGTGTGTGTGTGTGTGTGTGTGTGTGTGTGTGTGTGTGTGTGTGTGTGTGCGCACTGTGTGACAATGGCAATGGCAAGAAGTGTGCTCGATGGGCCGTGGTGACAAGTCACATGCTCGTGTACGTGAGTTCTCAACTTGGCTTCTTTATCCCAGTGTGTGTGGAGGTGGGTGCATGTGTGTGTTTATGTGTGCCAGTATGAATCTGCCTGTTCCTTTGTGAGCGCGTGTGTGTGTGCGTGTTTGTGTGAGTGCGTTTATGCGTTAGGCTTATCTGGTTATTTTTTGAGAGGAAGGAAGAGGTGGTAGGCTGGATTTGTCTTGCAGTGCCCCTGTCTTCCAACCCCTATGGTGTGTCCACTAACATGGCATCTCTGCACCACACACCCCACCAAACCACGTACCGCACACCCCCACCATCACCACACCATCCCCCTACAGGACACGTTGCCAAGGCTGAAATGTCCAGCGTGCAGGGACAATTTGGGATTTCATCTATTTTTCTCTCTTTTGTTCTCTCTGTTTGTGACTTTTCTTTCCTTTCCCACTATTGTCCTCCTGCCACCCCGCCTCCTCTTTCTCTCTCTCTCTCTCTCTCTCTCTCTCTCTCTCTCTCTCTCTCTCTCTCTCTCTCTCTCTCTCTCTCTCTCTCTCTCTCTCTCTCTCTCTTCTCTTCTCTCTCTCTCTCTCTCTCTCTCTCTCTCTCTCTCTCTCTCTCTCTCTCTCTCTTTCTTTCTCTCTCTCTCTCCTTTGACTGTCTCCCCTGGGGTGGCAGCTTGCATCTCCACAATCTTTCATTACGCCCTCAAAAGATTTCTCCGATTTTGTGTTGCTGGAGACTGGCCAGGTTTCTCTCTCATCTTCTTTTCCTTTTTCTCTCTCTATTTTCCTTTTCATTTCTCTCTATTCTTCTTTTTGTGTTGTGCATAGTGGATCTGACCTCTGAGTACTCTGGGTGCCTGAAGGAATTTCAAACAAACAACATCCACACTGACAGGCGTGTCACAAACGAAGGTTACTTTGTACCAACCAAGCAGACAGCATTGAGGGATGGACACTTTCTATGTCAGAGAGAGAGAGAGAGAGAGAGAGAGAGAGAGAGAGAGAGAGAGAGAGAGAGAGAGAGAGAGAGAGAGAGAGAGAGAGAGAGAGAGAGAGAGAGAGAGAGAGAGAGAGAGAGACATGTGTCCTACCAGCTATGTGCAGTGCACTACATTTCATGTGCACGGTTTGCCATGAAGGGTCAACCTTGGTGATCCTGCGATGTGACAAAATGGCTGTTGGGTGAAAAATGTATACAGTACATTTGATGCACTCTCCTGGAAGGTCAATTTGCTGTTCTTGCCATTTCCTCATCCTGAAATTACAGTGAATCTGACATGTCCACCAGTTATTTTCAATATATTACCAGTTATTACACAAATCTAATGTAGGCCTTGCATTTATTACAGTATCAAGTCTCATCTTGGTCTTAAATTCTTCTCGTCTGCAACAATTCTCAGTTTGATTATTCCTGGCAAATGTCATAACCCTGCTAATATCCATAACAGCATTTTTGCTTGGAATGTTGTAAAACAGGAACGCATTTCAATATAATCTCACCAGATACCACGCAAACTGTGACTATATATCTAAAATCTGTAGCTTAAAGCAGTTTGCATACAGTGACCCTGGAGAAATTCAGTGATACCTTGCTCACGGACACCTAAACCACAGAACAAAGATGGAGAAACAGACAGAGAAACTAGGAATTCACTCCCCAGATCACAAATTCAAAGCCTATCTCAAGACCATCTTCCAGTAACCATCAGGCTACATCTGTACCCAGTTCGTGTAATGTGAAATAGACCCAAAATCACAACTTGGGGACTAAGAAGAGCCTGTTATATGATAGCAACGGCTGGAGAATTGGGAGGTGAGCTTGGCAGTACTACTGAAAGTAAAGAACAGTACCTTTCTATATTGGGAGGTGAGCAGTAGGCTACAGGCAGTAAAAAATACCTTTCTATATTCCAAAATTCCAAAATGTATTCTCTGAGAAAAGGAGACTTAATACAAATAGAGAGAAACTCAGTAGGTGTGATTTATTATCTCTAATATTAGTTTTTTAGTATGACACCACAGTGTAGTCAGTCACTGGAATAAGCCACAATTCAAGGCTCTGATAACACTGTGATTTCAGGATTATATATAGAAACTCGTTTCTAACCTCTATTGCACTTTTGAAGTGACAACATACATGAGAGCCCATTTTACATACAGAGCACACAGGAGTGAATATTCAATCATGCAGGTTTGCGCTTGCATACTAACACACACACACACACACACACACACACACACACACACACACACACACACACACACACACACACACACACACACACACACACACACACACACACACACACACACACACACACACACACAATGATCGAGACTCACAGAGCAAGAGTGAAGGAGTGAGTTTGCGTGTGTGTGTGTGTGTGTGTGTGTGTGTGTGTGTGTGTGTGTGTGTGTGTGTGTGTGTGTGTGTGTGTGTGTGTGTGTGTGTGTGTGTGTGTGTGTGTGTGTGTGTGTGTGTGTGTGTGAGCGAGAGAGAGAGAGAGAGAGAGAGAGAGAGAGAGAGAGAGAGAGAGACGGGGGAACCATTTGCTTTCTCCATCCTCTCTCATTACAGGCCGGTGGAAGAACAATATTTCATGAATAGCAAATGAAGTAGCACATGCTCGGCACCTGCTCTTATCGCCGCGCCTCTCGCCCGAGGTGTCAGCGCCGCCGCCTCGTCACCCCACCGCACACTTTTCATTACCTAAATTAAATAAGGACGCAAGGCAACAGCCAACTCCGGCGCCCTAGCTCTCCTCCTCTTCCTTGTCTCTCCGCCATGGCGTGGGATGGGTATCTTATTATTCCATACCACACACCTCCAGGCTCTCTAAATGTGACACTGTTTGTGTGCGCAAGAAATGAATATAATGTATAATAAGCCATATGTACAGTGTGTATCCTTCAAAAAAAGAAGGGGAGTTGCAGAACAGGTAATATATAGAAGTGCACAGTGCACGCCTGCATTAACAAACATACTTTCACTTCTGCAGCGACACACACACACACGCACACACATTAGATATACATATATGGGCATGGATGGATGGATCCTATCTTATAGTGGCATTATATACGTAATATGTTTACTAAATAAAAAAAGGTCCTGTGGCTCATGAACATACTCATTTTCATCGGCATCTTTTCATCTCACTGGGTTGTTTCATTGCATCAATACCACCACTGTTCTTAATCTGTACAGTTTCTGTACTGTACAGTACAGTACCTCTTGCGGCTTACAGTGGGATCTCAAAGGAGCACAGAGCTGGGATTTTGAGGGTTTTTTTTTTAGTTTTCTGGATGCTGTGGGTTTTTATTTTTGTTGCTTTTGTTGTTTTTTGTTTGTTTGTTTTTTCAGATTTGCCCAGTTGACTGTGTCTTTACATTTTCTGTATATAAGGACATAGATGAGAAAAAAATAAAAAAAATAAATGGGACAATAAGAAAAAGGAAGCTACTAAACTGTGCTAAAATGTTTACAGCATGAGCTATATCATCATAAACCTATATATTTTTTTAACCCTCTGAGGTCCGAGTGCCCTTCAGAGGGCAATTGGTCTCCAAAAACAAGTCTGTAACTCTGTGAGTTTTTGTCATTGAAACATATAAGTCACACCATTAGAAACCTCAGACCTTCCAGGTTCCAAATATATATATATGAAATGAAAATACTTGAAAATGTCAGGGTGGTGCAAGCAGCCAAAAAGCCTCTGAAAAGCCTTAGACCTCAGAGGGTTAAATGTAAAGTTGCGGCCAAACAGGACATGTCTGATTTAGCAACAGATTAGAAAAAAAGAGATTGGGCAGGCAGGCTCACCAATGCCACCATGTTCCAGACTGACCTGAATACAGTTGTGCTGTGCAACATGATGTTTTAGGGCATTGAAACATGCACAGCTATTTTAACCCCCCCCCTTAAGATGAAACCAAGCATGCAAATTAGACGGTACTTGGTGAACTAGTTCTAAATAGTTTGCAAAGTTTGTCCAGACACACAGCAGGGCTACTCAATGAGGATTTCATTTGGGCCACATTTCCAAACGAAGAACTGAAGCCAGGCCGCACATTTTCAGAGATCGCTAACACGGTAATGACACTTCAAATCAGGAGTCTACGGATCATTTTTAAACATGTTCTTCTGACCTAACACTTCACCACATTGAATGTTCAGTGTACAAGACAAGCAAGAGATACAGAAGAAAACCATGTGTTGTACTGCAGTATCAAGACGGCAATGTACATGGCTACAGCTGGGGGGCACATCTGGGCCACATGTGGACTGTGTCTGGGCCGCATGTGGGCCTTTGGCCGTTAATTGAATAGGCATGGTAGACAGTTGTGGGAGGTAATGTACTTCACTTGCATAGTTTCACTCTTTACAAAACACACAGACACTTTTGTTGCAAATGGACTGTGGTATATGCATACATGCCTAACCTTCATGCAGCCATAGCAGAAGAAAACACTTGACACTTGACAAATAGCAAAAAGAAGGTGTGGGTAATAAGTTGGGCAGCCGATCGTATGCAGCCAGCAGGGATGGCACACATAGACACACGTGCGCTTGCACACACACACAGACACACGCACACGCACGCACGCACGCACACACATATGGACACACACACACACACACACACACATACATACACACACACACACACATACGCACGCTCACGCACGCGCACGCACACACACACACACACACACACACACACACACACGCACACACACACACACACACACACACACACACACACACACACACACACACACACACACACACACACACACACACACACACACACACTCAAGGTCATGCAGAGTGACTTGCCAGTGACTCTTTTCTCTGCAGAGCCGCGGTGCCCTCCACCTGAATTCATCTGTTTTCCCCACTCTCGCCTCCCACTTAATGGCTTCCCCATGTGGAAATGAGCCATTTTAATTAAGCCCACTCATCACTCAGCAAGCAAGTAAATCCACACCACACTCCCTCCCTCCCTCCCCAGTGCCATCGAAACATCCAGGACTTCAAAGAGAGTGAGACGCAAGGTTTGTTAAGATATGGGAATTGTGTGGTGGGTGACACAGGAATGGCACATGCAAGAACAGATTTGTTTTATTGATTTTAAATATTAACTGTACTGGTATGAACTTGATATTGACTACTGCTTATCTGAACATGGTGTTTACCAGCCTATGCTTGTTTCAGCTGTTGCTGCAGACAAGAGTGAGGTAAAAGATGTGGCTACTTCACTTTCAGCCCATCTTATTCAACATCAGATCAAATGTGTGTGAATAGTCAGAATAATCAATCAAGAGTGTCCGGGATAAATCAGAATTGAGATAACACTCAGGCAACGGTTAACAGCAAATCCTCCTGGCTGCCATTTTCAGGCTCTCCTCCAACAACAGCAACAAAATCTTTTTAAATTGTTCACAACACCCTCCGGTAATTGTAAAAAAAAAAGCGTCCTACTGTAGCCTGTACTAGGCCTGTATGTAACATGCTACGAGTCAGTCACAAGCAACCCCTCTGACCGTGTTACCAGAGAGAGTAGAGAGAGAGAGGTTCCATTGGCCCATTGTTTCCTGGTTCTATTATGGCCCCCCTTAGGCAGACCTAGGCAGACCTAAGGACTGTTCTATTCATTGTAGGAACATTATGACACGCCCCTTTAGGCAGACCGGAACCTGGTCGCGTTAGGTGCCCATAGAAACCTATTATGTTGGCATATCTCTATACTTAAAGAATCTCTGGTGTTACCGCTGGCGCTGTGTAGCTGGTTTTACGGTACACTGTGGGCGGGTGGGCTAGGCATTGTGGGATATGTCCTCTGGGTCGTGTGTGGCTGTCTGTGGGAGGTAGAGGGAGAGCCGTGTCCGACCGTCCACTGGGGGCCTACTCTGCCTCGTGTTGGTAGGATGAGGGCCACAACACAACAGTGATGATTTGCAGTGCAGATCTCGGTGCAGATAAGGCAACGTCGGCTGGCTGACACACGGCCCTCTTTGATGTCAGACCTCGGCTGAGAGGCAGTGTCAGCCCCGCCGGCGATCAAAAAGCCTGATTGTTCAAAGTGTGTGTGTGTGTGTGTGTGTGTGTGTGTGTGTGTGTGTGTGTGTGTGTGTGTGTGTGTGTGTGTGTGTGTGTGTGTGTGTGTGTGTGTGTGTATATGTGTGCGTACTGCACCAAGCAACCTTTGTGAGGTCACTGCTATTGGAGCACACCAACAAGGTGGGGCCCTCACTCCATGTGGGGCCTAAATCCTGGACCCCACATGTTTTGGTTTGGGCAGTTTAGCATTCTTGTAAACTTCGTGTGCGTGCGTGCGTGCGTGTCTGTGTGTGTCATGAAAATGACGCAGAGCCTTTTTGTTACTTTCTTCAGCAATATATTGACAAGAACATTCAGTGAATTGTGCAGAACCAGTGGTCAAATCGTAATTATACAACGTAATCCACTTTTTACAGTTTCTTTTGCAATTTCCGTTTGCCCTCACTTACTTTGAGTGGAATGTCCATATAGCACTGCCTTGCTTCATCTCAGCCACTTATTGCAAATTGGTATTTCAATATGTCCAGAGGGTCACACACAATACAAATCTTTTTGCTTTTCCCAATAAGCTGGGCAATTGTGGTGAATGTATGTTTGTATGACTTAATGCATTCAACAGACATATGGGATTGACTCTCCAAATAAATTGCATTTTAAAGCATTTTACATTACAGCTTAGTTAGAACATTAACTTAGCCTGCAGAACTCCACGTAGGCCTACTTCTTAAAGACTAGTCTTATTCATAAGCGGCAGTCTGAAGACTGTCAGTATGTAGAACCGACTAAATTACATACGCCACAATTTTAGAGTTCTCTGCTGCATTCATGCCATTTGCAGTATTCTATGCACAGTCCTTGATTGTTGACCCCACCTTTGCCTGGGTACCAAGTTCTATTGTAGGGCTGTGTGACAGCAAATTCACACCAAGGCTTCAGATTTTTGTGTGTGTGAGTCAAGTATCCGTCAGCCTTGCAGTCAGAAACAGGTTTACTTTTTTAGAGCGCAATGTACAGGTACAGTAGAGCTGTTGCTCTTGATCTTGATGTCATGTTGATCGTATAGTATAGGTGTAGCCGCGCAATGATCAAGAAAACAAGGTGAGTGGAAAAAAAGCTGGCTCCTTTAGTTGTAGGGTTCTTGACAGCCCCAAGCCAAAGGTAACACTTTCTTGTTCCTCAAAGCCAATATAATAATAAAAGTAGACATTGATATCCACTGTGAATTTCACCTGCTGTGTAAATCTTGATAACCACACACCATACTATACCTCTCTGCTGACCTAGCTAGTCAGATGACGTGTGTCCTAATCTGTGTGTGTTTGGCCCCTCTTTTGGTCTGAGGGACTCAGCTGTTTGGCCCAGTAGTATTCGGAAAGGCAATCCAAAACGCGAGGAAGCAGAAAACGGGAGTAGCAGAGCGACAGACTGTAATACATTTGCCAATAGCACGCAGGGCAGTGAGTAATACACATGTCAGCTCCAGTCAGAGACAAATCCCTCCTCTCCCCCGGCACGGGCCCATACCCCACTTGGTTGCTTTTAAAAAGAGGCAATGAAAAGAACTGCACAAAATGTTGATATTTTTTTTTTTTGCAGGCTGATTTAACAAGCTGCGTGTAAAAGGCAGGTGTTTTTTTCCCCGATTTGTGCTAGTCAAGAATGGCGAGTTTGTTGACACAGTGGCAAAAGTTCAGAACTCCAAAGGCGACGGGCGACGGTCAATGTTAAGCAGTCTTCCTCTCTGAGTAGGCTCTCCGGAACTCACGTCTGGCTTGTAATCACCGTTCAAATTGGCCATTAATAGCCCGGCTTCATCAATGGGAAGTAAACACGCCTGTTGATTACAGTACGTGCCCTAATGAGAGAGGTGGAGGAGGAGGGCAGAGCAAGCAGATGAATGGGGACGGTGATGGGGCTGGTGGGGATGTGATGGTGGCGATGCAGTATAGTCTAATTAAGAGGTGGAGTGCATGAGTGTCTTGTGTTATTTCACGGCTGCAATTAGGCTGATTAATGAGTAATAACCCCCTTCCCCTCTCGTTCATGAAGGCCACAATCATGTCATCAGCGCATATTGTATATTGAACTGTGACAACTTTTCTACCTAAGCGTATTATAGAGATGCAATGTCAACGATAGGAACGATAAGTTCGAACTTTATGGTGTTACTATATGCACTCTGTTATCCAAAGTGGGTGGTTAACTGTGTGTGTGTGTGTGTGTGTGTGTGTGTGTGTGTGTGTGTGTGTGTGTGTGTGTGTGTGTGTGTGTGTGTGTGTGTGTGTGTGTGTGTGTGTGTGTGTGTGTGTGCGCGCGTGCGTTTGCGCGTGCGTGCGTGCGTGCATGCATATGCGTGTGTGGACATCCAAGCGATCCTACATTCTAGCCCATTCAGTCCCCTCACACATGACCCCTCTCACATATACAAGTGCCCACGATTCTCTCACACAGAAATACATTGTCCTCATGCTTTCTTCTCTTGCAAGCATGTACTGTAACCTTTTTTGCCCTCTGGGGATTTTCTATAATCATAGTGCTCACCGAGAGCACTTTTGGAGGGCTTGAGACCAGACCCACTCATTGCCATGAATATGGGGGAGCCGAGCCGAGCAGAGCAGGCAGCCAGGAGACGGCAGCTGGTCCCCCATGCATGTCAGCCAGGGAGACCCAGATAGCCACTGGCCCAAGGCTAATCCTCTTCCAAAGCTAACACCACGTGGCCGGCTAGGCTAACCCTCCTTGGGGAGTTATTGTGGAGCAGCACGGTGTATAGTAGGTACACAGCCAGAACCAAACAAGCAAGCAGCTCATCCAGAGGCTCTGTGTGTAGCACCTTTTAAATACCCAGAGCTGCTGAAGTGGTGGCCAGAGCCTTTTGGAGTGCCCTTCGTCCGTCCGTTAATCCCTTTTGAAAATCACAAGTCTCTCTCTCTCTCTCTCTTCTCTCTCTCTCTCTTCTCTCTCTCTGTCTCTCCACCCAATTATGGCGGCCATCCGTTTGCTCCCCTATGTGCACATTAATATTGCAGCTGTGTGTCTGGAGCAGTTACCCTTAGGCTTACTCAACTCATCTATAATTTCTTGCTCAATGAGCTAAATGCATCAGACCTGTGGAGTGGAGTGGAGTGGCCCTTGCTATTCTGGGATGCAAAGAAAAGCAAGAAAAAGAATAAAAATAAATAAGTAAATAAACAAACAATAAAAAATGTGTCCCCTCTTGAGTCCCGGGACCTTCGAAGACCCTCTAGTCCATTGTTTTCCAACCTTTTTTGGCATGGGACCCCATTTTGACATCTCAGCATTTTGGAGAGCTCATACAGTACACATTTCTTTTCACGACAAAAATGAAAACATGGCTGAGCTACACAATCTGTAGGTCATTGAACCTATAGATATTTAGGACGATCAAAGAGAGTAGTGTTTCAAAGAGGATATTGAATAGTTACGTTATATTCATTAGTAACATTTATAATTCTTTTTTTCACACACCTTCAGACATTTCACGCGACCCCATTTGAATTCCAGACGACCCCAAATGGGGTCTCGACCCCAGTGTTGAAAAAGACTGCTTTAGTCCTAGCACTACTTTGATGTGGTGGGTCTATGGAATGCCACTGTGCAGAGGCGCATCTTGCCACCAGGCAAGGCAGGCAGCCGCTTGGGGCCCCCAAGCCCCTAGATAGTGGATAACAGCCCACACTTTCCCACAGTAGTGGCAATTTTGGTTCAAATGTTCATTATTTTGCATTTTTGCTTGGGGCCCCACCTGACCCTAGAATCGCCTCTGCCACTGTGACGCCCCAACACCCCCTTGCACAGACCATGACCCTTGGCCAATCACTGAATCTCCTTCAGCCAAGGTGAGCCTCCCATGATGGCCAAATGGCATTTCATGGAAATCAATCTTAATACGCTTCACTGAATGTGTATGAGCATGTGTGTGTCCGTGTGTGTTTGTGTTTGTGTGTGTGTATATGTGTGTGTATGTGTGTGTGTGTGTGTGTGTGTGTGTGTGTGTGTGTGTGTGTGTGTGTGTGTGTGTGTGTGTGTGTGTGTGTGTGTGTGTGTGTGTGTGTGTGTGTGTGTGTGTGTGTGTGCATGCCCCTCTGTGTTTGTGTGTACACATGAGTAAACATGCTGTGCACATGTGGGCTTGCATAGCAGTTGCCCCACCTCAAGCTGCGTCTCTGCTGGCGTACTGGCAAAGAGGTAAACAAACAGCCAAGGCACAAAATGCGAGTGTCCTTTACACTGTCCTCTAAGTCATTTTCACTAAGTGTTGGCACAGCATAGTATATTGCAATGTAAACAAGTCTGACAGGCGGAATATGAAGAGAGTAGCGCAAAGATGATGTTTTGGCTGATTTAAAGAATGCGTTTCAGATGGACTGGCGGACAGACAGACTAACGGACAGACATACCCTCTTATAGAGATACTAGGACGCATCTAAAAATCCTATGTAATAAGACATTACAAAGGAAATGAAAAACGGTGGATCTTGGCTCCATAGCATTGTGTAGGTTTGTATGCCTCCATCTTGAAAGTTTACTTTTAAAAAGGTAATCGGCTGATGTACTGTATCAATTATAGACTTTCATTAGATTTGGTGAAAAGATGTCCACTCGTTCAAAAGTTATCGCATAACCAAACAAAAAATCTGTGGCGGATGTAAGTTATTCATGGAGTCACTGTACAAATACAGTCTCAAGAACAGCTGGGCAAAAAGAAGTGTAGCTCAAAAATAGAAAAGCTATGGTGTAACATTTGAGACGGTTTAGAATAACAACATTAGATATAGTAAGTAGGATATTCAACTAAACAATGTCCTTCGAACTTGTTTGAATTTTGTGTTTTTTCCTTTTGCTTCTGGAGGAGTGGCAATGCTTTAGAGTAGTCTAAATTTAATTGCACTGCCCGTTTGGTACAATAACACAAATGTCACCTTGAAGTGCTGTCACTGCACTTTTGAGTGCGGGTACGTACCTGTACACGCACAAGGTTGAAGCACACTCCAAACACAGCCAAGGTGACGTTAACTTAGTTAAGAGCGCTAATGAGGTTAAATTCATTTTTAAACGTCAAATTCCCTTGCTGCAATGTTATTGCAAGGAAATAGCTGCATAAATATATCATGGTGTGTGCGTATGCGCGCGTGTGTGTGTGTGTGTGCGTGTGCATGTGCGTGTGCATGTATGTGTGTGCAGGTGTGTGTGTGTGTGTGTGTGTGTGTGTGTGTGTGTGTGTGTGTGTGTGTGTGTGTGTGTGTGTGTGTGTGTGTGTGTGTGTGTGTGTGTGTGTGTGTGTGTGCGCGCGCGCGCGCGCGCGTGCATGTGTGTGTGCAGGCATGTGTGTGTGCAGGTGTGTGTACCCATTTCTTCAGTGGCATATCATAACCAATTACATGTTCATTTTCTCAAATAGCACAAAATCCAAAGCATGGTCGCATAACACATCTTTCGGGTTGCCATGCAGTGTGTTTTAAAACCCGCTGCCGGCAAGCAGAAGTAGAATGTCAGAGCTCTGTGCTGCCGACTTGAAATCCATAAGATGTGACATTAGTGAGGCTGACCTTTACCGGCTGACACTCCCCCATCGCAGGCACTTAGTGTCCAAGACACAACAAGGCTCGTCTCTTCCGTTCCCTTTAATGTGTTTCACGCTCATTAGCTGCCATAAAAGAAAGCTCTCGCTGGAGGATTTAACCCGTTCTCTGTGTTTATGGGGTTTAGGTGTTAGACACAAACATACACTCAGGCATGCTTCTGCATGCGTGTACAGATATGTGCACACAGACACACACACACACACACACACACACACACACACACACACACACACACACACACACACACACACACACACACACACACACACACACACACACGAGCACACACACACACACACACACACACACACACACACACACACACACACACACACACACACACACACACACACACACACACACACACACACACACTAGACACAGTAAAATGCATATCTCCTGTTTCCGATTTAACAGACTCAAATATACTGTACTGCAATATCTCTCACATGAAGCTCATGACCACAAACTGCATCTGAAGAAGGTCGGATGACCAAAACGTTGTATTAAAGTTTGTTGGTGGAATGGACAGTGTGCAGGATTTCTTTACACTTGAAACACAAACTGCATCTGACACCCAACAGGGCATTACCAGCTGGGCCAGCCAACAGAGGGAGACACAAAGGGCTCAGCTGTCTTGTACCCTGGGAGAAGGGGGAAGAATGGGCAGTAATGGGTGAGAATGGGCAGTCATGGGTGAGCGGGTAGGGCGTCAGACTTGCATCCCAGAGGTTGCCGGTTCGACTCCCGACCCGCCAGGTTGGTGGGGGGAGTAATCAACCAGTGCTCTCCCCCATCCTCCTCCATGACTGAGGTACCCTGAGCATGGTACCGTCCCACCGCACTGCTCCCCATGGGGCGCCACTGAGGGCTGCCCCCTTGCACGGGTGAGGCATAAATGCAATTTCGTTGTGTGCAGTGTGCAGTGTTCACTTGTGTGCTGTGGAGTGCTGTGTCACAATGACAATGGGAGTTGGAGTTTCCCAATGGGCTTTCAAAAGGCTTTTGGATGGCTTTGTCCCGGGCCCTGATGACCACTAGCAGCATCTGACACCAGGGCTTGACACTAACTTTTTCACTTGCCTGCCATGTGGCTAGTGGTTTTCCTGAGTCACTAGCCATCCAGCTATTCTACTAGCCACAAATTAGATTTTTTTTTTTTAATTATCATGATGCTGTTCATCTAACCTCAGAAGATGAGTGCATAGTTTTCTACATGGAAATAAATCCAACAAATAGAAACTGAGTAACTGAGCTTTTTCTTGAACTTCAGTAGAAACAATTGATACACAAGGCGTAAAATTGCAGAATATATGCTATTCTGATACTGTATGTCAATCATACCATTGAAGAAGCTACCTGCCAAATTGGCTAGTGGCACTGTAATTGTTACTAGCCACAGCCAAGTTTTACCAGCATTTGGCCGGTTGGCAGGTGCCAGTGTCTAGCCCTGTCTGACACCCAACCTGACATTACCAGCACCGTCTCACCAGTTCAGCGTCAGCTGATGGGCGATGGCGGCCAGTGCTGTTTGTGGTGACTGTAACATATCTTGTTTCATGGGAGGCATTTGAAAAGCAGATGACAACAGCAGTCTCCACTGAACTGCTTAGTTGTGTGTCTAGACCTGGATGTTAGGTGTGGGAACGTAGTTCAAGAACTGCTTAGTTGTGTGTCTAGACCTGGACGTTAGGCGCGGGCATGTAGCTCAAGACACAGTAGATTGTCTCCTGAAGATAAGTGGCATGGTGGCTGTGGGAGATGGTGCAAAGATAGAGGGTTTGGACAAAATAATGGAAACACCTATCATTTTAGAGCGGGACGTTTCATAGCTCAATGGACCAGCCTGTTGGCCAATCTCCATTAATTGAAACTTCCCACACTAAAATGACAGGTGTTTCAGCTATTTTGTCCAAACTCCTGTATGTGTCTCAGAGAATGTCCTTTAAATCTCCTAAATGAAGTTAAAGGTACACTGTGCAGGAAATGGTCAAAAAAGGTACTGCAACTATGCTGCTCATTGAAACTGGGCTTCCTATTGCCAAATTTGATCTTTACATGAAAGTTACTAAGTAATAAACTAATATTGTCTAGTATGGTCCAAGTAGAGTCATTTTTTGCAGCTAAAAATGGCTATTTTTGGAAATTCAAAATGTCGGACAATGGAGAAGATCCCCCTTTTCATGTATGAAAAATGCAATTTTTCCACTCATAATGAATACTTAGAATTTGGTAGGTATTCATGAAAAAGGTAACATTAGTGAATGGGCAGGATGAATTCTGGATATAAACAACTAAAAATCTCACACAGTGTCCCTTTAATATCAGAGTAAAATTCATGTGTTTCTCTAAAGGCTCAAAGATCCATGCACAACTTCTAGGTGCTGGTAAGCGTAGGAGTATTCAATACTTCAAAAAGAAAGAAGTTTACCACACACTTGTTTGGCTTTCTGCTCTTCAAGTCAAGCGTGCTGTAAACGTCTCTTTTTTAAGTATTGCATATCTTTCTGTGTTTGGCTGCGCTAGTGATAAGACAACCACCGTGGCAGATGGACCTCATTTTAACGATCGGAGCAGTTGATCTGAATCTGTCAATCTGGAGGCTATGTTTTGATACATCACATGCTTCAAGCTCTTTTGCTGCTAGTTGATGTGGTGCACCGTGGACCAGAGAGAAGGCAGGTATTCTGAATTATAGGCATTTCTTTTGTTAAACTAGGCAAATTAGGGGATTTCTCATAGCTTGTTAAATGAGGTAGGTCTGCACACGAAGATTCAGTTGCATGTTTAAATAAATAATGTTTATTTTTTGGGAGTGCAAATGGCAGTGTGCAGCTATACCTCTTTCACCAATCTGACACTTCACCTGCAAAAAATCACTTTGGATGGGCACACCCTAAAAGTATCTTATTGGAATCATTTCTGACTGTCCTTAATTTCCTACAACCACTCAACCTAAAACATTCCTACACATTTCCTACAACAGGCATCTGCATGGAAGTCATCCTGACTGAATGGCCACTTGGAGCTTGAACATTGGTATGGAAACAGCTGCTTGAGAGAGGGCGGCGGTGGGGGATCCTTTGGCTACCCATACTGGCTCAAGTGCACTTCTTCTAAATCATTTTTGGCTCGGATATGAAGTTCTGAACTTTGCCAATTTGTTCCTCGCCTTAGTCCCTTTGTGTTATCACAGCACAGTGTTGTCGGCTGTGCTGACTGTACTAGACGGCTGGAGTCTATATTCTGTTTGAACTCCTCGCGATGTCTCCTCAATGTAAATGTTCAGACAGTGCACCCAAAGCCCAACCTGCTCAATTATATCTCAGTTTCCAACTAAAGCAGAGCTTCAAAAGCTTTTCAGTGCTTTCTTCTTCCTTTTCTTCTTTTTTTGGGGCAAGTGGAAAAACATACAATGGCATGGTACAGACGGCAGTATACACTGATCAAAGCACACAGCTTAGCGTTTCCGAGCACTTGTTCTTTTTCAGCACATGGGGGACCTTCACCAAAGTTTCCTTCTACTGCTACAGTACTTCCTGCCCCTGGTGTGTCTGATAGATTTTTGGCTGTCTTTCACTCCAGTAATTCTGGATGCACAGGATGTTCCCTCCTGTCTGACAATGTCAGGCTTAGTTTGGACCTCCTCACACACACACACACACACACACACACACACACACACACACACACACACACACACACACACACACACACACACACACACACACACACACACACACTCAGACACACACACACACACACACACACACACACACACACACACACACACACACACACACACACACACACACACACACACACCAAAAATGTTGCTCCCATCCAATATCGGAAATTAGATTACAGAGACAAACACCGGGCCAGCGCCTCGGCTCTACAGCTGCTGGTCCAGGTTTTGCTGAATAGAACATCTGTCCTTCCCGGAGACACAACAGTGCAGCTGAGCTGAGGTCCAGTGTCAATGTCCTGACTGTCAATATGTGCTACCAATCAAGCTGCGCAGGATTAGGGTTGGGGTTAGGGTTAGGGTTACCAGGCTACTGGTAGCTAAAAGCAGCCAAAAAGAACTTGCACACCTATTTTGCCGATGCTGTAATGAAATTGTATTGCATATGAAAGGAGAAAGTACTGCCCAAGTGAAACCTTTTAGTCAAAGTCCGACCATCACCATCGACATGGAATTGTGCCACAGCACAGCTGGCTGGGCAAGAACTTTGGCCCACATATAGAACGAATCAGCTCACAACCTACCGCATAGAGCCAAACATCGCCCACACCCGCAAGCATTCACCAGGCCTTGGAGAAGAAATATAAGGAAGCAAAAAAAAAAAAGTTTTTCAGAAGTACTGTTTCCCATTCTGTACCCTTCTCCTCATGCTGTCCCTCCTGCTGATCCAGGCTGGAGGATCAGAGACACACTGCATTTCCAATGCAGAGATGCAGAGGAGGAATGAAGAGATAGAGGAAGAGAGAGCGATAGAAACAACGATGAGGAGAGAGAGAGAGAGAGAAAGAATGAGGAGAAGGACAGAATGAATGAGTGAGAGAGAGAGACAATGAGGAGAGAGAGAGAGAGAGAGAGAGAGAGAGAGAGAGAGAGAGAGAGAGAGAGAGAGAGAGAGAGAGAAAGAGATGTGTGTGTGAGAGTATGGTTGGCAGGGAGCCCTTTTTCAAGGAGAGAACAGCTTAGCGTGCAGAGTGGCGTGTTAATTGCTGGTTTGAGTGGCACGTAAGGCTCTGCATGCAGACGAGGTGTGTGCATCTGTGCACGTGTGCCAGTAGGTGTGTACTGTATATGTATGTGTGTGCGCATTTGCTGTATTTCTATGCCTAGTGCACAGTTTTTGTGCGTGCGTGCGTGCGTGCGTGCGTGCGTGTGTGTGTGTGTGTGCATGCACATGCATGTAATTGTGTATGTGTGTGTGTGTGTGTGTGAGAGAGGGGGGCGGGTGTATAAGGATGCTAAAGGTTTTTAGCAGGACGCGGTACCAGCGCTCTGGTGGCTGCCTGGTCTGTCAGCCTCCCTGTCATGCCGGAGTGATTCAAATTGTCTGGAACTAACATTCGATTAAGGAAGCAAAATGGCCGTCTGCATTAATTGGAGTCTCCATTCCAGCGGCGAAGAAGAAGCTCAAAGAGGAGGAGGCGACTTTTTTTTTGTAATCTCTCAGCAACTAATTAAATATATTAATAAATAAATAATAAACAGAGAGGATGGAAAAGGGCCTACTGTTTAAGCAAACAGCACCTCGCGTGTGTGCAATGTGGCTACCTGGTGTTTTTCCCCCTTGGTTTTACATCTGTGCTTTGACTTGATAAAAAAAAGTAATAAAAAAATATGAAAGGCCACCAAGGGTTTAAGTGCAGACGAATCACTGGCCTATGAAATGCACTCGGCGCTCCACGAAAACATAATTACTTTTCTGCTGCCCGCTTTGCCGGCCGATTATATATATGTTGGTGCGATGAAGGCTGGAGCGAAGGAGCGTGTGTGTGTGTGTGTGTGTGTGTGTGTGTGTGTGTGTGTGTGTGTGTGTGTGTGTGTGTGTGTGTGTGTGTGTGTGTGTGCGCGTGCGTGCGTGCGCGCGTGCGTGTGTGTGTGTGCGCGTGCCTGCGTGCGTGTGTGCATATGCGTGCATGCTTGTTGTGTGTCTCTGAGTGTGTGAGTGTGTGTGTTCATGTGTGTGTGTGCGCGTGCATGTGTTTATTCATTTTCTCCCTCATCTGCATGACAGGGAAAGTAGAGGATTGACACTGACAGGCTTTGACAGCATAAACTGGAATAAAAATGCAGCAACGGAGATGACAACCATGAAAATAAACAGGTTTGTCTGATTCTCTCTCTCTCTCTCTCACACACACACACACACACACACACACACACACACACACACACACACACACACACACACACACACACACACACACACACACACACA
>NC_085858.1:53316927-53361927 GCF_034702125.1 Engraulis encrasicolus | reverse complement strand
AAACAAACACAATAGCTCTGTCTGCCTCAATTCTCAATGTGACTTTGTGAAGTTTATGCCTCTGCAGTCCCATCAGAGGCAACATGCGTTTCTTTGTGTGTGTGTGTGTGTGTGTGTGTGTGTGTGTGTGTGTGTGTGTGTGTGTGTGTGTGTGTGTGTGTGTGTGTGTGTGTGTGTGTGTGTGTGTGTGTGTGTGTACGTGCGTCGGTGCATGTACATGTGTGTGTGTGCCCAGCGTGTGGGAGAAGACAGACAAAAAGCAGAACAGACACACCCTTCCTGACAGCTGTGCCAGAGTCCAATTGGTTTACCTTCAACTTGTTTATCTCTCCCCGCTGCATCAATTACCTGTCTTCACAAAGGTAAATCATTTAGGCAACCCCCTACAAACACACACACTCAAACCACACACATGCACACACACAACATCCTTACAAATCAAATTAGAGTTTCCAGGAGGTCTTCATGAACCCTGCGAGATTGTGTGTGTGTGTGTGTGTGTGTGTGTGCGCGCGTGTGTGCTTGTAAGTGTGTGTGTGTGTGTCTTTGCGTGCGTGTGTGTGTGTGTGTGTGTGTGTGTGTGTGTGTGTGTGTGTGTGTGTGTGTGTGTTTGCCTGTGTGTGTGTGTGTGTGTGTGTGTGTGTGTGTGTGTGTGTGTGTGTGTGTGTGTGTGTGTGTGTGTGTGTGTGTGTGTGTGTGTGAGGCTGTTGTTGGTGGGGGGTATTGGTGGGGTGTCGTTATTTAACAGCATGGGCTGTTCCATCCTGGGATTCCCATCAGAAGAGGAACACGGAACAAGACGTTCCATTCACTTTAACCCTTTAAGGACACAATCCATGTTATAAGGTTGCTATGCCCGAGATGGTGATGACCAAGTTTGCACATGTTAGCAAAGCATGTTAGAATATAGGCTACAGTAACCTACATAAGCCTATACACAGGCCTACTTGCAAAGGTGTTGGTTTTACTTGGAAAGTGGTGGGGACATTAATATTGCACAGGGACATTAATATTGCCTATTTTTGCATTGTATTTGCAATTAAGTGGTGGTGACAAGCTATAGGTTTATCTCAAAAGTGGTATGGACATGTCCCCATCATCCACACCTAAAATGACACCCATGCATTCTAATGCACCCATGTATTCTAAAGTTAGGTGTTCTCACTGAATGACAAAACACTCCACTGGATGTTGTGCACTATGCTTCTCACCATGCTCTGTCATTCAATACACTGCTTGTGCATGTGAGAAGGACATGTCTAAAATTGTGTTCATTCATTTCTCTCTGCACAACACAACACAACAGAATGACACACTTTCTGACAAGTTGGGGGTGATTTTATAAGTGCTGGGTTGTGATGCATGGGTGATGCATATGCCTTGAAAATGTGAAAATTACACTGCAATCATGCAAAACAGCCTGAGAGTCTACAATCACTACACTCTTTCAGTGTGCCAACAGTAAACTCAGTAGTTGATTAGGACTTGAGGACTTGACTATGATTGCTGATGCAAAAGACGCAACTGGGTGACTCTCTCCAGGGGAGCGACGTGTAAAAGTTTATTTTTCTTTTAAATATTAATCACTATAAAGAGGGGAGTAGTCCTCGTTCCCACCTAATATCTAAGTAGAGTTGGATATTTCCAAAGTCATCCTGTACAAGCTACAAATCAAGTCCTGACTATCCCTGTAACAAGATGTGCTTTACAGCGCAAGGGCCTGAAGTTTGTAGGTGTACCCACGCCAATAATATTGAAAGGGAACAGAGACAGAGAAATAGTGCTACCTGTACGTAGCCATAATACCCAGAGCCAAACGAGTGAGAGAAAGTCCAATGTAGTACAGTCTTCGATGCAATACAGCAGTGGTCTCCAATTATTTTTTTCCAAGGTCCAAATTATGTAGAGCAAGTGAGGCTGCAGGCCAAACCAACGCCCCAACCCACTGAGAAACAAGTTGTCTGGACAGAGAACAGATTTTCGCTTTTCTATTTTCCCTTCTTGTACAAAAGCCCATCTGATATCTTTTTCTTATGCCAATTATACACTTATTACATTTCAGTCAGGCAGTTAGTTGGCCATTATTACATTTCAGTCAGGCAGTTAGTTGGCCATCCTTTAGCTTTGAAGACTCCTTTAGGACCCCAGTTTTGCATTGTCAGTTAGAACGAGGCAAGGTCAAGGTGAACAGCAGTTGGATCATGTCTGCAGTTTCCACATGGATGTTTTCATAGTTTCTGTGCGTGCATCTATTGATCCACACACACATTCCAGAGACAAAATTTGATATAAAGAAGAATCAGTTGTGTTATGGTAGCCTGATAAACCAGACTAAATGTGAGATTGGATGTATAATTTAGTCTGGCCCCGATGAACGATACATCCGAAGATAATTGATGAGAGCAACCCGTTGTCTTTCAAACCTTGTCCTATAGCAATGTTTCCCAACCTTTTTTGTCTTGTGTACCCCCAAGCCTTTTCATTGTGCCATGAGTACCCCCTAAGTCAAGTTCTATATTGCTTTCTCCATCCCAATGTAACTAAGCTCCATATGCTTGTTAAAATTACATTTTTCCAAGTACCCCCTGCAGTGTGCTCGCGTACCCCTAGTGGTACACGTACCCCTGGTTGGGAAACACTGTCCTATAGGCCAATGCTCTGACCAATCAGCGCAATTGGCAATGACTACCATCAAAGAACGTGGATTCACGTTTTATAGACTAGTTATCTGTAAAACGGCGAAAAAGTCCTTCTTAAAAATGAATGAGAGTAGAAAATCTTCCTTAACCCTTTAGCTACCAGAAATGTTTTTGAATAGGCCGGAATTCTACCAAGAATTCTAAGAAAAAAGCTGCATTTTGGTCATATTTCAAATAATGTCAAATAACTTGAAAAGAAATGAAAAGTGTCAATTACAAGTTACTTTCATATTAAAGTAGAGAAAACACACTTTCTAATGGTATATCATTTATGGATAATTAATTGTTCAGTATTCCCATAGAGTGCCTTTGATGTGGATTAAATGATACAAATGTGATAAAATCCGATATTATCTAGGCCTATCTATCTATCTATCTATCTATCTATCTATCTATCTATCTATCTATCTATCTATCTATCTATCTATCTATCCCTCCGTCCATCCATCCAGGGTCAAAGTTGAACAATGAACATGTGACGACAACAAATGTCGTTCACCCAGAAGTCCTGTTTTCAAGCGGTAGGCCTATGGATTATATGCGATAACTGTAATGGACTACACTAGCTAATAATGTTTGAACTAAACCATGCCAAAGACGTGTAAGGATAATCGTAGAAGTGTCCGCGATAGCAGACAGGACATGACACCACGTTGGTAGGCTATTATTGGAAGTTAGCATTCAACTCAACGTCTTCACGCATATTTTTATGAGGGACAACGTGGAGTAGTAACAGTCCTTGACTGCTTTGCCAGAGCTGACACGCAAAATGAGTAGGCTTGTTCCATGCTGCGCTTCCTTCACACGATGCGCCTGTTACGCAGAGCTGTCGCGGTTCGTTGTTCCAGGAAACTGAGATAGTTGGATACCAACATATGGTTTGACTCTGAAAACACACCGAAGACAGTTGACATTTGTAATATATTACATTACATTACATTGCATTTGGCAGACGCTTTATAACCAAAGCGACTTTCAAAAGAGGACATAATCAAGCCAACATCACAAGCAAATACAAAGTGCACAGGAGATATACAGAACAACAAGTGCAGTAGCAAAGAGGGGTTCGTTTTTTAGAGTAAATGACGAGTACAAACATACACAAACAAACTAAACTAAACTAAACTAAACATCATGTCAGGAGTCTGCCCTGGGGCAAGGCCAGTTCAAGCATTAGTCTAGTAGATTCTCTCGAAAGAGGAATGTCTTTGTTTCTTGAAGGCTGCAAGAGATGTGCTTAGTCTTGCTGCCTCTGGGAGACCGTTCCACCACTTGGGTACCACAACGGAGAACAATCTTGACTGGGAGTACCTAGAGCGACTGGATGGCAGAGCCAGACGGCTTGTGCTGGATGAGCGCAGTTCTCTTCCAGTAACATAAGGCGTTAGTAGGTCCTTCAGATAAGCTGGGGCCATTCCTGTGATGATTTTGTAGGCAAGGGTCAATGCCTTGTGCTTGATCCGGGCGGCGATCGGTAACCAGTGCAACTCAATAAATAGAGGAGTAACATGGGTCCTTTTGGGTTGATTGAATATCAACCGTGCCGCCTCATTCTGGATCATCTGCAGAGGCTTTAGCGCACAAGCAGGTAGACCTGTCATGAGTGAGTTGCAGTAGTCAACGCGGGACAGGACCATGGCCTGGACCAGTCGTTGTGTAGAATATTGTGTCAGCACAGGTCTGATGTTCCGTACGTTGGACATCTGGAGTCGTCAGGTCCGGGTGACCGAGTTGATGTAGTTGGAGCATGACAGCTCATCATCAATCATGACGCCAGGGTTTTTGGCGACTTTGTTTGGGGTCACGATGGTGGAGCCTATCTTGAGGTTGATAGGCTGTAGACATCGGCTGGACAGTTGTGTTTGCTATTTAGGACCATGGCAGAACCCATCACAGTTGAACACCATATCATAAGCCTAATAAAACAACATGATCTAAAAATAGCCTAAATAGTCATAAACATGTGCTGTTGACCATGAAAATAGATCGAAGAGGGTTGGAAGTTTTCATATTTAGTGTATATTGATTGTAGAAACAGAATGGTTGTGTTTGTAGCCATTTAATCTCGGACGGCCGTCATTTGAATTGACGGCAGATTGCCAAGTCGCATAAAGCGGCGCATCTCGTAATAAAATCAAAAATACTGAAAAACAAAATAATATAAACATAGTTTTTATACTGAAAGTATATCGAGGAGGGTCTGTAATATTGAACTAAAGTGTTTGAAAGCTGGAAAAACTGCATGATGACGGCCGTTCAGCCGTATTTTCATATGAAAATATTCCGGCCGGCCGCGGCCGTTATGGTACAGATCCAGCCGGCCGTTCACGGCCGTTATGGTAGCTAAAGGGTTAACACATTTCAGTCTAATTCTTCCCAAACTGAACGAGAGCTGTTCAATCATTCTTGTTGTTGTGCTTTCCCCAGCGTTGCAAGCTTCGTCGTCACTCCCTCAAAACCCCACCCGCTTTGATTCAAAACAAATCTCTGCGCTGTGATTGGTTTGCCAGATTCAGGGCAATGTGGCAGACCACTTCGACAGATCGAGGCTAGACCGGTCACAGGCAAAACATTTTTGCCGCCAGCGGGTGGCGCTAGTTTACTAAGCTAGTGTTGTGTGAAGAGAAAATAAAGAAGACCTTCTACTTTGAAATCTGTTTCTCTCTCAACATTTTTCCGATCGATGATGCTCAGTTTTTATATCTTACTGATTGTGACTTTCTCTTTTTTTTCAAATGGTCTTTGTATTTGTCCTATGTCCTCAAGTATGTGTTCTAAGGGTGAAAGATTATTTCAAGTCCTCCTACTTGCCCAGCACTTTGGACAGCTACCTCTGTTGTATTTTAAAGTGCTTTATAAATAAAATTGACTTGACATGACTTGACTTGACTAGAGCTGGCTAAAGCAGTGTTTCTCAACCTTTTTTTAGGCGAGGCACCCTTTCAATTCATGAAAAATGTCAAGGCACCCCAAGCCAACAAGCTGTAACATGGCATCGCATCCGATACCACACAAGCTTAGAAAACAGGCGCGGAGTGGCCGTCGGGAGATCGGGGACTTGTCCCGGTGGGCCGCGGCCGTGAAATGTAATAATGCAGCCATATTGCGTTCCCAACCGGCCCTGAAGTTTAGAGTTGGTACTTATAAGCACTGACTTCCCACTTTCCACTTCCCTGTTCCGGAACTAAGCTGACTAGTTAGTATTTATACCGTATACCAGACGGCAATACCTCACTGACGGTGTCAAACAGTAAATTGGCCACACCCCTTCTCTACTGATAATTTTCATACACCGTAGATCGCGGAAGTTTACAAGATCTTAGTAACACAGTTTCGTTTTCAGTATTTGAAGAACCTGTGATATGTATATTGGTTACCAAAGGATGGAAATATGAATAAATTATGATTTATTTTCCGATTTCCACATGACTGTTATAGTTTACAGTCTTTCCAGTCCTTATTCACTTGCTCTGTGGTTATTGACTTGGGTTACGAACAGACTCCACCAAGTGGTAAGGAAGATAATAACTGCACCTAACAGAAGCAAGATAACTGCACCTATAGCAATGGGTTTTGTTTTGATTTGTTAGACCTACCAGTATATCTCCTTATAGTCGAAATAATATTATTATCATACATATATTTATATGTGGTACATTTAGGATGTAGCCTATGTCTGAAGAAATGGAACAAAATAATTACCACACAAGATTCTGATGTGACCAGTGCTGGGTGTGTAGGCTAATAAGCTGTGGATTAAAGTAGAGTGATTGCAAGAAACAAAGACATTTGCTGCGAGAAGACAGCGTTTTAAGGTAGGCCTACACCGTTTGGTTATACCTTTTGTCGACTTATGGTTGTGGTTTGAAGTAGCTAAGTTTGGCTTATTTGCTGCATGGTGGGTTTATTGCACAATGTAGACAGACTTTTTGTAAGCTATAGGCTACTATACTATATTTTGTAAGCCTACTCTTCTAAAAATCCCCACACCCAAAACTTTGTGCCCATGCTCATCCTGTCTTCCTTAAACGATATTTCAATTTCAAACTGTCAAGTGACAGCGGAGTGCACATTTGCCTATGAATGCTTTGGACTGTGATGATGGCTCCAGTGGTGTAGTCTACTTTTTGAAGTGGGTATACTGTATATTTGAGCATTTTTTGATGTGTGTATAGTCTACTGTATATATTTGTGCTATTGTAAATAATGGATCAATCAATTTTAAGTGGGTATACTGTAATCCCTTAAATTTTGAAATGGGTGCGTATACCTGCGTTTTACGTAGACTACACCACTGGCTGTGCATTTCATCAAGGTGTAGGCTACAATTCTCCACTTCAGGTTGATATTTTGACAACACTAATGTCCACATGTAGTACGACTGCAGATTTCGTGGCTTTTGTCTTTTTGGTTAGGAAACCATGTTCGCTTTGTTTTTTTTTTGTTTTTTAAGAGGGCCGCCAAGGGGAAAATTCTCCCGGTGGGAAAAGGTGGGCCACTCCGCCCCTGTTTGGAGACGTCATACAACCTACGTTTGAAGTTGCAGCTTACTGGGGAGACCTAAATTTACTTTATTGTGTGTAAATGGCAGATGAAAGATTCCACTGACTAAGCATTCATTTATTAATTTAGACAAATATGTATTATATTACAACATTTGTTTATCAGCCATGTTTCCGCGGCACCCCTGAGGGGGGCCTTGGCACCCCTGTTGAGAAACACTGGGCTAAAGGATTAGAAACAAGCATTCATTTATCTCCACATATTTTACACTTCTTGTCAAAAAGATTCAAGATTAAGATCAAAGATTTAACTCTCTGAGAATGCTTTGGAGAGATATGAAAACACAAATGTGTATGTCTTGAGTGAATCATTTATTTTGACCTCAGGGCGGGCCAAATGTTTGCCATGCCCAGGACGGATTTGGCCCACGGGCCTTTGATTGGAGACCAAGGCAGTACAGAGTCCTGCAGTACAGTCTTTTGTACTCCCGATTACTGAATACACGACCACTGAACCAGGTAGCCACAGAGAGAGGTGAGGCTGGTGTTAATTACAGCATACAGCTCGCGTGTGTGCGTGCGTGCGTGCGTGCGTGTGTGTGTGTGTGTGTGTGGTGCTGCAGAAGCTAATCAAATCCAGAAGGTATGCATAAAAAGCACTGAGCACAGGGATAAAGAAAGAAAGAAAGTCGATTAAGAAAAAATAGTCAATTTGTATAGAATTACTTTATTTCTCTAATGTACAAATAATAATAGAGAGGGTGGGGTGAGGACAGGATGCGGTGGACAAACGATCATTCTAAAGATTGTTTCTGGTTGTGTTGAGGAGACGACGTGTGGTTTATTCCCGAAATTAGAAAGCTTCTCATTAGCAGCGAATGTTTGTCAAAAGATGAAAGCTGATATCTTGCAGCAACTGGAAATGAACCTTTAAAAATAAAAGATAGTCATTACGGTATGATGCACATTTAAAAAGAATATTATCCAAGTATTGAATATCATCATTATAATGAGTGCACTTAAAAATGTGTGTAATGTTGCAATGTGTAATGTAATGCTGATTTCATTTACAAGTATCGCTCTTCATATACATGGCAAGCAAGTGGTGTAAAAACTCACTTAAAAGGAAAAACTCAGTCAAAAGGGGAGGGAAAATCTCACACTTTTCTAAATCCAATTGGGCCAGAACAAAATGAGCCAGAACCAGAAATCATGTTGCATCTCCTTCCTTTCCGAGATGAAAGACACACACTTGACCTTTCTACTAATCTTGCGGTGCTGTGTGTGCTTCTGATACCACAATTCCAAAGGCAGGCAAACACCATTAAGCTCTTTTTATAGGATGAAAGCGTTGAGCGATGTCTGCAATAATTTACAGCAAATCTCAAAGATTTTGGTATACGGTACTTGTTTACTTTGCTATTGCTGTTTCATACCATGCTTGAACACAGTCGCAGCATGTTTTTATTTATTTTAAATCAAAGTTACAATGTGTCACATCATGTTCTGGGTTTTTCAGTGACTTCAGTGATTTTCAGTGACTTCAGTGATCCGTCATTATTATGTGGTGTGGTCGTGTTTACATAAATCTATATTTCATGACCTTTTAAGCTTCAGTCTGAGCTCCAGCTGTAATGGATATACTTCATAGGTGAAGCAAAGAGAAAAATAATGAAGGCAATCAGTATACAAAAGCCAAGGCCCACCATGAGGCCTCATGTGTTTAGCTAATTGCACTGTAATATCATGTTTCAAGGCAATTCCTAGAATTTAAAAAAAAAAATAAATAAATAAATAATAATCATATTTTGACCTAAATTACACGTATCTAAGGAGGGCATAAACGTGTTTTTGATTACACACAATACAGCAAAATAATATGAGTCATCAGTACAGCCCAGAAACTCATTTGTTTTTGAAATCCAACACGCATTAGGCTGATGAATATGGGAGGTTATGAAGGCCACTAACCATCCTTGCATGCACCTAGAAATGCTATGCTGCCATATCATACAGTAATGAATATCAGGCAAATGACAGCTGTGGAATATGCAAAACTTGTTTTGGAATATGGAACACATCTAAAATAATCTAATATTGAGTGTGTGGGTAAGGGTGTGTGTGGTACAAAGAAAGATTCTCAGTGAATGCTCTTGTTGATGCTGATCAAAGCTTGTCAGTGATAATATTGAGGTACACCTTGTGAATTTTAACAAGTTGTCTCTAGTAGCTAAAATCGCAACATGACAAACAAAGCCATAACTAATTTAAATTTAAAAAGGCTAAATCACATCGTCGCTCACACCTTTAAGTCACAAGATGTCTGATGAGTCAGTCACAAAACCTCAGGGGTTAGATTTTATATAGGCCTAGGGTGAAATAGTAGTTTAAAGAAATTGACCAAATGTATGAAAGTTTTTGAAATACTTTGAAGTGGGCAAACAATCCAAGTAAAACATGTTATGTATAGTGAAGGTCAAATCATTTAAGGAATTGGAGCACTGAGATTTTCTTCCCTCCTGGAAATCCACAACTTATGACTGACAGACTGACAGACTTTGCACAGGCGAGCGAGGCCCTATTTGGCAGACAGCGAGCCACAGCTGGGCTAGACTTCTCCAGTATGCTAACTCTGCAGGGACTTCCTTGATCAACGTCTCTGCCTTTGTCTCCATCTCCGTCTCGGTCTTTGTCTTTGTCTAAGCCTCTGCTCTCCTCCTCTTGATAAACGTCTCAATGCAGTGGGGCCATTCATCATAAAGTTTGTGCAGTTTAATGAGCTCAGGCATCAAGTGTGCCCACACACACACACACACACACAAAAGCTAATTTGTGGCACTTGGCTGTCCTCTCTGTCCTTGTCCAAGCATGTCAGCGCTGCTCTGCTGGTTGCGACTGTGTCCAAAGCCCAAGGTTGGCTAACAGACTGCCTGTCAGCCTCTCCAGGGCTTGGGATTTATCCTGCCCATCCTCAGGTCTAACAGGCTTGACCGATGACAGCCAAAGCCAAGCCGTGGGGTCTAAGCGGCATGCTGCAGATGTGGAGCTGTGAAGATGTATGAGAACGTCCAGGTAAACACACGCACGCACACGGCACGCACACTCATTCGCACACAGAGTTACATGTACATGTACACACTCACATACACAAATGAGCACATGTAGACAGACAGACACACACAAACACACGCACGCACACACGCATGCAGACGCACGCACACACACACACACACATACACACACAAAAGCAGGTTGCGTTAAAACCTTGTTGAATATCTCCCAAAAAGTGCAAAGTTCTGACCAGATAGATAAGTTTTATAAGTTTCATTAATTCAGTTTGTTTTGCCTTTCATTTCCTTTGCTGTTGTTCTTTGTTTATTTTCAGCTTTTTTCTTTCATTGTTATTTACTCACATACAGTACAGTCTTTCCCCCTTCTCTTTGTCTCTGTCTCGTGTCTCAAGGCCAGTGTGCCCAGGAGCGAATGGCAGTGGCCATATAGTGGCGGATCATCAGGCTGGCAGTGCACTGCTGAGAGGGACGCTCTGGAGGATGATATAATGACTTGTCAACACGGAGAGATACAGGGATGGACACACCTGATGGGGCCTCGTCCCCTTGGGGATCCGACTGGGGATAGGGCCAGTGACATGTCGATATGAGCTACACCTGTCGAGTTGAGCTTACCAAGCTTTAACAACACACTGAGGAAGCTTCACTAGAGGCTATGGTTAATGGTGTTAAAGTGACATTATGGGATTTTTTGACATAGGACCCACTTTAGAGTTAACCAGAGTTTTGGAGATGTGTTTTTTATATAGGCTATTCCAAGCAGTCCTTGTAATTGCAGAGGTAGCTGGTGCTAGGCTAGCGCAGTTGCCAAGTGAACAGGTTTTTTGTTGCCTGCCACTGAAAACAGCACAACCCAAACCAGAAAGCACAAGAATGAAATCAATTATTGTTTCAGACAGCCATCCATATGCCAGGCATCCATGTACTGTAAGTGTCTGTGTTAATAGAATACAGTTTGAAATGACACTAACTTTGTATGGATTGAATTGTTGCATGTTGAGGGGTTATTTTCTTAGAAGCAGTGGAATGTTACGTTGCTCTTGTCAGTTGTAATGTAAGGCCAGCTCCACTGCCTTTGGATCCATGGATTAAAAGCCAATGATGTTGTAAGATGGTAAATAAATCATTGTGTATTTGTCAGTACCAGTTGCAACTTTAAACCCCCTACAGTAGATGGGTACCAAAAAGTTTTAGCTATTTCTCCCAACCACTGGAAGATCCTGAAAGATCAAAACTCTGCCAAGCTGTCAAAAAGAAGTTTCACAGATTTGCTCAGATATAAATAAGGTTGGTTAACCTCTAAAATCATTAGATCGACACGAATATTAATGACAGTAAATTGATTTGCTTCTGGTGTTAGTGACAGCTTACAAAAAGGCTGTTCACATGATCAAGCCTAGCACCAGCGGCGACCTCTTTAATTCCAAGGAGATGCTTGGAATATGAAGAAAAAAAAACTGTTTTGGCACATCTCCGGGCTAACATTCGGGCTAACTAAAGAAATTGGAGCCTATGTCAAAATCCCAGAGTGTTGGCCATTGGGTTACTACGCCGGCGACCTGGGTTCAATTCCAGCCTGGGTTACTTGCAGATCCTTCCCTGTCTCTCTCTCCCCACTCATTTCCTGTCCCTCCTTCACTGTCCTGTCGAAAATAAAGGCAAATATATATATATATTTTTAAATCCCAGAATGTCACGTTCACGTCCTACTGGTAGCTCATCTTGACTCAGCAGCCCATCTCGACAGAGCTCCAGAGCTGTGGCTGAAGTATGCAGTACAGTACTGGGGTCATTACACCGCAGCAGAGGGATGCACAGTGCCTCGTTTGGACCCTCAGCTCCGCTCCCTTTGGCGTTAATAAGAACGGATCGGAGCTTCACCCACACCATGGAGGCAGCAGGTGCAATTTCTCACTCAACACAAAAACAACCAGTGACCCAGTTCTCTCATGACACCCTCTCTCCACCACTCCTAGTGAATCGATCCAGAAGCCTTCAAAATAAAAAACATCTCTCAAATTATTTTTGTTTGGACATATTAACCATTAGAGGAAATGCATCCAAATTACCAATATAGATCAGCAAATGTCTCAGTAAAAGCTTGCCATCTAACACTGAATTGAGGCTCTTTCAGAGTCTTCTTTCCGGATGAGAAAAATCTGTGCTGAATATTAATTAAGGTGTCACTGGCTGCTTTTATTTTTGGCCGAGGTCATTTGTAATCCACCGTCCCAGGTCAGTGATCACAGGTGTTGAGGTCAGATAGCTCTCCAGACATCTCAACGCTCTATCACTTCTTTGGCACCAAGGGGAGATGTGTGTGTGTGTGTGTGTGTGTGTGTGTGTGTGTGTGTGTGTGTGTGTGTGTGTGTGTGTGTGTGTGTGTGTGTGTGTGTGTGTGTGTGTGTGTGTGTGTGTGTGTGCGTGTGAGTGCGTGTGTTTGTGTGCACGCGCGTGTGTGTGCATGGGAGAGAGAGAAAGAGTGTGTCGATGTGTGTGTGTGCATGTGTGTGGTTGGCCGTTTATATGCTGTGTGTGTGTGCTGCAGAGGACATCTGTTAAAATATACTGACACCCCGCCCCCATCCCTGAGGAAGCTTCAAATGACCAGGATTTCTGGTGGCTTTTATGCTTGCTGTGCTGCGGCCATCGGCACAAGCGGACAGTGGGGAGCGTGACCTTGAGGTAAAAATGGTGTTTAAGTGCCGGTAGCTTTCTTTTACACTTACACTCCACCCCCCACCCCCAAAACACACACACACAGGCACACACACACACACACACACACACACACACACACACACACACACACACACACACACACACACGTACGCACGCATACACGCACACACACACCACTTCACACGCTCCTTATTCACACTCCAGCCCACATGCACCCCTCGCACACACATACGCACGCATACATGCACTCACGACGTGCGCACAAACACACACACACACACACACACACACACACACACACACACACACACACACACACACACACACACAAACACACACATACACACACACACACACACACACACACACACACACACACACACACACACACACACACACACACACACACACACACACACACACACACACCTCGTACATTACAGAAACTGTTACCTAGCAACATTTCAGACCCCAGGGTGTAATAATCCAAACTGACTTTCAAGCTTTTTCAGGTTTTTCAGATGTTGTGTGGGGTTGAGCTCACAGTCAATGAGAGACTTGCGTGTGTGTGTGTGTGTGTGTGTGTGTGTGTGTGTGTGTGTGTGTGTGTGTGTGTGTGTGTGTGTGTGTGTGTGTGTGTGTGTGTGTGTGTGTGTGTGTGTGTGTGTGTGTGTGTGTGCATGTGTGTGAGTATGTGGGGTTTTTTTTAGGGGGACATATTGTGGTGGTGAAGAAGATTTTCTCATGCAACGGTATATCCATTTACCATCATAAAGGAAGTCAGGAAGACAAATGCCGGCATTGCAATGAATAAAAGATCGAAAAACATAAAAGCACCTCAGTTGCAAACAAAGTAGGTCTAGTCAGCCTTGAAGAGTAGCGTAGGTGGTGTTCTTCTCTGACCTCAACTTTAGTACACTGTTGTATTCACGCGCTGAGCTGGCACACCTGCTGTTTGCAATCATAAAACAGAATGGCCAAGAGATGACATCTAAGGAAATCTATTGAGTTCTTGTTTACTGTACCTCCGAACATTTGATGGTTTGTGTGGTTGTCTATAACTAGACTGGGTCCAAACTTTAATGCTTCTGTAAAAGTCTAATGTTTAAGATTTTTCTTCTGTTCTTCAAACAGCAGGAAGAGACAACATGGCGCCTACACTGTACCGTACGTTACGTTATGCTACGCTACGTTATGTCCCGTATTAGGGAGCGCATTGTATGAACATGGAGGCTGGATCCTCCCTTCAAGCCAATATGAATATATAAAATGTATAGGTACGAAAAAAGAAAAGGTTATGAACAGGCAACAAGTTGAGTTTTATTCATGAATACGTAAAAATTATCCTTTAGCCTAGCCTGATAAAACAGACTATGACATGAAGAGCATAATCTAGAACCAGAGTTCATACAGCAAAGGGCTATGGGTGGAACCGAACTGTTGTTGTTAAAACTACCACTGCACGTATAGGCCAATATAATGACCAATCAGGGCAACAGTGACTGTGACATATTTAGAACGACGGAATGCATCAGGAGGTGGTGCAGCCTGGAGATAATCCACGTAGCGGGTGGCGGAGTGCAGGGGGCGCATCGCCCAGGGTGCAAATCACTGTAGGATCGCCACTGGGACCGCTGGCTGCCTGGCTTTTGATGATCCCTGTAGTGACAGTACTGTCCCCTATATCTTGACCACTAGCCAAACCTTGATGTTTTTGCGTTATAATTATTACGTAAAAGCAGCGGGAAAAAAACACACCTTACAGTACCTTCACTCTACAAGAAGATCAGAAGTAAGGTGACATCCAAATTTCACTTCTGACTTTGAAACAGTCTCCTGCATGGCAGCCTCGACCTTTCCGGCATATGGCCCTTCCTTGCCTCTGCTTCGGCGAACAGCAGGCGGAGAGGCTCAGTCCAGCCTCATCAAAGGCAGAGCAGAAGAAGAGGGAGCTGAGGAAGAGGATGAATATTCATGTGATATTCATGACAGCAAAGGTTGCCATGGGGACATCGGTGGGTCACTTCTTTTGAACCTTCAGCGCTCATTTGGCTGGCAGGCTGCTGTTAAGAGAGCATGCGGTGCCGTGCTGGGAGATTATAGAACGAGCTTGCTCTCTCTCTCTCTCTCTCTCTCTCTCTCTCTCTCTCTCTCTCTCTCTCTCTCTCTCTCTCTCTCTCTCTCTCTCTCCCTCACATTCTGTCTCTGTTTCTTCCTCACTTTAATTTTTCCTCACACACTTTGGCGGATACACAATAATATAACAGTCATACAGATAAATATTCTCTTTTTCTTTTTTGTCTCACCCTCTCTCACAGATTCTCTCTCCCTCTCACTCTCTCTCTCTCTGTCTCTATTTCGCTCTCTGTCTCTATTTCTCTCTCTCTCTCTCTCACACACACACACACACACACACACACACACACACACACACACACACACACACACACACACACACACACACACACACACACACACACACACACACACACACACACACACACACAAACAAAACAAAGAGTCACTGCCCAATAATTTGATGTTCCAGGAACACCATTGATCGACTGGCCTTTTAAAACCTCTTCCTGAAACGCATGGACAATATTGACTTGGACACTGTCTATCTCGTCAGAAGTTTCTGATCTCTTAGCATAGTCAATCAGACACACAAAATTACAAGGCCTGGAATTACCACTGAAAATCATTTTTTACCGTGTTCACAAAACAGCCTGGATGAACTCAAGACAGCTACTTATCACTCTGCCTTGCACACACTAAATAAATGCAGTGATGATTCAACACTTAGAGAGTTGTTTTAACATCTGTTTTCATATTGCATTTTTACTTTGCATTATCTTGCACACATCAAAATGCAAAAATGTTCTCCCCCCTCAGCGAAGGACATCTGACTGCAGACACAATGGAGGGCATTATGTGTCTCTGGGGTATGTTACTGTGAACTTCTTTTTGGACATTTTTATAATAACTTCTCCCTGTAAAGCAGTTGGTAAGCACTGCTGCGAAGTCTGTGTCTGATGAGGTGAGTGGTGAGCTGAGTGAGCAAAAGAGACAGGGGGACTGCAAGATCTGCCAAGATCTGGTTCTGATTTCGGTCAAACAAAAAGACAGAAGGTTCTGTAAATGACTAGTGTCATTAGAGAGGTGCTGAACAAATAATTAATTAATATCCGAGCATAATAAATGGTTAATAAGGAACGACGAGTCTTACACAGAGCTAGCAATCTTTCGTTTTCTCAGCCACAAGGAGGAACTCATAACAGAACAGAGGTGCCACCAGTCAGCAGCAAAGCAGTCAGCCCAAAGGCAATTACAATGCAGCATGCTATCTGCCAGGAGCTGAACCGTGCTGCTTTATTTCGACTATGCAGTGTGTGTGTGTGTGTGTGTGTGTGTGTGTGTGTGTGTGTGTGTGTGTGTGTGTGTGTGTGTGTGTGTGTGTGTGTGTGTGTGCGTGCGTGCGTGTGCGCGCCGTGTCTGCCTGTCTGTCGCCTTGTTTTCCTTTGCACCGTCTGCAGCTGATGAATGAATGACACAAGCAGACAAGCACATGCGAACACAGGAACACACACACACACACACACACACACACACACACACACACACACACACACACACACACACACACACACACACACACACATTCATATTCATATTCACACCATATTCACATAAATATATAAACACACACACACACACACACACACACACACACACACACACACACACACACACACACACACACACACACACACACACACACACACACACACACACACACACACACCCTCTCCAGACGATGTGACACAATCTGGGGGCATGGGCTGCTAGTCGGGGGGGATCACATTTGTGTTTGCATGCGTTTCAGAAGTCGCTCAGGATTAGCGCCGGCTCTGCCAGCGTTTCCTGTCAGTGTGTTTCAATGGATGTAGAGATCATCGCCACGTCTGTCAGCCATCTTGATCGCTGGCAATACATTTATTTCAAGTCCCACCATCTGTAACTAATCGGTTTATGTGGATTTACCGTTGCACAACAATAATTAAACATCTCTCAGATTATTACATATTTTGGATTGGGAGTACATTTGCTTTCTAACAGCTTTTTGTTTTCTCGAATGTGATGTCTGGAGACAGGCAGAAGTGGAATTCATCATGATTTAGCGTTGACCAAATGATTGAGTGGAATTACATGCAGATGGGTAGAGCAGAAAGGAAACAAAAGGGGTGGGAATACATTTTGCGAAGTTTTTCCCAAAAGTTCAGAATCTAAAACCTGTCATCCTCATTCATCGTTGATGGTCATTAATGCAGGTCTCCATAGTGAGTACGCTTGGAAATTATCTGCTGAAATTAATAGCGCTGCAAGGCTTAGACAAGATGGCTGCTTGCCACATTAACTTATTCCTGAGGTCATCAGCTTTGGATGGAGAGACTTTTTGTGACAAATCTGAAATGACGTGTGCCAACCTGAATATTCATATTATGAAATTAAATCAACGTTTTAGGCCAAAGGTCCACTTTTTAAGATTCTACGTCCCTTCTTTTGCAGAGTGAAAATGCCATGTTAATTCAACACTTGGAGAGTCAATTTAACACCTTCAAAAAGTATTTGGTCCCAGAGTCCTCTCTAAGTGTTGAATTAATACTTTATTTTGTACTGTGATGTAGCGAGCCAAATCGAGAAAACAGGAACTGTCTGCATACTGTAGCCTATGTCTAATTGTGGGTTAATCAGCTGCATTCAAGATAGGGCATGGAGGTTGGACACCCATGTACTGTAGGCTACTATTTTAAAACAAATGTAAATTACTGGTAGTTAATACTGACTCTTCCAGGACTCCCTTTTCATTACTAGTATATTAAGCATCACTGCATACATAAGTCATTATGTTATTTCACCATAAATCATACATTATTTCCAACATAATTCCGATATTATTCATATGCATACCCTTATGTTAAGAGTTACCCATTTAAAGTCAGTTGGGCATATTGATTAAAATTCATTATTGATTCAAGTTGGTGAACAGGCAATGTTCTAAACAAAGAATGCCTAAAAATGTTACACCTGTACCTGTACCGGCATAGCACTCTTTCTATTGTAGTAGTTATGCCCCAGAGCTTTTCCCAATAGGTGTGTGTGTCTGTGTGTCTGTGCGCGCGCGTGTGCGTGTGTGTGTCTGTGTGTGTGCGTGTGTGTTAGTAAGCATTGGAATAGCAAAACAAGAAAAAAGGGAAAAAAGATATACACACTTGTCCATGCACTGAATTCAGCCATACATATCTAGCAAACAAAGCCAAGCCACAGCGACCTTCACACAACCTCTGTTGCAGTGTTGGGATTATTTTGCAGCATTGTGTGACCTTTGCAGGGGTGGCAAGTCAGTGTATGACCTTGAAATGCTTGGTGTATCTTGAGCGGCTATATAGAAAGAGCTCTCCCTTAATCAGTAATGTACAGTACCAATCCATTCAATTCAAGCTTTATTGGCAAGACAGAGTGCTGTGCAGTGTATTGCAATACCACGACAGCATCCAAATCCAACAGAAGACACAAGTGTCTGTGTAAATCTGAACCGTTGTTCCCCCTCATTTTTTCCCTTAACAATAACCATGCCATAACAATGTGCCAAGCCCTTGTTGAGAAGTCGTCACATAGACAGGAAAGCAGCATGTGATTTAGCCAGGGCCAGCTTGGGCCACAGCAAGAGTCCTTGAGTAATCAGGAACCTGGCCAAACCATCCTACGGTGCAGTGCAGTCAGTGACCACTCAATGCGCAAGACTCAGACTCTAGTAGTCAACACTGTCATGGTCTGCCATCATGCTTATCATGTTTGTGTAAGCTGCATATTTCACCCTGCTGGATTTGGAAGTGGAAGCTAATGAGTTAATCAGTAAGTCCTGCACCTCCAGGGGCGAGGGGGAGCTGTGCACCTGCTACTCATGTCATCATGTGTAATCCATGTAATCAACACAAAATGTTGCAAATGACACGTTTTTCATTGCAGACAGATTGTGTCTATAAATGCGAGTGATAGGGTTAAACACATAATCTTGGAGCCTGCCATGCTGATCGCATTACATATCTTGTAAATGTACATGTATGCACATTGATGGCGTGTACATGTCTCTTTCTGGTTATCTTATCAAGCGGACACATACTGATGATTACATTACATTTCTTTAAAGCATCTGATGTGTCGTGTAAGAGGATGTAAATGTTTTTTCCCACTTTAACAGAAGTAATGTAATTTGAATTTGTATTTGTACAAGAAACGTTCAAAATTATTTTAATCATTCTTTGTTGTGTTATTGGTTTGGGTGTGTTAAAACATTGTTTAAAAATGGTCAATAAATAACACTACTTCAATGTCAGTAATAAACTGAAGAAGTTGGGGATAAATTTTTTTTGTTTCTGTTAAAGTTCAACTTATGGTTCAAGAGAGATGAAACCTGCCTTGCTATCTTCTCCCGGAGTGACAGTAAAACCACCAGCTGTCAGTTTCTAGGTTTCCAGTCTGCCACCAAGACTGACTCCCTACTCTGCAATTAAACACACACCAACCCTTATGACACTTATCAAAACTTCCATGTCACGTTGCTTCCATGGTTCGGTAGTTATTGCCCAACCAGCTAAAAAAAAAAGCGCATAAAAGAACCTGTGAAAAAAATTGAATTACATGACTGTCAATGCCAGACTACACATGAGACACGCGACAGATGAGAAGGTCTGTGAGTGATTCTGAAAGTGAGCATCCGAGGAGCTCTCAGGATAGAGGAGGCGAGGGCGAGCAGGAGAGACACGGGGGAGTCTTGCTCACATTAACGTCTCCTCTTCCTCTTCCTCCCCCACGGAGCTGCACTCACAGGCAGACCCGACCCGGCGACAGGGGTGTGGGGAGGGCAAACAGGGCAGTTGTCCCACGGCAAGTGAGAATGGGGGCTCAGAATTGGGACTCCATTACATTGTATGTATTGGGAGGGGGGACCTTTCGAATTGGTTTGTCGTGGGCCCGGTCAAAGCTGTCAGCGGCCCTGCTCTCACCCCTCTGTCTGGCAGGTGTCCCCCACTGCGGAGGTGCCATGGCACCTTGCTGTCAGGGAGATGTGACAGAGACGTGGCTTGGCAGCTGTTACCGCCAGCGCTGTGGCACCCTTGACAAGAGCAGCAACACCTGGAGGGGTGGAACAATGAGGGAGAGAGAGGTTCAGGCTTTCGCAATCTGGTGTACGGAGGCTGTCACACGGCACTTGGGGAAGGATTCGTTTGCTGTGATGAAAAGATTGCAAAGATGAAATTTCTTTAAGAAAATGTGAACCTACTTGCCTTTGTTATTGAGATTCTTCCTGCCGTCATCCTTGTTATGAACATACACTTTTATTTTAGGCATAAAATGTGCAGTTGTGGTTACAGGGTTGGTTGGATTGCCATACAGTCTAGATACAACACCCTGCCAATGCCAAATAAATCTGTAGAGCCAAGTAGGCCCTACATATTCACTGTAAAAAAGAAAAGTTATTCCAAGCACACAAAACTTTTGATTATATGTTTTATAATATATGGCTGTACATGTTTGACTCATTCAGTGCCAACCATTTTCAAATTCAGACTGGGGGGTGCAGGCTTTTTTCAACGTTTGAGTGATTTTTGAAGAGCCATAAAAAATTGAGTTCTTTGTCCATGTGAACAACAAACATACCAGATCAACGTGTTAGGCCCCACCCCCCATCAAAAACGCAATTGACTTGATATCAAGTCTTTGGCACTGTGCCATACATTCTGAAAAGACTCGTTTTCAAGTCCATGGCACTGAAAGAGCTACAAGGCCAAGATGTTTCAGTCTTCATCAGGGCATCCCAACACACTGGCAAGAATTCAAGGGCTAACCGAACTGCCAGCCAATCTTTTTTATTATTATTTTTTTTTTATTTTTTTTTATTTTTTTACATATTCTGTGTACTGGCTTATAGAAATTCATTCAGTGCAGGGAGTTCTGTCTGAATTACTTAACACCTCATTATGGTCCCATCTGGCACCTTGATGTTTTCTTCATGGGGCTGTAAATTCAAGCCCAACTTTGATTTGGTTTTGTTTACTCTGCTTTTTATACAAATCTCATTTTGTGTGCTCCATTTCTCACTGGACTCTATACTCGCATAACCTCTATTTGTCCGCTTAGAGCCTTAATGGAGTGACCAGACAGGTTGTGTTTCTTGGGGAAAAGGTCCTTTCAAAACCTGTGCTCGAGTGCAGCCATAATGAAATGTCTTTTCACACCTATCTGCATTTTAACCCCTTAAGGCGCGGCTTTATAAATTCATTGTTACCAGTATGGTAATGACCAAGTCGTGGTGCATTACTAAAGAGCCTGTGTTGTGTCATAGTATTGTAGTGCTATGGTAGTTACATTTCAATGTCTATTACAGCGTGCCTCAGGAGGTACGGCGCGCATTAAAAGGCTACTGGGATTTTGATGCATCGTTCCACAAGAAATATTACCTGCCCAGACATGGCCTGGCCAAAGTTACAGTGTAAACAAAATGCTCAAGGATGTACTTAATGCCATCCAACCAGTCCCTGAGCGTGAATAAACGTGCACTGTATGTATGAATGTATACAGCAGAAGAATTGATTTTTTTTTACCTTTATTCAAAGTTTTCCATCTCCCCCAGATACTTCTTTTGCCTCGTTATTTGTGACTAATGGCGCTAAAACACTATGTTTAAGCCAGCGAGCAGACACCCAATTCAACCCTGTCTCGTGCCAGCACCAGTAATAAGCAGTTTTCTGCAGATTGCATCCCAAAGAGCCTATTGCAATTGAGAGTGTTCGGTCTAGTCTTTGTCTAAGCAGCGTTTGGTTATGCTTATTTAGCTGCACGCCTCCTTCAAATGATACCCTTACCAAGTGCAGCTGCTGGATATGAATGGCGAGGGATAGTAATAATGTGGCAGGCAAATGTCTCTAAATAGGCCATCATAGCATATACTTGCTCCTGACTTAGCGTTAATGGCTTATGAGACAAGATGAATCTCCGATCAGATAATCTGTATTGGAAAGGTTCAGTAATCGCAGCTAAGAGAGAGACAGATAGTTGTGTCTCACTGACTCCCACTGGCCTCCTTAATTTGCTCATAATCACACATGGTGCACCTCCACACCACATCACCTAATGACTATTGCAGCGTCTCAGCAGAAAAATGAAAAAAGGTCGCACCATGCATAAGTTTCTTTGTTTATTACACAGACGCGTTTCGGCGCTCTGCCTTCCTCAGTGTGCCTCAGCGTCTCAGCAGAGACACACCTCAGCTGCTGACCACAAACATTCTGGAACTAGTCAGCCACATCAAGTTTAGCTGTTCCTGTAGACCAGTGTTTCCCAGCCTTTTTTGTCCTGCGTACCCCCTAAGCCATGTTGTCATAATGAAGAGTACCCCTTCACGCATGCTCTATATCTATTCTGCTATCCCAACACTCCAATGTAGGCCTATTTGTTATTATTACATTTCTCCATGTACCCCCTGAGGTGTGCTTGAGTACCCCTAGTGGTACACGTACCCCTGGCTGGGAAACACTGCTGTAGACGGAGGCAAAACCTGGCAAAAATACACCAAAGATGACAGACAGACTGATTGGTTGATTTGTTTTTTTTATTTATAGCTTGACTGATTTACCAATTGATTGATTAAGTGATTGTTCAGCATAACAGTTGGGTAAACTGTTGGGTAAAACTATGGGTAACACAACCTCAAATTAGTAAACAAACTGCTTGCCCATCCACCAATCGTGAACAGAAGGAGGTCTATTTTTGGCTAGCCTATATATGCCTCCGCTGCTTGAAATGTCATATTTTAGTGTAACTTCATCCTAAAATAAAGCACAGAGTATAATTAAGTAAATTAAGTAATTCATAAAGATAAACAAACATGCTAGCCACGTTTTTCCACCCACAAAAACAGCAGGTGCATGTCAAATTATAGTTCACCTCAGCAGAGCAACACCTGACCATACTGCTAAACCCAGAAAGAAGCAGCCATTCAGCAACATCTGCCTCAGCAGATCCCTTAACCAGGGCCCTCTAACCAGTTACCCATCCACCCACCCATCCACCCAGCCACCCCAGCCATCTACCCAGGAACAAGTCTCCTTATGTCAAACAGTGACAGACCCCCTGGAGCAACAGTACCGAAGCAACACCCATCACCTAGCTCGCTGTCACCCAAGAGCCGAGTATTTATGACTCCATTGGGCCGGGCACAAGGACATGACACAATGCTAATACTGTCATCCTTTCAGTTCCCCTCACATTACGATTTATCTCAATGGACCCTGCAACACAGCGGGCGTAATTCAAAACCTGGTGTGGGGGGAGGAAAAGGCGATTAAAGTGACGGACGAAGGAGGAGGAAAGAGGAAGAGCCTTCAGTGCACGGCGCACACAGCCTGAGGTAAAGCAGCCGCGTGTGCCAATGACCCCTCTTGTCGCCTGGAGGAGGCTGACAGACAGGAGAGAGACATGGCCATAATCCTCTCGCAAATTGAGCGTGTCGCTTGCAGGTTTCCGATGAATCTGCTCTTATCCTGCATACGTTTGTAGTAATGAAAAAGGAAAAGGAGAGAAGAAAAAAAAAACGTAAAGGCATGTTTGCACCTTTGGCGGGACTGTGTGTAACCAGAGGGCCCCTAAGGGCAATTTTTCTGTTGTAGATTAAGCTCACGATGGAATGTGGAGACTCAGGTTTTCCCTCTCAGGTTCTCTCTGTAAATCGAACTGCTGCAACGCCATTTGGTTTTACATATGACTGAGCTCGGAGGCTCTATGGGGTTTCTACTTGTGCTTATGTGATTTCCCAACGTGCCACCCCACGTTGATAAAGTGCTACACTCAGCCAGCCAGAATAACAACTCAGCAGAAAGTCTGTGAGTTTTTTTTTTCCCCCACCACCTTCTTTTTGAGGGGGTAGTAAAAGGATGGGGTTGTGTGTGTGTGTGTGTGTGTGTGTGTGTGTGTGTGTGTGTGCGTGCGTGCGTGGGTGCGTGCGTGGGTCTGTGTGTGTGTGTGCGTTTGTGTGCGTGTGTGTGTGTGTGTGTGAAGGAGAAGAAGTAACTTAGTTTTGAAAATTTGTGGGTCTCATGATCACCCATTGCATCGTGTGAAAGGCAACGCTTAAAATGTCCCACAAAACTTGCAACCTCAACAAAAGTTATTACATGGGGTGCTCTATAGTTCAGCTCAGTCAACACCCCTGGAGCCTTGAGACCTTCCTTGTCCTCAAAACACTCCTTTTTAAAAATTATTAGTCTAATAACATTTCACACCTAATGCTTAACACAGTCTGAATGAACAAAACACATCCCCCAAAGGAGCCCCCTCTGAAGGATTCCAAAGACGTGGAGAGACAACTGGTTTTTGCCCTGACAGCATTGTGAAGGTTGTCCATGACACAGGTGATTGAATGATAAAAAGTACAGATTTAGATTTAGATTTAGATAGAATATACTGTTGACAATGAAAAGAGACACAATTTTGTTCAGCAATTTAGAGATGGACTAAGGTCATGTTTTCTAAAGAGATGTCCCTTTATATCTTGGACTGGCTTTATGGCACAGGAACTTACCTTGTTTTCCTTCTTTATTTTAGCTAAAGAAAATGCAGTGCTAATTCAACCCTTTCAGAGTGCTGTCGGCAAACACAATTTAGAAGAATTTACTGTGTTGAATCAGCACTGCAAAAGTTGCTGGGCACAGACATATTCTACAGACGTCACTATAACAATCATTAAGGTGCGAGCAATAACTTATATTTGTGAACTGCTTGTTGTTTCAACAGTATAGCTATGCAGCGCCAACACCAGGGATTGGCTATAAATACTCTATGCAGCAACTCTGAAGCCTAACTCTGAATTCCCCCTTGGTTCTAGAAAGTTACCAACCCTTACAGAGTGAACACTTTTTTTGTGGTAATCAAAATATTGTCATCCTTGCACAGGGTAGCAGAGCGGTGAAGAGAAACTGTAGTCATCTTCTGCAGCAGAGACACAGATGCCGGGAACAGCCGCACACGGCCCCCACATCCCAGCCCAAGAGACCCGATTCAGAAAGCTTTATAAAAGTATCCATAATGACTTCATTATCGCCATAACGACGGCAGTGGACCAGCGCCACTCAAGGGAGCCACAGGGGACCGCGGGCTTCAAAGCTTGTCCAAGAGAAAAAGCCATCTTCTGGTGGAGCTGTTCAGCTAATTCCAAACTGAAGTGCAATGCTGTGCTGCTGAACATCTATTACAGGCTGCGAGCAGATAAAACAACAGTCTCTCTTTCGCTCTCTCTTTGCTTGAGTTATCTCTTGAAGCGCTCAGTATACAAATGCTTTCTTTGCTAAAGTTTTGTGTTCTTCTGCTTGTTGTTTGTTGACTTCCAAGATGTTTAGCAAGTCATCTTTCTGTGAACTACAGGCTTTATTCAAGTAATTCCACTGAGTATAAAGCACCACTTCAGGCCACTCTGAAGTCTGATGCTAACGCGGCAGCGCTAATTGAAAGCGAGTGTGTCTGTGTCTTAGGGTTTTGTCTGGACTAGAAAGCTAATCTAACTGGCCCTACACAGTACAGACGAACAACTACTAAGTGTGAGGGGCAATTATTCAGTCAGAGGACATGTAAAGTCGCGTTCTCACCCCCACTCATCCGTTGCATTGTTTTGTAGAAACTTTGCAAACAAATAGCTTTTATATCACTTAGCATGTTAGCGAAACTCATTCCCTTCTCTATGTAAAAATGGCCTATGTAGTAGGCAGCTCATGTATTACTAGGCCGAGTTCTGGGAAACAGCAGGCCCTGTAATTATGATGGGCTACGATGGGGATGGGGATGGAGATGGGGAAGGAGAGAAGAGGGGGGGGGGGGACCCAAACAGGCCCAGAGACAGGCAAGGGACTCTGGGGACCCGTGGCCTGGATGAGTGCCTGGCAGGGATATTGATCAGGACTGGAAAAGTGAGGTGAGCAGGGAGCGGTGAGACAAAACAGCAGACGATCCCTTCGCGCTCCCTGCATCAGCAACTGGGGCTTTATGCAGGATAGATTACTTCTCCAATCGTTATCCATCCACCACAAATACAAGCAACCAAAGCAACTTTCCCCCCTTTTTTCAGCAGGTTGTTTTTTTTCTGCATTCACTCTAAATAGATTACCATGCATTAGAGTAGAGTGGAGTGCTAGCATGGTACTGTTAGTAATATCAGACCAATAGGGGATTGTACAGAGCCTGGTCTTGCATGGAGTTGAGGCATCAAAGTGGGAAAAGAAAGTGTGGATGTGAAGGTAGGTGTGTGTGTGTGTGTGTGTGTGTGTGTGTGTGTGTGTGTGTGTGTGTGTGTGTGTGTGTGTGTGTGTGTGTGTGTGTGTGTAGAGTAGTAGAGTAGAGTAGAGTACTTTTATTGATCCCGAAGGAAATTAAGGTGTCTGTCAGCTTACATAAATACACAAATCCAAACATACACAAAGAACTTATACACATAAATGCACATTACAGTAAAAGTATATCGCCACACACACTCTCTCTCTCTCTCCCTCCCTCCCTCCTTCCCTCTCCCCATCTCTCACATACACACACATCCTCTCTCCCCCCCCCAACACACACACATTGTCACACACATTGTCACACACACACACACACACACACACACACACACACACACACACACACACACACACACACACACACACACACACACACACACACACACACACACACACACACACACACACACACAAGGTCCTTGTAGGGCATCATGTTGCATACATATACACAAAAAGTCAAGATAAAAGTGTTCAGTACACATAAAAGAGACAAAGTAGTTCTAATGATTGTGCATTGTAGAAGTCCCTCAGTTAAAAAATAAAAATAATAAAAAGTAAAAATAAGTCAGTTCACAGTAGCTTTTCCAGTGGTTGAGATAGTCCAGAAAGAAAAAAATGCAGAATTAAATAGTTCACAGATGCTATCCCAGGGGATAGGTGAGGTAGCTGAGGTGGGGTGTAGTGAGTTTATTGTCCTGTGTTGAGCAGTCCCTTAAAGTGTCCAAGGTAGTGCAGGCGCTTGCTCCATGGGGGGGGGGGGGTTGGTTGAAGTGTAGCTGTTCAGTAGAGATAAAAAATCGGGAGGGGGTGGTTTAGGCAGTCCAGTCACCAATGACAATCTCTTTCATTGTGTCTTTCTGTGTGGTGTTGAAGAGCTGGATGGCCCTAGGAACAAATGACTTCCGCAGTCTATCTGTACGGCAGGGGAAGGCCCGGAGTCTGTAGCTGAACACGCTCCTCTGGTTGGCCAGAAGCGGGTGCAGGGGGTGTCTGTCATTTTCCAGTATGGAGTCCAGTCTGCTCAGTGTCCTGTTTTCGGCTGTTGTAGTGAGGTCCTCCAATTCCATGCCCACCACAGACCTAGCTTTCCTCACCAGCCTGTCAAGGCGCCCCGCGTCCCTCTTCCTAATACTACCTCCCCAACAGGCGATAGCATAGGTAAGGACACTTGCCATGACAGACTGGTAAAACATCAGCAGGAGCCTGTTGCAGACGTTGAAGGATCTGAGCTTCCTTAGGAAGTAAAGCCTGCTCTGTCCTTTCTTGTACAGAGCATCTGAATTAGCAGCCCAGTCCAGTTTGTTGTCCAGGTGTACACCTGGGTACTTGTAGGTGTCAACTGTCTCCACTGTCTCTCCCTCAATAGAGACAGGCACCAGTGGTGGGGAGGTCCTCCTGAAGTCAACCACCATCTCCTTTGTTTTGGTGGTGTTCAGCTGTAGCTGATTATCCTGGCACCATCTGACAAAGTTCTCCACCAGTTCCCTGTACTCTCCTTCCTGTCCATCCTTGATGCACGCCACAATAGCAGTGTCATCAGAGAACTTCTGCATGTGACAGGTCTCTGTGTTGTAGCTGAAGTCGGAGGTGTACAGGGTGAACAAAACAGGGGAGAGCACCGTCCCTTGTGGCGCGCCCGTGTTACTGACTACAGTCTGGGATGTATGGTCACCGAGCCTGACGAACTGGGGCCTCCCAGTGTATGTGTGTGTGTGTGTGTGTGTGTGTGTGTGTGCATGGGTGCCGCTAGGGGGGGAAGGTGTTACAGATTTTAAGGGCTCAAGCGCTGACAGCACTGACAGGGGCCCTTAAAGGAGAATTCCTGCCGTTTTGGATTCATATCACATCTTGTGTAGGCCAAGGGAAATGGGTGAAAGGGAAAACCACGAGAAATGTTCATGCGTGCTGCGCAAAGTTGTTCAATTGCGCCGTTTCGATTAAAAGCGTGGCCAAGCGGGCATAGATTTAACCTGTTATGAAGCTCCTAGCTTGCCTAAAAACGCTTTTGAACAATTTGGCTGTGGTCTCTGTACCAATACAACTCAATCCAGTGGCTTACAGTTCCATTAGCTAGCACAGACACGATACAATTGGAGTTATCAGAAATGGCGCACCTACCTCTCTCAGCTTCCGTCTTCCACAGGCATCCACAAAATGGATCGCCGAAGTGATAGTAATCATTTTATTTTTGGCCACCAAAGACGAGCCTCAGGAACCCAAACACATTTCCATGTACTGTGTTATTGTTTTCAAGCAGTCAGCTGACTCGTGAAACATCCAGTTTTGCCGTGACGTCACGGCGTCACATGACTGCTGGAAGGAGCGCACATTCGCTCATCCAGGCTCATTATTCAGCAGCGAGAGAGAGGCGCTTACGTAATATTACTGTTTGATATTTTGAGATGGATACCTCATCGGGGTCTGATGTTTCAATTGAATATTGAAACATCCTTTATAAAGGTGGTAAAGTGTCTTATTTTTCACGTTAGGCGTGTTTTAAGGTGGAAGTAAGTATCTAAGCTAGAGATAGTCAATGGATCACTCATGCTATAGTGACTCATTGGCTTTCACTAGCTTAGCTACATACTCCCTCTTTTAACTTGTCTTAAAGCAAGACAATGCCTAACATGAAAAATAAGACACTTACCACCTTTATAAACTCAGGTGAACGATTTTGACTGTATTAAGCCACGAAGTGTAACCAAATGTTCCGCGTTTGAAGGTGTCCAATGTGGAAATAGCCCATTTTAACAGCACTGGAAGTCTATGTCAATGGTCTACACACCACTGGTGGCTCACTCGTTTCCAGGTGCTGTGCTGTGCTGTGTTGTGGACTGGCTGGCCTTTCTGCAGCAGCAGCAGCAGCAGCAGCAGCAGCAGCAGCAGTGAGTTCTCAGCAACCCCCCTTGGTGCTTAAAGACAAATTAAGCCATTGATTTCACTCTTTGTACTTCAGTTTCTATTGATTTGTCTGTGTGTCGTCTAAAATTACCCTGCTAAGTCTGTGTCTGTTTTGAGAAACCCGACAACGGGTCCTTTCATAGTGCAGAAGTGAGGTTTTATGCACACATTCACATACAAACACACAAAGACAGAGCGTAATACTGTAGGTGCAATGTTTCAGATATTTTCTGCTTTTTGCATCTATGATTCTTTTGCTGCCTTGACATACTGTATTTTTGTATTAATGTAACCTATTCTTTGACTATTTCCTGTGCTTCTTTCAAAATCGTTCACTTTAAAGATCAAGCAATGAGGCAAGAGGACTCGGGAGTTGTTTGGTATTAAAGAATAAAACATTTTTTTAAATAAAAAGAACACTGGAAAACGCATATAGCCTATACAGTATATAAAATACATACTGTACACATTTACCCAAGGCACATCTCACCAATGAGACATGGGAAGAAAAAAACAAGCCAAATTGACCTGACACACAAAGGGCAAGTGAAAGGGCTTGGCTAAAAATACACAGGGGGCTGACAAAACAATGGATCCAATCAGGCACATATACAGAGGAAACTAAGCACCTCCTTGGCCAGCTGGAGACCCACGGAACCGCCTAATGAACGCAGGTCCAGCGCCTTTTGTCAAACAGGCAGCAACTGCCCCTAATGCAAGTGGAAAAGCAACAAGAAACTACGTAGACTATGTATGTACATGTTAACCAAATACACTGAAAATGGTGCTATTAAAACTTTAAAAGATATAGGCTATTGTGAGATGAAATTTTCTTATGTCAGCTTTTGTTCAGCCTAATGAACGCAGGACCAGTGCCTTTTATCAAACATGCAGCGACTGCTCCTAATACAATTCACGGTTAGTGGAAAAGCAACAAGAAACCAGTCTACTGTATGTAGACTATGTATGTAGCCTATGTACAGTATGAAAAAATTTTCTCTTCATATGAACCATGTTAACCAACTACACTGAAACTGGCTCTATTAAAACTTTAAAAGGTATAGTATACTGTGAGATGAAATATTCTTATGTCAACTTTTGTCGGCTGATTATCTGGCAGTCCACGAGACCTCTTCAAACTAAAGAAAATTCTCTTATGTGTGGTCTACAAAAGAAACGAAAAACAGAATAGGCCCTATTCAAGCCTCATTATGGTGGCTTTCTGAGAAAATTGTGACTGCTGTCTTATCGGAATTGGTTTTCATTTCAATGGCACTCCACCCCACTAGGTAGTCATGGTATATGAACACATTATTATGAAACTCAAGATGCGGTTGTTCTTTTGATGATGGAAAGAGAAGTATGTTTCATGAGATCATGATGACAATCATCACATTAATACAAATACAAACACACACACACATACACACACACACACACACACACACACACACACACACACACACACACACACACACACACACACACACACACACACACACACACACACACACACACACACACACACACACACACACACACACACACAGTAGAGCACATATGTTACCACTGGCCTGTCTGCTCATCTCTCCCTGTACATCACACACACATCGTGTGCATGGTTGCTGCTGGATGCTGGACGCTGGGTCCAGTCAGGCGATTACAGTAAATGAGCTGTCCAGCCATGAGCCTGTAGCTCAGCTCATACTCCATCCAGTGGTACCTGTGGGCAGGGAAGCCGACAAGGGAGGGGCAAAGGGGTTTGTTATCCCTGGTCCAGAGAAAAGGGGGGCCCAGAATTGGGTTCTCATTACATTGTATGTATTGGGTGAGGGGGCCCATTCAAATGACTTTGTCCTGGGCCCAGCCAAAGCTGTCAGCGCAGTGCTGCCTGTGGGTGTAATAGGGAGTCAAGCTAGGACAGGGATATGTCAACACCACCTCAGGTCCCACGGGGAGAGCAGCAGGAGTAGGTTGGTTTGATTGTAGGGCTGGAAAGTGTGGGAAGAGGGGGGGTGGGTACATAGGTGGGGGTTAGGGCACCTGCCATTGATTACCACATGTGTCCTATTAGCAGAGCCACAGCGGAATGACACCTTAACACAGCCCAGGGGACAGGTGACAAAGCAGGCGTCGACTCGGGAGCAACGCGGCACACAGGAGAAAATGTGAAAAGGAGGAGCGTAAGGGATGGTGGGATGAACAGCAGACCAGAGAAAAAGTGAAGAGCGCCGAGAAAAGGCAAAGAGGAGGAGGCACTGGCAGGAATGGAGAGATGGCGGTAGGGATGAGGAATAGGCAAAATAAATATAAGGAGGGGAAAAAAGGGAAGAGAGGGAAGAGAGGGGAGGGGATGATGAGGAGATGGGGGTAGATAGGAAGCATAGGCAAGAGGAAGAGAGGAAGATCCATAAATAAACGTACATGAAAAGCGTGAAAGCCCAACTGGGAAACTCCAACTCCCATTGTCATTGTGACACAGCACTCCACAGCACACAAGTGAACACTGCACACTGCACACAACGAAATTGCATTTATGCCTCACCCGTGCAAGGGGGCAGCCCTCAGTGGCGCCCCATGGGGAGCAGTGCGGTGGGACGGTACCATGCTTAGGGTACCTCAGTCATGGAGGAGGATGGGGGAGAGCACTGGTTAATTACTCCCCCCACCAACCTGGCGGGTCGGGAGTCGAACCGGCAACCTCTGGGATGCAAGTCTGACGCCCTAACCGCTCACCCATGACTGCCCTACATCATATCACTGATGGTGGCGGTACACCGTTGGCAGGCAGTCTGGCAGTGTAGCGTTGCCGAGAGACGAGAGAGCCTCACCTGGTCGTCCACATGGCTCAGCCTAGCTCAGAACGAGGTTCAGTCTGGAGGAGAAGGAGAACACTACGGGGTTCCAAATTAAGGGCCTGGTGAGGTGGAAGAGGAGAGGAGAGGAGAGGAGAGGAGAGGAGAGGAGGGGAGAGGAGAGGAGAAGCGGAGGAGAGGAGAGGAGGGGAGAGGAGAAGCGGAGGAGAGGAGAGGAGGATGAAAGGGAGAGGAGAGGAGAGGAGAGGAGAGGAGAGGAGAGGAGAGGAGAGGAGGGGGAAAGGGAGAGGACAGGAGAGCAGAGAATAGGAAAGGGGGGCTAGAGGAGAGGAGGGGAAAGTAGAAGAGAGGAGGCGAGAGGAGAGGAGAGGAGAGGAGGGGAGAGGAGAGGAGGGGAAAGTAGAGGAGAGGAGAGGAGAGGAGAGGAGGGGAGAGGAGAGAAAAGGGGAGGTGGAGCTGACTGAAGGGGTGGTTGAGATGGAGGACTCTGCCTTGACAGCATAGTAAGGTGTTATGGGGGAAGGCAAAGAAAGTGAGGTGGCAGGGGTGGAGTGGAGGGGTTGGAGTATAGGGTAGAAGTCCTGACAAGGCCTGAGGAGGGTGTTGGTGAAAGGTGAAACATGTCAAAGGTGTGGGGGTGCTAACTGAACAGTGGGAAATGCAGCAGGAGAGGAGAGGCTGAGATTTAATGGCTTCCAGACTCCTCTGGGACATCACCCCCCCCCCCCTTTTTTTTACCTGTTTCATCCTTCCTCCACATCTCTTCTCCTTACTCATCCCTCTCCCTCCGTATCCTCGTTTCCTCCTCCCTCCCTCCTCCTCCTCTTTTCTCTCCTGTCATGACATACAGAGGATGTTTCAGGCTTTTGATGGCTATTGATATTTGCCTCCTGTTACATCCCTTTAGATGAGATGCATACCTGTACACATGTCAAACATGTTCAGATTGGATTTAGCACAGAATGAATGTAATGAAATACTAATCCGTCCAACCAAAAATGCACGAGATGAACGAATAATCAGAGCTCAAGCCAGCAAATTCTTTCACCCGATCTGCTTCGCTTCAAGTTCTCATGCTGCATGCCGATGTAAAAAGAAAGAAAAAAACAGACCCATGAACGTTGAGAATTGTGTTAGCTTCTTTTTTTTAAGCATTTTATACACAGTATTAATATTTCAGTATTACTGTCACAGTTAGATATAAAACTACTGTACTGAAGCCCTATGAACTTTGAGGATAATTTTAGCAATTTTCTTCAGATTGTTACAGTTTCATTCATTCATCACTATTCCTGGTAATATTTCTGTGCTTGTGGTGGCAATAATGTTATGATTCATTGTTTCCACAGCATTGTGTTTGAGTAGAACAGTAGAACAGGGAGTGTTAAATGTGGTTTCAGACTTCTCATTTTGATTGCTTTGCCTTCACAATATTAAATATTTGGCTAGAGATAACCTTGTTGTTGTTTTTTCGTAATCCCTTTTTAATGAGATGACGAGCTTCTTAGCAGAGATACTCTGCATGTTGCTGTTGGGCTAATCTGTGCTCCATTAGGCCATGCACAAAATCACACACATGCATGCACGCACGCACGCACGCACGCACGCACGCACGCACGCACGCACGCACGCACGCACGCACGCACGCACGCACGCACGCACGCACGCACGCACGCACGCACGCACGCACGCACGCACACACACACACACACACACACACACACACACACACCAGGGGCGTAAAGTATACCCTTGCAGCCCCCGCAAGGCAGGGGGGCCCAGTCTTGGTAGCTTGCAGGGCGCCTGAAGTCCTTGCGTTATGCCAGTGACACACACACACACACACACACACACACACACACACACACACACACACACACACACACACACACACACACACACACACACACACACACACACACACACACACACACACACACACACACACACACACACACACACACACACACACACACAGCCAAAGCCTGGCCTGCTTGTCTCTGAGTCACTGTCTAATGTAGCATCCACTTGGCTTTCTCTATAAATGAATGTGTTGCATTATGTTCCTTGTATTGATGACTAGTCCGGATGTAGCCAGCTCCTCATAAGAGCTAGAATGCTTTTGTTATTGAAATGGTTGTGATGTGGAACATGTGTCCCACCCTAAAAGACTGTACATCCTAATCCTAATCAGTTAGAGTCTAGAACCTTACCATCCGACTGCAGTGGACAATAAATGTTTTATGTTTATGTACAGGGCTGGTTTTAAGCATAGGCCGGCTAGGCGGTCGCCTAGAGCGCCATGTGAAGAAGGAGCGCCGAAATGGCGCTCTCCGATGCGTAATTTTGCAATATGGACTTTTTTTTATGAAGTCGAAATCAACAAAGCGTGGCGAAAGCGCTCCTCACGGCAAAACGCCCCTCAGCCAATAGTAATATCGCTTTCAACTGTCTATGGCAGAGCCATTTAATAACAGAGTTGCGTCACTCCCATAGACCTCTATGGACCAATCTTTCCACAGCAATGGCGGCTCTCATGGAGCCTCACGGAGCGTTAACATGGAAATCCCCATTGACTTTAGTTCTATTAGAAGTTACTTAGTTCTAGGAGGTGGCCGTAGAACACAGAAAATGTGGTAAAGGTAATGTAATTTGTTTGTACTTAATCTTTGTTTGGTATGTGATGGTTCTGTGTTAGTTTCCAACGAACAGAAGTTTACTGTTAAGAAACATTTCAATCTACGCGAATCACATCACCAACCGACTTCCTGGTCCCTGGTTTGCGCAACTCTTATTAGACGGCTCTGGTCTATGGGATGTCTGTGAACCAATAAACAGACAGTCCTGAGAAAGGGGGCGGGACGAGTGACAGCGTGCGATCCATTTTGAATTTGGAGACTCACTCGAGAGACAGAGAGGGCAAGCGCAAACAGCAGTGAAGCTCTGCTGGGTGGAGAATTGTTATGTTCTCATTAAACCAGTCATTGCATGAAGCAGGAGTTGCAGAGGGTGTTTTGGAACAATATGATTTAATCATCAACCGTTTGTGTTTATGGAAAGCCAAATAGTTATGAAGCTACTGTTTGGAATGAGAGGGGAAAAGAGCTTGTTTTTGATCTTAGAAATCGCTAGTTAGCATGCTAACATTAGCCAAGTATGCCAAGCAATGAAATCCAGTAAAGTAGCTGTTAGTAGCCTACTCACTACTCACTAACACCCACCTGATATCATAATACTAAGACTGCTGCAATGTTTAAAACAATGTTACCTGCCATATCTCCTTCCATCCACTTTAATGAATTACCTGCTTGTTGTAAGCTTCAAAAAAAACATTGTTTCCAGACCAGAATGACATAGGCCTACATGAATCATGTAACAGAACCATGCACAGCATGTTTTCATGCTGAATGATGTAGTATTTCAGACAAGTGAGGCTATTTACTATATTTCGTATATTATGAAATTCAAAAGCGTGACAGCTCTTCTCCCTTTCGCTCACCCAGTCCCTCCAGTTCAAACACATAGATAGCCCCCTTCTCATTCTCCTGCACAAATGCACCACTATTTCCAGTCCAGAAATGAAATTGGTTTGGAATCATAGACAGCACAAATGTGTAGCTTATTAAAATTGTTAAGCTGCCATGCTTTGTGATGAGGTAGTGTAGATAGGCTATGAATGCAGACCTCCTTGGTAGGCCTATTGTCTACGCATGCATTTTACATGCAAATGTATTGTATCACTCTCATTTCAATTGCATTTCAATTCCATATTCCATATTACAATTCAAACACATTGATAACCTCCCTCTCATCTGGGGTTAGTGGCACCACCACCATCACATGGGGGGGGGGGGGGGGGGGGGGGGGGGGGGGGGGGGGGGGGGGGGGGGGTCGCCACAACTCAAACTCGCCTAGGGCACCAAATAAGCCAGAACCGGTCCTGTTTATGTACATATGTACATATATATGGATTTATGTATGGATGGATGGCTGGATGGATGTGTTTTTAATTACAAAAAATGTTGTTTGAATTATAGCTATGTTCGGAGTTGACAGTGTTACGTGTAGGCTATTATAAGTAGGTAATTGAAGATTGTTCCACAATTGAAGATTGTTATACAATGTCAGAAAACTTAAAGGAGCCCTGTGGAACTTCTTGAATCAGTCACCTTACCAAAGTCAAGACCATAATGAGTCAAAGTTTCTCTCGGCCGAGTCTGCTCTTGTCACTGTCTTTGGGTAGGAACTCATCCCGTTTCAGTGAGTCTATAAAAGTCTGAAACATCATGCGATTATACATTTTTAAGGACTGTTAAAAGTGTGACTTTTCATGAAGCCACTAGGGCTGATGAATATTCAAAGTTGCTCCTTAAATCAAAATCGTAAACTTTAATCTTACTCTTAATACCATGGACACATACATTTTTAAGCACATTTCATTTTGGCTGCCATTCAATATGTATTTCATTTTCATATGAAGGCTACGGATTTGGACTTGAATATAATGTGCCTTCATTCTGCCTTGCAGCCTCACTGAATTTGAATTCATCAGCGACTAACTCCCTGACACATGGCTCTCAGGCTCGCCAACGACTCTCCTGAACAGCTTAGGACTGAAGTGTGACTTCGAATGAAGAAAGGTTCACATTTAATAGTAGGACCCTGGGTGCCATTTTGCAATAAGGACCCATGAATATATGTTAATGTTTAACTACTCTATAAACCTATGTAAGCCACACAAAAAATTGCGATAAGTATCACTTAATATGCATATAAAATGTGTATGGCTCTATAGGCCTATCGGTTCCAAGTGTGTGCATAGTGTAGCTTTTTGCTACATTACATTTACGTTTTGGGGGTTTAAACCATAATTAAAGTATTACTAAATATTCAATATTCATGCAACTTATTCTAAAGTGTGTTAGAATGAGGTTCCGGTGGTATAATGCAGATACTGCATTAAAAAATCTGTCCCTGGAGTTTTTTTCCTCTTCTTCTTCTCTTTTCTGTGAAAAATTGCTTTCAGTGTGTCACAAAGAGCGCCCGTCAGCCTCGAGATTGATGACAGCGGTATGCATCAAACCCCATGTCTCGCCTGCTGTCGTCTCGACTCATCATGCTAGCTGTGCACTGCACAGGCAACTGAGCTGGAAATAAAATTGGCTGCATGGGGCATGTTAAGCAGGGCCGAGGAGGACAGAGTGCCAATCTCGGTTCAAATGATCTCCATGTAGTGTATTCTCCGAACCGTGTGGTGTATTCTCAGAACAAAACCCAGCATGCTGTGTGGAGACAGGGCACCGCACATCGCATCGCATCCAGATCCGGTCTGTGCCCCCACACACACACACACAGACAAGATGGCATGAGACAACACTGGCATGGTTTTATGACACGCTGGCATGTTCTAATCTGGGTGGCGAGAGGAAGAGAGCTACTATGCATGGGTTTGGGGAGGAGAGGAGAGGAGAGGAGAGGAGAGGAGAGGAGAGGAGAGGAGAGGAGAGGAGAGGAGAGGAGAGGAGAGGAGAGGAGAGGAGAGACAGGACAGAAAGGAGAGGAGATTGTAGAGACTGCGGTGAGGAGAAGAGAGACAGGAGAATGGGTGGAGGAGAGGCAAGAGGAGAGGAGAGGAGGAAGGTGCCAAGCCACAGGATAACCACCAGGCAAGCAAAGCATCTCAGAGACTTGGATGCTTTTTCTGTACGAGAAGCAAAAAGCCCCCCCCCCCCTCTCCTTGCAGGTAAGGCCTCATTGTCTTACCTGCATCCCACTGCCACTCCAAGGCAGACACACAGTAATAGAAGAGGAGGAGGAGGAGGATGAGAAAGGAGGTGGTGGAAGGGGAGTGGTAGAGGAAGTGGACGTGATTGGAAGAATACAAGAGTGATACAGGACATTGGTGGGAGGAGGTGCTGATTGAGGTAAAGGTGGAGGAGAGAGACAACAAGTGAGGAGGATAAAGGGGAGGAAGGTGGGTGGAGAGATTGAGGAGGAGGACGATGGGAGAAGGTTAAGATGTAGGTCTAACACTGTCTATGGAGGAGGAGGAGGAGGATGAGGAGAAACACAATGCACAGGGTTGCTGTTTAAATTTAATAAACTTTATTTTTTGGAGCTTATTCCGCGGTGTGCAGACCTACCTTGACCTGAGAGACACAAAGCAAACATTATATTAGAGGAGGATGGAGAGGAAGAGGAGGAGGAGGTTTGTAGTGGAAAACAAGAGATAGAGGAGAAGGGTTGGAGGAGATGGAGAATGAGGTGGAGGTGGGAGCTGAGGGATGAGGAGAAGCAAGAAGAGGAGAGACACAAGACAGACTTCAAATAAGAAGAGGTGGGTGGAGGAGAACAATGGAGATGGAGGAGGAGGGTGGGACGAGGCGGGTGGGACCTGGTGGAGAAGGGAGATGAGCAGAAAGACAGGGGAGACTTCAAATGAGAGGAGGACGAGGGAGAGGAGTTGAGTGGAGGAGTACAAGAGTTGGAGAAGATGTGTTTTGAGTGTAGGTGCTGATGGAGGTAAAGGTAGAGTAGTGAGACGAAGACAGATTTCAAATGAGGGGAGGCAGAAGGCACAAGGCAGACTTCAGTAAAAGAGCCTCGAGGAGAAGGAAGAGGAGATGGGTGGAGGAGAGCAGGAGAGATGGAGGAGGAGGAGAGGTGAGAGGAGGTGGAAGTGGGAGACAAGGAGGAGAAAGATGAGACACAAGGCACAAGGCAGACTTCATGAAAAGAACAGTAAGGAAAAGGAAGGGGAGATAGGTGGAGGAGGAGAACAGGAGAGATGGAGGAGGAGAGGAGGTGGAAGTGGGAGACGAGGAGAGGGAAGATGAGACAAGGAGAGACACACAGCAACAGCTGCTTCACCTGCAGAGAGTTGACAGCAGCCTGCTCCATTGTCGCCAAGCCAGTGCCCCCAGATACATGGAGCTTATTTATGTCTCTGCCATCACCTTGTTTTTTTCGGCTCCTGTCCTCATTTGCAGACAAATCAAGTCATGCCTCGCTGGTGGATTTTCTCTGCACACGTACACGCTGTGCTTTCTTTCTTTCCCGCCTCAAATGCCAGCCAGATGCTCAGATGCTTTTTATTGTGGCATTCTGTACATCTGATATTCTCATTGTGGATGAGTGCACAAATAAGGCTAAATGAGAGGAAGGAATTCACTTTCATTTCTCAAGCGGTGGCACTGACATTGTTATAAGCAGGAAAATCAGTGAGAGGGTGAAAGCTGTGCGTGCTGTCGAGGAGGAAAGGATGCATAGCGAGTTTATTTTATGTCATCTGCTAAACAGTCTGCTCTTGATCTAAGCTCCGTGGAATGCTTCTGGAGCGCAGTATCATCCATAGAGGCAAACGCAGGCGTTTAGTCAAGTCAAGTCAAGTAGTCAAGTAGGTTTTATTGTCAATTTCTTTACATGCACTGGTCATACAAAGAATTTGAAATTACATTTCTTGCTTTCCCATACAGACATAGACTAAATCTAGGTAAGGACATAGACAGTATAGACATAGACAGTACTTATACATGGACTTAAGACAGTATGGACATAGTCAGTGCTCATACAGACATTTAAAGTGCAAGACTGGACAACAGAAGACTTGTAGAGGACATACATTAAGAGGTATTGTTGTGCTTTTGTGCTTTTCCTAAAAGGTCCTTTATAGCGTTCTGACATGGTAATAGTAGCATTTGAAGAAAATAAATATTAAAAAGGTCTGTCAAGTACACCAGCAGCAGTGTGTGTGTGTGTGTGTGTGTGTGTGTGTGTGTGTGTGTGTGTGTGTGTGTGTGTGTGTGTGTGTGTGTGTGTGTGTGTGTGTGTGTGTGTGTGTGTGTGTGTGTGTGTGTGTGTGTGTGTGTGTGTGTGTGTGTGTGTGTGTGTGTGTGTGTGTATGTATGTGTGTGTATGTGTTTAGTGCAGGTAGAAAGTGCGGTGTGCGTCTGTGTGTGTTCGTGTGTCTGTGTGTGTGTGTGTGTGTGTGTGTGTCAGTGTGTGTCAGTGTGTGTATGTTTGGGTTTAGTGCAGCAAGCCGTGTCTCAACGCCACCTCGTTTGCCCCTTTTCCTAATTCTGGAGCATCGCTTTCGGTGTCGGCATGTAGGCGAGGGTCTGATGTAGTCCTATGCCGCCGCAGAATTCCTAGTTCTTCCAGAGTCTTCGTTGGTACATCCAATACATTGCTTAAGTTGTCCATTCTTATCTGCAACAGCTGTTGCCGACTGTACGTGCGTTCCGACATAGTTTCCGACGATAGACATTTCGAAAGACACATTTTAACACAAATAAACACTGAAAGTTGGGAAAGCAAGGGGCTGCTGCAACCTACGTGCGCCGCCGCCGGAAGTCGACTCCACACACGCGCACATGCACGCACGCATGCGCACACACACACACACACACACACACACACACGCACGCACGCACGCACACACAGTCACACGCACACACACACACACACGTACGCACACACACACAGTCACACGCACACACACACATACGTACGCACACACATGCACGCACACGCACACATAATATAACATAATGCATATAAATACTTAAATAGCATGCAACCACACAAACAGGAAGTCACATAAAGGACACTACTGTGGCATACATTTCTCCATATAGGCTACTGCTGTATGCAGACTGTCTACTGTATAATTGCTACAGAGCAAGTATTTTCCTTCAAAGACAGAACCTGGAGCACGCTGCAGCTTTAAACATTTATTAGGTACAGATACTTGACTAACTTTTCAATGTTTACATCTTCTTCAGAGTTAGTCTCTCTTCCTGTGTTGTCCTGTTCTTTGGCAGTCCTTTAAGTCATAGCCTGTGGCACCTCCAAGGCTAGCGCAATTAAATTCCACCAGGTTTGTCTTAACCCTCCTCTGGAAAAGCATCCACCACTGGCTGGAGAAATAACCTACTGTCAGAAAGTGGAGATACACACAAATGCTCTACATAACACACGCACAAACAAATGTCATGGAAAAAACTAAATTGTAGGTCTAGTTAATTCATACACTCACAAATGTTCTCATCCTTGTGAATGGCAGTAGCTATGTTAGTTTGTGGCCTTCATTCATCCACTCGTTCTCCTTAATAGTACATACTGACCTTCCATAGTGCAGAGAGAGAGAGAAGAGAGAGAGAGAGAAGAGAGAGAGATAAAGAAAGAAAGAAAGAAAGAAAGAGAGAGAGAGAGAGAAAGAGAGAGAGAGAGAGAGAGAGAGAGAGAGAGAGAGAGAGAGAGAGAGAGAGAGAGAGAGAGTGGACCTTTTGTCTGCGTGATTGACGGCTTGATCCATCAGATTGACAGCTGTAGTGGCTGGGGGCCCCCTCCTCATCTGACATGTAGACAGCTGGGTAAGAGCTTCTGGATGAGACCCTATAGACGGTAAAGCCCCTTTATGGACCCATGCATATCCCCCGGCCCTTAAGGGGTCCGACTGTAGTGGTGGTTTGATGGAGGAGAAGATGGATTCCAAGGTGGAGATCAGAGGTGAGAAAGAAAAAAAAAACGGATGGAGGACGCTCGCTCTCGCTGCTTAATGTCCATCTGTCTGACGCATTTGCTGTGAAGAGAGGGGAGTGAAATAGCCGTCCCATGGTATAGCGGTTGACAGGGCTGCTGACAGCTTTGACCGAGCCCTGGACAAAATAACCAGAAAGGCCCCCACTCTCAATACATACAATGTAATGGGGCAACAATTCTTGGACCCCTTTTTCCCTGGGCTCAGGACAACTGACCCAGTTGTCAATTTCTTTCGGCGGGCCTGGCAATGTAATGAGGGGCAGAGGGGGGAGAGAGAGAGAGAGAGAGAGAGAGAGAGAGAGAGAGAGAGAGAGAGAGAGAGACAGAGAAAGAGAGAGAGACAGACAGAGAGAGAGAGAGACAGAGACAGAGACAGAAAGACAGAGAGAGAGCCATGGGGACGCATGCTAATGTGCCCTCATAAAGCCGGAGCCAATTTCATGTCTAAACAGTCGGGGGCGAGCAGGTCAACAGAGACGCAGTCTGGGCCGCTTATTGGTTTTTCTATTGTTATGATATTGCTCCAGCCTGGCGCAGGTGTGGGGCAGGGTTTACCAGCATGGACGGACTCCTAATGGGGAGTGAGAGAGGGAGATGTATGGGTTTTCTGTCAAGTACAATCTTCATACATTGATCGAGGTCTTATTGGGAACTTGAGGGGATACAGGCCTTCTACAGAATCGACTCAGCTGAGGTTGAGCAATGCACAAGAGTTCTCCAAGTAACCACTTTGGCCAGGCCTGGGACAAAGCCATCTGAAAAGACCACCCCCAATTCAACACAAGCAATGCAATAGGTCCCAAATTTGGGCCCCTTTGTCTCCCTGGGCCCGGGACAGCTCACCCCTTTGACCCCCCTGTCGACTTAATAGTAACTACTCTACATTGATCCAGCTCCTATGGAGAAAAGAACATGTGGGCACACCGTCTCCCACACCACACAATTTCAAGGTACGGTTCTTCAGTGATTTGGGGTCCAATTGAGAGTGGAACCCAGGGGCAGCAGGACTTTAACCACTTCGATCCATACTCTAACCACTCCACCAATACAGCTTCGAGCAGCACATTAAGCCATTGAGTTGGGAAGGAGTGCAAGGACACAGCCTCCAAGAATAACAACACCAGGTTCTTACTGCAGCACCTGCGCCAGCAAAAGCTCCCAACTGCACTTTAGGAGGTGAATAAAAGAGACACAATTGTTGGGTTTGAATAGTGTTGGATGACAACCATAGGGTCATAAGTGCCCATGAGTTCAAATGAGTATAGGATAAGAAATAATATTCTCTGTATGCGGCATCCCTCTCCAGCAGAGCATCAGTTACAGTAAGTTTGTGTCATTGTACTTACGGTATACACAATACTAAATACAACATGTATTTATATAGAGTAGTATCACAACTAGAGTTGACTCACAGCGCTTTCATGTTGTGCTTTCACTTTTATGTTTACTGTATACGCCATGAGGAATGTCTTTATCAAATTATCCCATAATCCATGATCTCGGACAACATTTTTAAATAAACTTCGGCTCTCTACTTTCATGAATAACTGTGTTGTGTAACAGATGGGAACGGGGTACACTGATTGAAGGTAATAGTGATCCAAAAATGGGCTGAGAAGCTCTTTGGCTTGACATCCCTCTGCCATCAGTGTGTGTGTGTGTGTGTGTGTGTGTGTGTGTGTGTGTGTGTGTGTGTGTGTGTGTGTGTGTGTGTGTGTGTGTGTGTGTGTGTGTGTGTGTGTGTGTGTGTGTGTGTGTGTTGGGTGAATGGGTAAATATAATATTACACGGTGAAGCCCTTTGAGTGCAGCCCAGAGCTGAGTGGGGAGAGCACAAAAGCATCAGGTGGGATTCTACCCTCATCCATCTGCTAAAAGCACATCAGGCAATTGGGTAGGTCAGGGCTGGACTGGTAATCTGGCATACAGGGCATTTTCCCAGTGGGCCAACAGAAAGTCCTCAGGTTATGTTGTTTATCGTGTATGCTATCATTTTTATCATGTACACCTATGCTGTTTATCTTCTTTTTTTTGGGGGGGGGGGGGGTCCGCTTAGAGACTAGCCCACCCTTTAAAAGAGGCGGCCCATTGGTCGATTTTAATACAGAATATGGACTGAGCCAAGATATCATAGAAAAAGTCATAGAAATATTATTGCAGAAAAGATTGAGCTGTGAGATGGGCAAAAATGTCAGTTCCATGTTTTCCCCCAGGCCAGCCTTAGGGGAGGGGAACATGAAATTGCTGCTACAGTATATCGCTGTCTTTAAACATAAGAGCACCAGGTAGCTAGCCTGACTATCATTGACTTTCAGATCTCATCTAGACTTGGTCTAACCAAGATCATAAAAATGAATGTTTCCCAAACGGCATGGTTTACCCGCCTCCGTAGGTTTGCTACTGGTTGACTGGTGTCTGACAAAGTGGGTGGGGTTCCCGAAATCCGAAATGATATTTACATAGAGCTTGAAAGTCCCGCCCCTTAGTTCCGCGTTTCACGGGACCTAAGCTGACCATCTAACAACATGGTAGCGAGTAAATATCTTCTGATCTCAGTCACGATATGCGCTGGGCTACAAATATGCTGTTTAAGAGGCTAGATAAAGATTATTCATGCAGAAGTATCAATGTTTTGTTCCGAGGCCGTCGGCATGAAAATGTGAAGAAACACAGCTTTCTAAAAAGTTTGGGGGTTCGTACGAAAAATTAAGCAAAAATATCAGAAACAACATATATGGAGCTCGTGGCACAACTCGAAGGGGATCGAAATATCATTTTATTACTGCCATTGGATTACATGCTACGGTTTTTGGCTAAAAACGCCGTTGAGGTCCCATGAAATCGGGGGAAGTGACATCACTTTCAAGCTCTATTGCTCCTGGCCTGACTAGTGTTGTGTTTCTAGGAGGGTGTGGCCTGGCAACCAGGTAGCTATAATATTCTTCTCTATGGTCACATCCGTCATCAGGTAGAAGACAACAGAAATAAAAGGACACAGGTTACTCACCACACAAGAGTCCAGGAGTCCTAACAGGGGTGGTATTATTAAAGAGAACATTGACTCACATTGTGATTGACCGAGCAGGGTTGTGGGTACACTCTGATTGACATGCTCTAGCATTGTGGTGTAGTGGTCAAAGCCCCTGCTTGGTAGGTCTGGGTATTTGAGTCCTGGTAGGGCAACTCTACTGTGCTTTGCTACACATTCAATCAAGATTTGAAGTCAAACTTTTGTATGTAATGTACCAGCTGGCCTTTTGAAATTCCTTTTCTAAAATAGAATTTTTATACTGTTCTTACTTTTCAATCGCTTTTTTTGGCAAGTTTTAGTAAAGCACACTGAAGTGCCTCATGTACTGTACGGCATGCACTTTATAAATCAATGTCACCTTGCCTTTACTA
>NC_085858.1:53296927-53311927 GCF_034702125.1 Engraulis encrasicolus | reverse complement strand
AAGTCAGCTATGGTGAGACCGAAAAAGAAAAAAAACAAAGCCACTATGAAGGAGCCGTGCCATGATATTAATTTCAATTCAAATGGCTTTCTGTAGTTCTAGGGGAGAAAATCAATACCTCTTGCCCCATGCTGGTTAGATTGCTGCAGTTCTTACTGTGGAGCAGCTGCCCATTTCTCTCTCTCCCTCTCTCTCTATCTCTCTCCCTTTCTCTCTCTCTCTCTCTCTCTTACACACACGCACACACACACACACACACACACACACACACACACACACACACACACACACACACACACACACACACACACACACACACACACACACACACACACACACACACACACACACACAGAGACACACACACACACACCTACAGTAAAGTGCCTTGGCTGAGCCTGAGCGAGGACGGACTGGCTGACGCAAAGGAAAGGACAGACCATATCACTTTAGGTGTTAGCCTCGCTTTACTGGACTCCATTTTGAAGAGACAGCGAGTTGGGGTTGGGGTTGATGGTGGGTGCGGGGTGGGTAGGGGTTTATTGCCTGTAAAGTAAATGGATGGCTTTCTCTACCTGTGCCGCTTGCAGCTTGCCACATCCTGCCTGCCTGCCAGTTAGTCACTGCAGTCCTCCCCGGCGCGCTGTTGTTGTCTCCCAGCCCGTCTCCAGCAATACAGAGCCTTTAGGGATCACGGCTCTTGTGATTGCCGCAGAGCTGTGAAAAACTTACCGACATCTCTTAGCTATAAATATACACAGGACCTGGCCCGGGAGTCTAGCCAGCCAGGAAGCACTTGATATTTTAAAGCAAAAAAAGAACTCTTTCATTTCATTGGCTTTTACTTTTTCTGTCTAATACAGTATGTCACCTTTTGTCCTCAGCTTTGGCAAAAAAACAGTGGTGCTTTCTTGCCTTCTCTGTACTTTAACCCCTTAAGACGCGGCTTTATACATTTGTTGTTACCAGTATGGTAATGACCAAGTCGTGGTGCATTACTAAAGGGCCTGTGTTGTGTCATAGTAGTGTAGTACTAAGGTAGTTACATTTCAATGACTATTACAGCGTGCCACTGGAGGTACGGCGCGCATTAAGGGGTTTTAAGGGCAGTCTCACAAACGATAAAACAGTAGTACAGTAATAATACAGCAAAAATACAATAATAAAGTAGTAGGGCTGGGCTGGGGCAGAAACAGGGTCCGGGCTCTTTTGGCTTAAAGGGCCCTGTAGCGAAGGGAAGTAGAGCTGCCCAGCCGGAACTCGAACCCAGACCTTCTGGGGTAGTAAACCAGGGCTCTGACCGCTACACCAAAGAGCCAGGCTCGTTGGCGTGACAGTCAGAACACACCCACAACCCTAGTTATGGTCACTCCATCACACTGCCTTGCCCTTCGGGAAGCGCACTCGTGCCCTTCACACACTCATGGTGTCCCTCACGCAAAGGCCAATCATGCTTCTCCCATCCAGTGTGCCCCATCATCAATGCTTCACCCATCACTGGGGTCCCTCACACCGGGGCCACCAATCCTGGGGGTCCCTCACATGGAATTACAGCTCACAAACAATGGGTACGGTTCCAATGGCCTCACGGCAGCCATCCCACCTCTGACACCATTTGTAGCGAAGGGGAGTAGAGTTGCCAAGCCGGGACTCGAACCCAGACCCTCTGGGGTAGTAAACTGGGGCTCTGACAGCTACACCAAAGAGCCAAGCTTGTTGGCGTGACAGTCAGAACACACCCACAACCCTAGTGATGGTCCCTCCATCACAGGCCCCCTCACAACAGAGTCACGGGTGGGTCCTGCACCCTTTTTTTTTAACATTTCTGAAAATAGGGGCCCACAAGGGTGCGGGGCCCACAGGGATATGCCCGCTATGCCAGTCCAGCCCTGGTGGTATAGATACATCATTGTGTATCATGAGCGGGAGGTGACATCCAATCAGAGCACAGTGATGTGTATAAAACCTTTACACTGTTGAAATGTTAAATAAAGGTCAAAAAATATTTCTACCTCACTATAACTAATTACAACATTTTGATGTGTTTGTTAAGATGAAAGTAATGTTGTAGTAATGTTACTATGTCTTTCCACCATTAGAGGAGTGAATTCAGTAGGCCTACTTGGTCTGCCTTTACTGCAACTGACAAACGAGCAACATGGTGGAGTTTGCCTGTGAAGTCCAGGAGGTCGAGCTGCCATTTTGTGCGCCTAAGTGGAGGGCAGAGGGGCTCTGGAGGACCATGGCAGTTCCAACTTCGCTGGCTAAATAAAACGACGTCTCTCTTTGTATGGGTGGCAATTCTAGGCGAATTCAGAAAAGAGAGAGCTGCTCGCGTGTGCACACACGTAAACGCACACATGAGCACGCGTGCGCGCGCGCACACACACACACACACACACACACACACACACACACACACACACACACACACACACACACACACACACACACACACACACACACACACACACACACACACACACACACAGTAATTCTGATTCCTTACTACCACACACATTAAATTGGGTGGCGGCAGAGGCAGCTCTTAACCAGAGTACATTTTTGTAAATGATGGGCCCTGTTTGGCCCTGTCCTATCTCCCCGTGCCCTGAAGGGTGCAAGCGGATGGGGCGCCGCCGCCTTTTGTGCTGTTTTGTAATGAGTTTTTGAGCAGAAATTGCAGTGGTTGGTTGGAGAAGGCTCGGTGCTGTGCCGTGCTGTGCTGTGCTGTGGCACTCACTGCAGACTGAATTTACATGGCTGCTTGATGAGCTCTGGGGCTAACAGCCGACCTTAATGATTGGCTGCCTGAGCACCGTTCGCACACACTCGCACCAGCACCAGCTGCTTTCGCTATCTCCTCTTGCAGACACACACACACGCACAGACACACACACACGCACGCACGCACACACACACACACACACACACACACACACACACACACACACACACACACACACACACACACACACACACACACACACACACACACACACACACACACACACTTATGATGAGAAGGCACACACACAGGCATGCACATCTACCCTTAAGTACATAGGCTACCGGTATACGCAAATGAGCACACACACGCACATATGCACACACACTTACACACACACACACACACACAGGTGCATGCACGTACGCGCACACACACACAGGCATGTACACACACACTTACACACACGGGCACAAACGCACTCATACTCATACACAAACACACACACACACACACACATACACACACACGGACACACACACACACACAAACACACACACACACACACACATACACACACACGGACACACACACACACGGACACACACATACTCACGCCCACAGTCACACACACAGGGGTACGCACATGCACACTACGGCCATAAATAGCGCAGCTTCTTTTGCTATGATCACCATCATCCTCAGATGTCAAGACGTCATCACAAAGAGACGACATTATTATGCCACCCATTTATCTGAAGAACGAGCCCACTTGTTGCCAGTGATACAAACAAGACAGAGTGCACTGTGTGCTTGATGTAGTAAGCATCTAACTGTAGCCCAAGCCTGGGCAAAGCACAACACTCACCATCTCAACGTGAACTTTTCTCAAACAACGTTCATCAAGTTATGGCACGCTGGAACCTATCGGGTGACTGAACCACACACACAAAGTGAAGGGAGAGGTAATCGGAATGGGCCCCCTTGATTGTTGCTCGCCAGCGTGCTGGAACAAATTACCTTCATTCCTCAGCTGTGCTAACTAGCTTGGGGTGTTGTTTACTTTACGCAGCTTAGACTCACAGTGCTGCTTCATATATTTTATTTGTTCTTTTCAAACAAACATTGGCTGTTGTTTTTTTTATATTTTGTTACCACATTAATATATTCAGATGAGGGAAATAAAGCCAGGGAATTCTGTACGGTATGACCAGGGCCGGATTAATGCACAGATATATGGCTGAAGCCTAGGGGGCCCCACCTGAAAGGGGGCTCCCAATTGGCCAAAAGTCAAACATTCCAGAATTGTGAAGATGTGATACTGAAAGATTAATTTTTATATCTTGTTACTCCTCTCCACAGTTGGCATACATGTTCTCCTTAATTCCCAGCTCGTAATAATGACACTGCCTAGGTAATTTTTTTTTCCTCAAAATTTGCCTTCCAAGGGGCCCACAGCAACCTGTAACCTAGGGGCCCCAGGCCATCTTAATCAGGCTCTGGGTATAACACCTGTCCTTTGGAGCAGATTCTGTCATCATTTCAAGCATTGTGGAAAGCTAAAGCAGATAGTGGCTTTTTGCAAAAGAAGTAACCACCCGTAATAGGAGGGGTATTTCTGAATCCTTACTTTCACTTTAAAACCCCTTAAGACACGGCATTATAAATTAGCTGTTACCAGAATGGCAATGACCAAGTCGTAGTGTATTACTAAAAGGCCCCGTGCACTGTCGTAGTAGTGTAGTACTATAGTAGTTAACTTTCAATGTCTATTACAGCGTGCCTCAGGAGGTACGGCGTGCATTAAGGGGCTACACCACCATCTTGCTTGACACTAATGAGTAAACTTAAAAGCATCAGGACTGTACAGTGCCTAAAACATGGTGGACTGAAAAGTGCAACAATAAGGCCCAATATAAGGCATTTCCTAAGTTGTTCACATGCAGTACAGATTGATGTTGTAAGATGTAAAGTGATATGCTACACTTTATGGGCAGTCATGGGTGAGCGGTTAGGGCGTCAGACTTGCATCCCAGAGGTTGCCGGTTCGACTCCCGACCCGCCAGGTTGGTGGGGGGAGTAATCAACCAGTGCTCTCCCCATCCTCCTCCATGACTGAGGTACCCTGAGCATGGTACCGTCCCACCGCACTGCTCCCCATGGGGCGCCACTGAGGGCTGCCCCCTTGCACGGGTGAGGCATAAATGCAATTTCGTTGTGTGCAGTGTGCAGTGTGCACTTGTGTGCTGTGGAGTGCTGTGTCACAATGACAATGGGAGTTGGAGTTTCCCAATGGGCTTTCACTTTTTCACTTTCACTTTTCATCTCCATTTCCCTTCACATTTTTACTCCATTCTCATAGATGTAACCTCCAACTGTTTGTTCATCTGAGCAAAAGACAACACAGCTCTCAGGGGCCCTGTGTGTGCGTGTGCGTGTGTGTTTGCGTGCGTGCGCGCGTACGTGCACGCGTGCATTTATGTACTGTACAGGTGTGTATAGGTGTGTGTGAGTCTGTGCGTATGTGTTAGTTTGTGTATGACTGTGTGTGTATCCGTTGGTCTGAGAAGCACTAAAGAAAAAATGAGGAGTAAGATTTAAAAAGAATGAGAAGGGAGATGCCTGGGGAGGAGAGAGGTGGAGAAAAGAGCGAGAGGAAATGAGGAGCGAGGGAGAGAGAGAGTGTGTGACAGATGAAAGAGGCGCAACAAAGACAGAGATGAGATGTGGGGAAGATGCTCGAAGGTGGGCTGGGAGGAGAGCAACACACGCATGCACGCACGCACACACACACACACACACGCACACACACACACACACACACACACACACACACACACACACACACACACAAACACACGTACGCACACACACACACGCACACACATGCACACACACGCACACAAATCAAACCCCTACAGGCAAATACACACACATTCTGTCTTTCTTATTTTCTCTCTCTCTCTCTCTCTCTCTCTCTCTCTGTCTCTCTCTCTCTCTCTCTCTCTCTCTCTCTCTCTCTCTCTCTCTCTCTCTCTCTCTCTCTACTCACTTCTCTGTCTCATCATAAGTGGCAGTCCTCATTACCGGCCCGACGCTTCATGGACAGTAGTGGCAGCCCGACAGCAGCTGTGGGGAGGGGCGTGGCGGGAAAAAAAAAGTCAATTAGCCTCCAGAAAGGGGATCAATGATGGTGATCTGACCCCGGGGTTGGATTGGCCATCTGGCATACCGGGCATTTCCCGGTGGGCCCCCCACCCTCATTGGCCCCTATTTTCAGAAATGTTAAAAAAGTACATTTTTAAAAATAGTGCCCCATGAGGGTGCGGGGGCCATGAGGGTGAGTCAGTTCTGCGCCACTAATTATGAGGGGCCCCTTTAAGCTAAAGGTGCCCGGGTCCTATTTCTCCCCCAGTCCAGTCCAGCACTGTCTGACCCTATCTGCTGCTGAGGCGGGTAGAGAGAAGGAGGAGAGGAATCATCACAATCAGGAACAGGGAAGCTGACAAGGGGGGCAGAGGGGTAAGTTGCCCCAGGCCCTTGGAGAGAGGGGCCCCAGAATTGGTCCTCATTACATTGCATGTATTGGGTGAGGGGGCCCTTTCAGTTGACTTTGTCCCGGGCCCAACCAAAGCTGTCAGCGGCCCTGATCAGGAGAGTTGGCCATTGAAGGAGAGGCAGAACAGAGAGGGGAGGCAGAGGGAGGGAAAGAGAGAGAGAAGAGAGAATCAGAGAGAGAGAGAGAGAAGAGGGTTGGAGACATGTTGATGTAGAAGCCGAGACAGGGAGAGAAGAGGGAGAAAGAGAAACGTGGAAGAGGTAGCGAAAATATGGGGCAGAGAGAGGAAAGAGAGGGACAGAGAAAGACAAAGAGAGATAGATGCTAAGGAGAGAGAGAGAGAGAGAGAGAGAGAGAGAGAGAGAGAGAGAGAGAGAGAGAGAGAGAGAGAGAGATGGAAAGGGTAGAGAAAGGAATAAGAGCAAGATGAGGGCAGGCTTGGTGACGAGCATTAGCCACGTCAGTGTATATTCAGAGGGGGATTGCTGTGGATGTCAGTGGGAGGTGAGGCGGTTGTGTTTGCATGCTGGTGGCGGGGTGTTATTAAATGCATCTAAGCTGACACATTCAGCCAGTTAATTAGGAAGGACACTGCAAGCAATGTGGAGGGGCAGAAAAGATGGGGCCTGATTCTGACCTGTTCACCTCTCGGGGTCTCACTCAATTTACTCGCGTTTCTCTGAAGCGTGGACAGCATTGGCAAAGAAATGAGGCTGAAATTGAAGTCATGAAACTGAATGGGAGTAGACTGATGGTTAACAGCCTCTCTCTCTGTGTGTTGTCTTGTGAACTTTTGCTATCATTTCAGTATGTTTCCAAGCCAAAGAAGGATATGAACATTTAAGGAAGATGTGGCAAACTTTAAGCTTATGTTTGTCTACTCCTTCTTCCTCGTCTTCCTAGGCTCATATCAAGGACATAAGGAGGACATATACAGACTATGGTTGAAATTATCATTGCATTACAGTGTAGCAGAATTAAAACTATTGGAAATGTTTGCTATGGAATATTCGAATACATTGGAAACATCGCCTATAGTCTTAAAGATTTTTTATTTGGTCTTTTTAGACTTTATTTGATAGGACAGTGTGAGAGGTGGACAGGAAGCGAATTGGGAGAGAGAGACGGGGAGGGGTCCACAAAGAACCCGGGCCGGGAATAAAACCCGGGTCAGCCGCATGGCAGGCTAGTGCCCTACCGGTTGGCCACGGCAGGGCCCCCTATTGTTTTAATACTGCTGAAAACACTTTGTACCAAATGGGAATCATTACCTTTATAAATTAAAAGAATTAAAAAATAATATTCTCACATAGGGTATATACAGGTAGGCCTACATAAAATACATATACTGAAATAATTAATGAAAGTTACGGTTAGACGTTAGACGGACATATAATGGGTGTGCATGTGTGCGTGCGTGCGAGTGTGTGCGTTTTCCATTTCTTTACATAATGCTTGCATTAACCTCTTAACCTTTAATTTTTTGCTTTAACTCTTATCTCATCTGCTTGCTATGCTTTTATGTTTTTATTTTTGTGACGCACATTGAACCACCTCTGGCCTATGAAAAATAAACTTGCCATGCCTTGTCTATGAGAGATTGAAAGAGAGAGTGAAAGAGAGAGAGAGAGAGAGAGAGAGAGAGAGAGAGAGAGAGAGAGAGAGAGAGAGAGAGAGATAGAGAGAGAGAGAGAGAGAGAGAATGAGAAAAAGAGGCAGTATCAGAGAGAGAGCACGCGCGCGAGAGAGAGAGACAGAGAGAGAGAGAGAGAGAGAGAAAGAGAGAGAGAGAGAGAGAGAAAGAGGGAGAGAGAGAGAGAGAGAGAGAAGAGGAAGCGTCACAAAGCCCCAAATGTCCTCCGAGAGGAATTCATTTAGGAGTGCATGAAATAAGAGGTTTCTCCGCTCGACTGACCACAGGGCAGAATCCAATCACTCTCCACATTAGCAGGAAGGGGACATTATGCAGATGGAATGACCTTTCTGCCCGCCACCGTTAGTCAGTGCCCAGAAGCCACTGGCAAGCAGGGCAAGCCAACAAATCTTTAAACAAACAAATATAGAAAATATTGCCACTCCGGTGACAGACAGGTGGGTCCCTCTCTTGTGAATTCAGTTCTTAAATGAGCTGAATGAACTGATTGTTTTTGCAAAGACTTTTGAGGGGGAACGGCTTGGGCACTGGACAGTAAACTGATTCAAAAATAGGTATGCAATTATTCTTTGAAAGAACATTACATTATTTCATGTCTTCATCATTTAAGAAGTTGAAATTAATTTCACAAATGCAAGATGATAGTGTTTTCAATATGGGCAGCTTACTTTGTGTTAGAGATAAAGTAATGCGGTTTATGCAAATAAAGTGAAACTAGCCAGCTCATTTTTCTAGAGTTGTTTGAAGACTTGAATGCATTAGTGGCCAGGGCTTGCCAAAGGCATTGCCCTCAAAGAGGCCTGTTGCTCCTTTCTAAAGAGCTATCAACCAAAGACTTTAAGTCATAAGCTGTAGCCAATTAAAATTATTCATATTGTTTAGTAGGCCTACCTTTTAAAGGCTTGTGAATAATGCATCCAGTTGAAAGGGTGGAGAACTTTCCGGCAGATGATGAACACAGAAAAATACCCCCCCCCCCTCTCTCACTCTCTCTCTCTCTCTCTCTCTCTCTCTCTCTCTCTCTCTCTCTCTCTCTCTCTCTCTCTCTCTCTCTCTCTCTCTCTCTCTCTCTCTCTCTCCAACCAGACACACAAAAACAAACACATATCCATGTGAAGTAAAGTGCATAGACACAGTTGCAATGAGCATTGTGCTTTTATTTGTATCAGCAGAACACTACGCATTTTCTAAGATTGCTCTCAGAGGATGCATAAAGGCATTCGACATGCTGTGCACATTAGATAAACACTTTCAAAATGTGCACAAACACAAACGCGCGCGCACACACACACACACTCACACACACACACACACACACACACACACACACACACACACACACACACACACACACACACACACACCACACACACACACACACACACACACACACACACACACACACACACACACACACACACACACACACACACACACACGCACACACACGCTCTGTTCCTCAATACATTTTAGTGATTGGACATGCACAGACATAAAAATAATTCCATGAAAGACTCCAATGTACTCTTCAATGCTTTATATAGTGCTCATACTTGTCCAGCCTCAGTCTGCTTTGGGATGCTTCTCAGCTGCTACCATCATACCCGTGCCGAAGAAATCATCACCATCATGCTTCAATGACTACCGTCCTGTAGCACTGACGCCCATAATCATGAAGTGCTTCGAACGGCTAGTCCTGTCACACATCAAAGCCACCCTACCCCCCACCCTGGACCCCTACCAGTTCGCATACCGAGCCAAGCGATCCACGGAGGATGCAATTTGCTCTGCCCTCCATCCAGCCCTCACCCACTTGGACAATAAAGACTCATATGTGAGAATGCTGTTCATTGACTTCAGTTCAGCATTCAATACCATAATACCACAACAACTCATCAGAAAACTGGACAAACTAGGTTTCAGCACCTCCCTCTGCAACTGGCTGCTGGACTTCCTGATGCAGAGACCACAAGCAGTACGGGTAGGGAATAACACCTCAAGCACCCTGACCCTGAGCACGGGGGCTCCGCAAGGTTGTGTTCTCAGCCCCTTGCTGTTCACGCTGCTGACACATGACTGCACAACGACCCACAGCACTAACCATCTAGTGAAGTTTGCGGATGATACAACACTGGTGGGCCTCATCACCAAGGGCGATGAGACTCACTACAGAGAAGAAGTAGACCTGCTGGCCAGATGGTGCAAAGACAACAGCCTCCTGCTGAATGTCAACAAGACCAAGGAGATTGTTGTCAACTTTCAGAGGGTCCAAAAACAACTGCCACCACTGACCATCGACGGCGATGCTGTGGAGAGAGTGAGCAGAACCAAGTTCCTTGGAGTGCACATCAGCGACGACCTCTCTTGGACTACCAACACTACATCACTGGCGAAGAAGGCTCATCAGCGTCTCTACTTCTTGCGCAAACTAAAGAAGGCAAGTGCTACACCCTCCATCATGACAACATTCTACAGAGGAACCATAGAGAGCGTCCAGCTGCATCACAGTGTGGGGAGGAAGCTGCACGGAGAAAAACAGGAAGACACTCCAGCGTGTTGTGAACACAGCGAAGAAGATCATTGGAGTACCACTCCCCTCCCTGCAGGACATTTACACCACACGCATCACCCGGAAAGCACTGATGATCATCAAAGACACAAGCCACCCTGCACACAAACTGTTCAGCCTCCTGCCCTCTGGAAAGAGGTACAGGCGCCTCCGTTCCCGTACCACCAGGCTTGCAAGCAGCTCAATGCACCAAGCAATCAAGATACTGAACACTCAACCCACTCTCCCTCCACTGTCAGCCTCTAGCCAGCAAGGCCACTGACAACCCCCCCCCTCATCCCCACCACCATATCTGCGACTGAACATTCCACCTGCACTACTATATTTGTGACTGAACTTTCAACCTGCACTAACTCAAAACATGCGCACGCACACACACACACACACACACACACACACACACACACACACACACACACACACACACACACACACACACACATACACACACACACACACACACACACACACACACACACACACACACACACACACACACACACACACACACACACACACACACACAAGAACACTGCACTTTCTGCACTAAACCCAAACATACACACACTGACACAGTCATGGGTGAGCGGTTGGGGCGTCAGACTTGCATCCCAGAGGTTGCCGGTTCGACTCCCGACCCGCCAGGTTGGTGGGGGGAGTAATCAACCAGTGCTCTCCCCCATCCTCCTCCATGACTGAGGTACCCTGAGCATGGTACCGTCCCACCGCACTGCTCCCCATGGGGCGCAACTGAGGGCTGCCCCCTTGCACGGGTGAGGCATAAATGCAATTTCGTTGTGTGCAGTGTGCAGTGTTCACTTGTGTGCTGTGGAGTGCTGTGTCACAATGACGATGGGAGTTGGAGTTTCCTAATGGGCTTTCACTTTCACACAACTCACACACACACACGCACACGCACACACACACACACACACACACACACACACACACACACACACACACACACACACACACACACACAGACGCACACCGCACCTTCTACCTGCACTAAACACACCCACACACACACACACACACTGCTGCTGGTGTACTTGATAGACCTATTTTTTTAAAGACCTATTTTAATATTTATTTTTCTTCAAAATGCTACTATTACTATGTCAGAACGCTATAAAGGACTTTTAGGAAAAATACAACAATTACCTCCTCTTAATGTATGTTCTCTACAAGTCTTCTGTTGTCCAGTCTTGCACTTTAAATGTCTGTATGAGCACTGTCTATGTCCATACTGTCTTATGTCCATGTATAAGTACTGTCTATGTCTATACTGTCTATGTCCTTACCTAGATTAGTCTATGTCTGCATGGGAAAGCAAGAAATGTAATTTCAAATTCTTTGTATGACCAGTGCATGTAAAGAAATTGACAATAAAACCTACTTGACTTGACTTGACTTGAGCTGGGAGAGTTTTTCAGCTTTTGCTTTAGGTGTTATCACCAGTGATAACCACAAGAGGGTGCCCACGGAGCACCAATGTAAATGGAAATCATTTTTCATTCACTTCACAATGTGGTGTATGACTGTGAAGGATGCACATCAGATCTGCCTTCACATGGTGAACAGTGAAGTAAATCCGGAATCACTTTTTTATTTCATTGCTCGCATCTTGAGTTTGACAGACACATCCATGCACGTACCCACACACTAATGCTTGTACACACACATGCATGCACAGATCCTCCTGTTCACCCACCTTGGTTTCTCCCACCACACATCTCCATTATCATGTCATCCCCCCCCCCTCTCTCTCTCTCTCTCTCGCTCTCTCTCTCTCTCTGTCTCTCTCTCAGACACACACACACACACACACACACACACACACACACACACACACACACACACACACACACACACACACACACACACACACACACACACACACAAACTCCACACCCCTCCAAACCTGTCTCCCCCAGGATCCTCTACCGTCTACCCCACGCTTTGATTATGATGGACACCCTAGCCTAGCACAACCAGCCACCTCCCCTCTCTCCTCCCCCTGTCTTGGGAGATCCTCCTGTCCTCCCACGCCTCCTCCATGCCTCCCTGAGCTCCTATTAGTGTGGGAGCCATCAAACAGGCCAGCCAAGCATGGAATGGGCCCTGTAATACAAAATTGTCTCCGCCGCTTACCAAGTATCCACCAGGAAGCAAACATAACAGAGATTCATTGAAACCCTCTCTCCCCAATTGCCTTCAGGGTTGCCAGATGAGACTGATTTCCAGCCTAAAAAAATGCTGAAAACATGCCTGGAAATACTAAATCCCAACTAATTTTAACTAAGTTCTATTGATTTCTATGGCTATAAATGGCCAGAAAAACCCGCCCAGATGGCCATCCTAAGCAGCCCAATTGGGCGGGAAACCGTCCAATCTGGCAACACTGCTTGCCTCAAACATGACAGAGATTCATTGAAAGCCTCTCTCACTCACCTTCCCCTCTCAAATACCTCTCTCCATCCCTTACTCTATCATTTCCTTCATCCATTCTTCCTTCCATTCACCTATATCATTTAACTCGCAACACAGCCTACACACCCCTGCCCTTGGTTGCTACACAGAGTCTCACACCCAATTCATCAGTGTAGGGTTTCAGACTTGTAACCCAAAGGTTGCTGGTTCGACTCCCGACCTGCCAGGTTGGTGGGGAGAGTAATTGACCAATTCTCTCCCCCATCCTGCTCCATGACTGAGATACCGTGAGCATGCTACTCTCCCGCTGCACTGTTCCCTTGGGGGCGCCATTGGGGGTTACCACCTTGCACGGGTGAGGTATTAATGCAATTCATTTGTTATGTGTAGTGTGCAGTGTGCACTTGTGTGTGGAGTGTCACAATGACAATTGGAGATTTTCAGATTTTATGACCAGGCCTCCATAACGTAGCGTATGTGTCACTAAAGGTTCTTGCCTGATTTTCATAGACTTCAGATCATGTACCGCGATTCTTGTCTGACCAGGACTATAACGATTAGTGTTTCCAAATGGCCTGGTTAACCCGCCTCCCTCGGCTTGGTACTGGTTGAGGGCTGTGCCGAAGTTTAAACCAAACATTTCTTTGTCCCAATAGAACGTCTCTGCTTAAACCACGTCACTGCCTTGAACACGCCTCTACCCAGGATGGTCGGAAATGCTCAGCTGATTGGTTCCAGACAAAGTGGGTGGAGTTTCCCGCTGTGGAGGGAACGGAATCCTCATACACAATAATAATAATAATAATAATAATAATAATAATTGTATTTGTATAGCACTGTGTCATACAAGGCATGTAACTCAAAGTGCTTAACAAATGGAAAAAAAAAACATTGTTAGAGATAGATTTAAAAGGAGAGGTATAGAGGAGAGGCAGAAAAAGCAGGAAGGCAGAGGAAGAAGAGATAGACAGAGAATGTAGAGTCATAAGGTCAACGTAGGTTAGGACCAGGATTCTTAGATGTGTAAGGTCCATAGTGGCTGGGCCTATCATAAGTCATAGATAGTCACACAGAGATTGGGCGCTCAGGTGCGGCCCCTGGTGGCATCAGGGGTGAGGAAAAACTCCCTTTCGCTTGATTCATAGTTTGTAAGGGGGGAAAAAAAGCTCAGTGAGGTCTGAGAAAAAAAGACCCCCTATAGTCAGGAAGAAACCTCAGGCAGAGACCAGCGGCCACCTAGGGGAGCCCCCTGCCAGGGCTGGTTGCAAGTAGTAAGGGCGCTGCGGCAGCTGGGACACTATGACGCCTTGGCAGCTAGGAGTTGGCAAGGATGAAGAGGTGGGTCTTCAGCTGCTTCTTGAAGGAGTCGACGGAGGTGGCTGATCGGATCTCGATGGGGAGGGCGTTCCATCTCTTGGGCGCATAGCAGGCAAATGCGGCGTCGCCGATCTTCTTCTGCGGGGGGGTGGGGGTCCTTAGCAGCTTGGCATCAGTGGACCTGAGAGCTCGAGCAGGGGCATAAAAAGAGAGCATGTCTGAGATATAGCTAGGGGCAAGTCCATTTAATGCTTTAAATACTGTGAGCAGAATCTTAAAGTCGATTCTGTATGAGACAGGTAACCAGTGCAGGTCTGCCAAGACAGGAGAGATGTGCTCTCTCATTCTGGTTCTTGTTAGGATTCTTGCCGCAGAATTTTGAATGAGTTGCAATTTGTCAATTAATTTTTTTGGGAGACCAGAGAAGAGAGCATTGCAGTAGTCTATCCTACTGGTGACAAAGGCATGAATACGTTTCTCAGCGTCTTGTCGGGGGGCCAAGCCGCGCACTTTGTTGACATTTCTAAGATGGAAAAAAGCAGATTTTGTTATCTTGTTGATGTGAGGCTCAAAGCTCAAATCCGAGTCTATGACCACACCTAGGCTAGTAACCTTATCTTTAATGTGCATGCTTAGGTCACCTAGGCTTGAGTGGAGTTTTTCCACGTTTTTTCCTTAGGCCCAATGAGCAACCCTTCAGTTTTTATCCTCATTTAATTTTAGGAAGTTACTGTTCATCC
>NC_085858.1:53286927-53291927 GCF_034702125.1 Engraulis encrasicolus | reverse complement strand
CGTTGTGGTTTCCAAAACAGCCAACCTGATCACAGTGGAACATTCTCACCACTTCCATCAGTCTTTCCAACTGCTTACATCAGGTTGACGCTAACAATGCACCACGAGCACACACACAAAAACAGATACAAGAAATCCTTCACCCCCTCAGCTGTAGCCCAACTCAACACACAATGAATATTACATGCTATCCAGCCTCAACATACATGTACATACACTGTTTCATAAAAGACAATAACATTTTTGTCTTATCTTGTCTTACCTTATACATTATCTTCACATACCGTAGCTTCAGCCTGTAATTTTTTCCCATGGTTCTTCATTTTAAAAAATCACTTGTGCTTTTTATTAGACTACAGAATGATCTATATATACTGTACATACAGCATAACAAATTGAGCATAAACTGTAGTGTTGGTGTTTTTACAGTCTTGCGGTGTCATACAGTAGCCTCAGAACCTAACACTTTACATCTATGAACAAACCGTGAAAAAAGGATCATAAAAAGTTTTTTTTTAAACCCAGAGTAGTTACCCACAATGTGGTTTTAGCCCCTCAGCCCCCCCAATTTTTTAAGACATGACAGTTCATTAAAAAAAAAATATCCTAATGCAACTTTACATCAGCTCCACATCATAATTCTCTATTTATGTTTACCCGTCTTGGCAGATATGTTTCCGCCCCACAGCAACATACCATGCAAAAACACCACTACGCTATTTAATGACTAATATGTTGATGTGACCGCATAGCATTAAGGGGGGGATTATGCTACTTGTGTAGCTGCTCTGAAACTGTGCACAGTAACATCCAGAAGAGGAGCACAGCTAATGAGGTACCAGTTTAGCCCATTTTCACACAGTGTGCTGGGTCAATTGGTCCCGTGTCAACGGTGCACCCATGGTTATAGGGGATACATAATAACAAATGTTTTTAATCACCCGCAAGCACACATGCGCACACATAGATGAACACACACACGCACACATACACACACACACACACACACACACACACACACACACACACACACACACACACACACACACACACACACACACACACGCACACACACACACACACACACACACACATGCACATAGAGAGAGAGAGACACACACACACACGCACAAACGCACGCGCACGCAAGCACGCGCACGCAAGCACGCACACACGCACGCACGCACGCAGAAACGCACGCAGACACACACACACACACACACACACACACACGCACGCAGCACGCACACACGCACGCACGCATGCATTCACGCACGCACGCACACACACACACACACACACACACACACACACACGCACTACTTGCCCCACCTCCTAGTTGATCTCTTAATCCTGACACTGATAGCCCCTTCCACTGCAGCAGCCAGGGGACAGATGAATGCAGTCCAGAGCACAGGTGCAGAGGGGAGGGGACACGGGCAGGAGAGGAGAGGAGGTGCAGAGGGGAGGGGAAACGGGCAGGAGAGGAGAGGAGGTGCAGAGGGGAGGGGAAACGGGCAGGAGAGGAGAGGAGGTGCAGAGGGGAGGGGAAACGGGGAGGAGGGAGGTGAAGATGGGAGGCAGAGGAGAGAGGGAGGAGGTGCAGAGGGGAGGGGAAACGGGCAGGAGAGGAGAGGAGGTGCAGAGGGGAGGGGAAACGGGGAGGAGAGGAGAGGGGCAGGAGGGAGGTGCAGAGGGGAGGGGAAACGGGGAGGAGAGGAGAGGGGAGGGGAAACGGGGAGGGGACACGGGCAGGAGAGGAGAGGAGGTGCAGAGGGAGGTGCAGAGGGGAGGGGAAACGGGGAGGAGGGAGGTGAAGATGGGAGGCAGAGGAGAGAGGGAGGAGGTGCAGAGGGGAGGGGAAACGGGAAGGAGAGGGGCAGCAGGGAGGTGCAGGAGGGAGGCAGAGGAGAGAGGGAGGAGGTGCAGAGGGGAGGGGAAACGGGGAGGAGAGGGGTAGAGGGGAGGGGAGACGGGGAGGAGAGGAGAGGGGCAGGAGGGAGGTAGAGGCAGAGGCCAGCAAATGGGAGGAGAGGAGAGAGGGAGGATGAGTGGCAGAGGAGAGGAGAGAGGAGGGCAGGAAAGGAGAGAGTAAAGGAGGGTGACGAAAGGAGAGAAGAGAGGATGGGAGAGGAGAGAGAGGAGAGGAGAGGTGGAGGAAAAGAGAGATGAGGAGGTTGTACAGAGGATGCTTAGAGGAGAGGACAGCAGGATGGAAGCGGAGGAGGGAAGGAATGGTGGTAGTGGAGAAGAGTGGGGAGGGGAGAAAAGAAGGGAGGATGGTGGAGGGCAGGATGGTAGGATAGGGTGAGGGTGAGGGGGAGGGGAGGGGAGGAGATGGTTCTAGGATTAAGGCGGCCGCCCTGGCTCATGCTCATCTGTGTGGGACATTGGCTCAGGAGAACACCGCCTGCCCCGCACCCCCACCCCCCCTGTATCTCTCTCTCTCCCTGCCCCTCTCTCTCTCTCTAGTCTTTCTCTTTCTCTGTCTGACTCTTTTTCTCTCTCTTTCTTCGTCTCTCTCTCTCTATCTCTCTCTCTCTTTCTCTGAGGAACACACAAAAGAGAGAGAGAGAGAGTAAGAGAGAGAGAGAGAGAGAGAAAGAGAGAGTGTTTGTGTGTGCATGTGTGTGTGTGCGCGTGCGAGCGTGCATGTGTGCGTGCGTGTGTGCGTGCGTGTGCGTGTGCGTGTGCGTGTGAACTCAGGAGAGATGCAGGCTTGTGCTTGTTAGAGTTGGCACTCTTAGCTGGTCAAGGGAAATTCAGTGATGCCCTTGGTGCTGTACAGTATGAGTGCTTTTGTGATTTAGGTCATGGACAATGATGCTGGTGATGATGGCATGCCTGCGTGCTTGCGTGTGTATGCATGCATATGAATATGCGTGCATGTGTACTGTACAATGTCTGTGTGTGTGTGTGTGTGTGTGTGTGTGTGTGTGTGTGTGTGTGTGTGTGTGTGTGTGTGTGTGTGTGTGTGTGTGTGTGTGTGTGTGTGTGTGTGTGTGTATGTGTGTGTGTGTGTGTGTGTGTGTGTGTGTGTGTGTGTGTGTGTGTGTGAGTGAGTAAGTCTCAATATGAGACTGGAACACAGCATGCATGTGCTCGCAAGTATAAAACATTTGTCAGTGGGGATTGGCGCAATTCCCTCCAGAGAAGTTGCTCCACTGCAATATGTTTGACTCATGCAGAATTCAATTTTTATATGAACATTTGGGCGCCTACATGGAATGAAGGACAGATTGGAGAATGGGGGGGAAAGACAAGAAAGAAAAATAATAACATTCTTGAGAATACAAAGGGAGGTGTGGGGTGTGGACAGGGGGAGTTGACAGGCACAAAAGAGAGAGGAAAAGCGAAAGAAGGAGGGGAGAGAGGGAGTAAAAACAGTGAGCGATGGGGAAGAAGCGAAAGAGATCAAAGTCTGCATGAGCCAGTCAGTGAGAGCAGTGCACTGCACGCTGGCCTTCAGTCTCTGGCTGGGGAAAAAAAAATGTTGTGTTACCATGGAGACGCCTGTTGAATAGGGCTACCATGAATCTTTCAACAAGCCTCAGTCCTCTGAATGCCAGGGAAAAAAAACCTTCATATTATTTTTTATTTTCTTTTGGCCCACTATGAGCACCAACGTGTCAACACTCTGATGGGCTGTCACAACATGAATAAGACACTGAGGTTTGGGGAGGGGGGAAGGTTGGGGTGGAGGGGGACATAGGGTTGGAAAAGTGTCCAGCAGGGAGTCCATCCCTATCTCTCTCTCTCTCTCTCTCTCTCTCTCTCTCTCTCTCTCTCTCTCTCTCTCTCTCTCTCTCTCTCTCTCCTTCAAGGTTATCTGCACTGTGTGCTGTCTCGGTGATGTTGATGATACGGAAAAAAACCTTCTCTCTTCCCGTAAAGTGTGAATGGAGATTTCATTTTTTTAATCATCCTCTCCTGATAACACAGCGACATTTTTGTATGCTGAGAATTACAGTGATGTCTAGGAACTGTTATGTAATTCCATCTGCGAGGTTGTAGACTACGTCCAATTCAAAAGACTTCCAATCCAATTCATCTGTTTTCCATTTAGAATCCGGAGCCGAGCTACTGTACACGAATTCTAAAGCCTCATCCTCAAGCCTCAAAGACAGCAGTGAATCAGGGGCGGATCTAGCCATTTTGGGGCCATAGGAGAAATATAAGCAAGCATGGGGCCCCTCAAAAGTCATTGTATAGACATACAATTCTGTGCTTGGCGCTATTTAAGAGTGTTGTGCCATATCTTTGATAACGATGGCAAATTAAAATCGAGGCTACTTTTTGTGTTGCTTACTGTGAGAGGTGTGACAGTTGGGGTCCATATGGAGGAAAGATTTGGTCAGGGCCCTGGGCAATTACCTAGGTTTGCCAGCTCTGCAGTAAATGGTCCATTAACTGCACCGTACAAGCCATCATAGTAGTGTTGCCCAGTACAGGACATTGGATTGACATATGGTCGGAGAGACTTTCTGTACCTGTCAATAACATGACCCAGGAGGCTGTGGCAGGCTGTGACACGCTGCTGTCCGTGCACAGTGTGTGATGGAGTGAGAATGTGGTGTTTGTCATGTGGGTAATTTTGGAGTGAAGAAGGACAGTGACAGTGTCCTCCAAACGGTGTCCAACCTATATGATCATGTGGTTTGCTAACAACTAAAAAGGAAAAATAAAGAGAATAGTCAAAATTGCCTCAATTTGGAAAGAAAACCGTTTGCTTTCATGAGCCCATTTACATTACAACAAGAATCGGGTTATTGGAATAAACAGGAGTATTGGAGTAAACTGTTTATTGTTGTTTACATGCAGTCTTTCGGTTACATTTTTTCCACTAAGTGTGTGACACGAAACTGGAATTCAAGGCTTGTGATTGGCTACTTGTCATTATAGAATGTCAATGACACGATAATAACCTGATTATGGTGGATACATGTCTTGAGAAATCAGTTTATTCACCAAAAACCTACCTGTGCGAATCGGAATTCTCA
>NC_085858.1:53271927-53281927 GCF_034702125.1 Engraulis encrasicolus | reverse complement strand
AAGCGAGCAGTGACCGTGACTAGCTTCAGAAGTCTCTTGGGACTGTCTGCTTTAACCTCTGTTTTGTGGATGGTGACAGGAAGCTTTGGTGCTTACGTGGACCTCTATTCAATGTCAAAATATATTGTTTCAATCCATGTCAGTGGTTTATTAGTGCTTGAGTGGTGTGACATTTTAACATTGTAACTGTGCATGAAATATGACCGAGAGGGGTGGTTCAAAGGTTTGATGTGTAATTTTTATGGTAAATGTGGTTGCAACACACACAATTACAGCTCTAGAAAGTAGAACCTGGTAAAGGGTAGACTGCAGGACACAGACTGTGGGCGGAGTTGCCCCATAATGCATGCCGTACAGTCGGAGGCACGCTGTAATAGTCACTGAAAGGTTAATTGCCATAGTACTACTCAACGATGACATAACACAGGGCCTTTAGTAATGCACTACGACTCGGTCATTGCCATTCTGTTAACAACAAATTTATTACACCATATTTGAACGGGTTAACACAAAATGTGTGCACTTTGCGATGAAAGACATACCATGACGGTTATAAGATGTGGAGGTAAGTTGGATATGACCTCCGTTGACCTTGAGACACTGGTGACACTGTTTACTATTACAATTCAATATTAAAAATAAATATAATGAGGGAAAAGCTGTTGTATTTTTCATATATATATATATATATTTGATATATTTGAGTTTATAGCCATGTATTATTATCTTGTTGGTAGGAATTAGGGTTCTGTGAGATTATGTCCATCAATTTGCCAGCCTACAAGTGTGGTAAATAATTTGCTTTTAATGTGCATTTAATAATTAGTTTTGATAATGAGCTAAGTGAGAGAAGCAAAATGTGTCCTCTCTCTAAAGTTCAAGTGAGAGAAAACAATAGTCTGTCGACTATACAATATAAGCAAAGAGGAAAGCAAGTGGTGTCTTGTGTAAAAGGTGTGGTCCTTGACGAAAATTCGGGTGATTCAAATGTAGGTACATATGATGTGTGGGTTGCGAAAACACTGTGGTTTCAAAACAAACAAGGCTGCTTTGATCCTGACAGATGGCTGAGGAGTTCACCAGGTGACTCATTGTCTCTCTGGTACTCTGCAGGTGTAGTGATGGGGAAGATAGGAAATGATGGTGGTGCCATATAGGCACTCCACTCCCACTCCCACTCCCACAGCCTTAGCTTTGTGGAGAAGAAATAGAAAATAAAGAGAAGAGAGATGGAGCAATAAATGGGGCACTTGTACTCTGTAGCAGACAGTCTGTAGGGACAGCAATGCTCTCATGGGCCGGCTGCTGGTCGTATTGTATAACAAAAAGGGTACCGTTTTCCAGACGGGGGTGGGTAGTGGGGAGACTTAGTGAGGTAAACATACTTTCCTAACAGCGCACCGTTTCAGAGCTTGGAGAGGAAGAGTAATAAACATCTAAGATGTCGTGCTGCCAAAGAGCTTGTCTTTAAAAAGGAGTGTATCTGTTTGTATGAAAAGGGTTTTACAAGCTGTCAAGGCTTTTCAAAATACTTTGACGGTGGAAGATGCTGGGTTTGAAAACAAGAAGACCAGAATATTACCTCAGGCATAAGCAGGCATTATGACAGCAGAAGGGAAGCACTCAAAAGCCTCTGTCATTTTTTATTTTAAAAGCACACAAAACAGATATTGTTCATAATCTTAACCTGTAACGTTTTCTGACCTTTCTGTGACAGTGCGATTGCAGTGCTGACCTTGGATGACATGAATAATCAATTCCATACCACACATCCACAATTTCTCCTATTCAAAATCTTGTCATGGCAGTGCTATTAACGGTTCTAATCTAGTTTAATCTTGTTTACATCAAATAAAGAACACTGAATTCAACTCCTGACATACCTTATATACAAACGGCCCTGTGTACGTTAAATAAATCAAGCCAGTTCAAGCAAGTCAAGTGATAAACAATCCCGGCAAATTGACATTTGTTCGAGAGCAGCATGCATGCGCGAGCCGTAATTTGATTTATTATTGAGGACAAAGGTCAACCTACCATTCACCACCAGGGTCATGCTCTTCACGTTCATCTCGTTCAAGGTTTAACCAGAGAGAGTAGAGAGAGAGAGGTTCCATTGGCCCATTGTTTCCTGGTTCTATTATTGGGGGGGAAATCCCCCTTTAGGCAGACCTAGGCAGACCTGAGGACTGTTCTATTTAATGCTAGGAGCATTATGACACGCACCTTTAGGCAGACCGGAACCTGGTCATGTTAGGTGCCCATAGAAACCTATTAAGTTGGCATATCTCTATATACTTAAATAATCTCTGGTTTAACACCAGGCTCTCTGTACAGTAAGCTCATGGAGCGCGATTTACAAGACCTTGCTCTTCAGTTGTGACATCAGAGACTACAACACATGTTTTTTTTCTAGCCCACAGCTATACAATTCCAGTTAGCCCTTGAATCTTTTTTATTTTATTTGGCCCTTCGCCATTCTTACAGCCATCTCGTTTAAGATGACAGTTGAGATTTCTATCTCAAGTCTTCATAGAACTGAAATCTGGCCACACTTGTAAGCAATTGAAGCAAATACTTATAATTTCTTCAGATATACTGTCAGGTGCGTTACATGGTACATGTTCATTTTTGACTCCGTCCCACATTCACTTTTGGCCCACCACGGGAAACAATTCGAGCACCCCTGTTCTACCCATTTCAATAAGAGGTGTTAACTCTGGAAAGTAAGGGCTCAGTATAGACTGAGGAAAAAACTCGGGCAGCGACTAATGACCACCTAGGGAGCCCCCTGCCAGGGCTAATTAGTGGGGGTAAGACAAACTCAGTGAAGTCACTTGTGTTGCAGTCTGGAGTTGGAAGCTGTGGTAGGGGTTTTTACTTTCTGGATCCGGATTGCGACCTCTGATTTCTAATAATGCAGTTGTGCTTTCAAATCCTAATGCCTTTGCATAGCATGCATGTGTTTCTCTCCCGTCTCTCCACTATTGCCCTCTCCTCCCATTGCACTGGACTGGCCTCTGCTGAGGGTAATGATGCAACAGAGCAAACGCCCCTTGTCCTCATCACAAGCCTCCCAACGCCCCCCTGACCGCATTATAAGCCTGACAGCGCTACCTTAGTATTAAAAAAATAACGTATGAATGCCCCCCAATGGCAAATAAGCACTGCTCCCTCTCAGCTGTATCCTCAACGCCCCCCTATAGGGCTTCCCAACGCCCCCTGGGGGGCTGGTACTGCCCCCGTTGAGAAACACTACCACAGAGCATTGTTATTGCACAGCAGTCCACCCTGTTAGTTTACCTGTTCCTGTGTGCTGTGGTGCTTGGACTGCTAGTGCCATTCCCCCGGATTTTAGAGAAGCTCTAGAGAGTGAATGAACCTGCGGGGCTCAACTCGTCCACTTAAGTGGCGGAAATCCACAGAGTGATTCGACCTCTGCGGGAATCTCGTCTTTTATCTTTGGCAACCACTGGGGCAAGGATTGGCTCCCATCCTCACCCCCCCCAATCCCTCTTTCTTTTTTTTTAACTGTTCACAAATTACTTAGCTATGTGCTTCCTTCCCTGTCTGCCTTCCAGTCTTTTAGTCAAGCTACCTGATATCTCCTTTGGAGAATTCGGAGTGTCTTTTGTAGTCAGCAGCTCTGGTTGAGTCATAATAGTGGGCAATGCCTGCTGTGACATTAGTACATGTAAAATATTCATGCAACGTGAGCTTTGACTTGCACTTACAGTATGATGTATGCTGACTGAACGATTCCACCATCTATGCAATGCAGTGCTGCAGTCAGAAGAGTAGAATCATGGATGATGAGAGACAAGACACATTGATGTGTAATATGACCACTGCATTTACACAAGCAAGAGAACAACCCAGATACAGTGCAGAAAAGACACATAACATCAAGGCTATACATTAACACTAGCCAACCAGCCAAATGCTGGTGAAATGTCAGTTTGGCAGGTAGAAAAGAAAGCTTACTTGCCATTTTTACCCCATTAGTGAGTGTGGGTTTGGCTAGTAAGATTGACATCATTTCAACATTTTGGTTGGTGATGAAAAATGTTAATTTAGAGCCCTGCATAACATGATTGTGTATTTCTCCCAACATGTGTGTGTACAGTTTATAAGTAAGGTTGCAGCTGATCATATCATATGCAGGTTATAAAAATACAATCTCATAAAATGGAATGTCGGTATAGAGAAAGAAAAAAATGTTTCAGCCGAGCCAACATAATAATAATAGGATATAAATGCTTATAACAAGGACACCGTTACACCATACATGGATTTAAATATCGCCCCAAGCATCAATCATCAGGGTACTAGCAGAGAATGCAAACTCGCCCAAGTACAGGGAAGTCTGGCGATTTGAATACTTGCCTGAAGGTAAAAGAGAGTCAGACAGCCTGGTCGAGCAGTCTTTCACTTTGTTTCACTTTCCCAAAATGCAAGTCTGGCCACTCCGCACATGAATACATTTGTGTTGTGTAGGTAGACACTTTTTTTGTGAACTTTAAAACTATTTCTGTGTGGACCAGTTTTGCAAAAGTATGGTAATTATTAATATGCAATATAGATTTAATCTTGTTCTAGAACCCCTCTGCCCCTTCCATCTGTCAATATGCTCAAGGCTTGGAGAGCAGTAAAGAAGATACCCCTCTTATCCACAAGGAATATAGAACAGGACACGTACAACGTGTTTACTAGCAGATACAAAAATATGCAGGCAGGTATGAGTTGAGGAGGAGGAGGAGAATGTGGGATTGCAAAATTATTCGTGAGATGCTATAGAGGGCCAAGAACAACCATATTCTCAAGCAGTTTATATATGTGGTATCACACACTACCATTTTGTCCATCAAGCAGCAGCAGGTCGTCTGCTAGATACAGAGCCATTTTATCAATTAATCAACGTGGTAATCTCATTTGAGTTCCCCAGCTGATGCAGTCATTTAGGCCAATAGCTAACAGCTTATCCTGGCTTACATAGCTCTCTGGCATGATTAGGCCTGTCTTCAGACAATAATAAATGTCCAACACATGGTTAAATTAGAAGCCTCAGTTCAGTGCCATATAATCAACCCCCCAGTGGTAGTACTTTCTCTGTTGACTAATCAGAAGTCCAAGAAGATGAACAGTGAAGCTAGAGCAGCCTTGGCGCAGTTGCTGCTTGATTGCATACTGGTGGCGAAGTTTAATTTTGAGCCACAAGAGAGGCAAACAGTGAAAAAGAGCATATTGAATCTGGTTATAACTGGTGTGTTTAAAACTTGGCAAATAGCTTTTGAGCATGATGTGAATTCCTATTATCTATTCCGCAAACATTTCCTGCTGATTCACAACGTCTCACAACTGCGGTGTCCATTTCTAAGGGATGTGAATTCTGAGAGATGTGGGCAAACACACTGTGCATTAATGGTGTTTATTTTGCAAAGTTAGCTCAAGTGGTTCTTGAAATATTACCAAAATGTCAACCACTACCGCCCACGTCCAGAGACATTGCAGAGTGAAGCATTGCATTTCTGCAGTGACATGTTGTGACTGCACCGCTCAAACACAATAATGAGCTGAATTTATGCATCTCGTAGGAAAAAACTTGTCATAAAAAATTGAAAATTATGTGAGAAACATTTCCATGCTTTTGTTTAAAAGCCTTGCTTTGTGCACTCCATATTACAGCATCGAGAGGACTCTGGCACGAAGGCACAATCCCACTTGTGGAAGGCAGTGCTTAAGTTCCTACACTGCATGTGTACAACTGTCACGCAAAGGCAAAAGACTAGAATGTTGGATGAAAATTAGATAGGCCTATTGTTATTTTTGGAAAAACAGACATAATTTTTACCATTTGTCAAAATACTATATCTTGAGTCATTATTATAGTTTGGAGAAATAAGTTTGTGTCCTTCCCTAAAAGTTGTGAAATGTAGTTCACAGTGTATGACTAGAGGTAGGTAGATTAGGATTGGTGTAGTCAGGGTATGTTACCTGCTTTGGTTACACTTTACTTGACGCCGACGTCATACGTAAGACATAACAGTGTCAATAAGGTGTCATAATAATGTCATGAACGAGTCATAAACATAATGCCAATGTCATAAACGTTTTATGGCCATGAAAAGTTGACATTGTTAGGCCTGTCNTAAACGAATTTAAGACAAAGTCATACAATGTTTTTGACATTGATATAATGTTGACACATTCATGACGACATTACTGTATGACAATGTTATGACACCGTTATGTCATACGTATGATGCCGGCGTCAAGTAAAGTGTTACCGTTTCATTTCAATTGTCCAATATCATCAAGGAAAGGGACTGACAAAAACAATATGTCCACTGCAGGAGAGAGTGATGTGCCTCATTGCCACAGTCACCTCAGTGTTTACACCGAGTGTCATCATTTCCACTTTTCTCAAGCTTACCCATTCTACCCAGTCTTCCCCCTCGCACACCCTCCTTACAACTATGACGTCCATGCAAATGAATGCAAAAACCACTTTCCTAAAATAAAAAAAAACCCACAGCTGCCTGAATTTGATTCCTCCACCTCCTGCTCTCTTAAATTCACACGCAGAGATTCATAAAGGTACATATCGATTCGCACAGGGCTGCTGGTAATTTTGGCTGGGCCTATTACAAAGTCCTCTGAAAGGCCTCCCAAACCAATACATACATGGTAATGAGGGCCTAATTTTTGTCCCTCCCGCCCCCTCCCTGGGACCAGGACAAATGACCCCTTTGTCCCCACCATATTGGTTTTCCTGGGCAAACACACACAGACTACTTGCCTGAAGACTGGTTGTAGAATGAGGAATAACGGCATCACATGGGAAATTACATGTATTGAGCTGCTCTTTTCTGGTTTTCACTTCACTTGGTTTCAAAGAAAAAGGGAACCATCACTTTCCCCGCTCACTGAAGAAAAATTGACTCTGGACTTAGCGGCTTTATTGCTGTCCAAGCCAATTGAGGTGTCTCAGGGACACCAAGGGCTTGTGTGTGTGTATGTGTGTGTATGTGTGTGTGTGTGTGCGTATGTGCGTGCGTGCGTCCGTGCGTGAGTGCATGCATGCATGCGTGCGTGTGTTTACAGATAATGTATAGACCAAACATACTATATGTACTGAATCATTTTAAAATAAATTCTTAAAGTTGTAGAGTGAAATATTTCCTTTCGTCAAACTTCAAGAAGTTGGGTCAACTTTCACGTACAGCATACAGCTTGAATATTACATTTGAAGCCAAAATTTGACATTGATCGATCCTGGTTGTACTGTAAATATTCCTGACAATTTCATGACTAATTTTGTGATCAGGCCATACTGTACACATTATGATGATTATTCTGTTTCTAATCTACGGGGCGACCAAAGTGCAACGATATAGTATATTGTTTCTATGACAACAGAGAACCATTGCCAAAGAGGTGATCGCCCGGTTAGCGTGTCCGCTCAGAGCTAGTTAGCTACTGTAGACTACATGCCTTTGATTGCATCAGCTCATGCTTCCTACACTCTCACTCCCTCGCTAAACTGACTGCCATATAGCTTCACAAAGACCAAGGCAGACTTTGCTGCCTTTGATAGTGAAGCCTGCAAGCGGCGTGAGCAAGAGGAATCATTCATATTTTATGCTGATGCTCCTGAACCAAGTGAGGACTCGCTATGCCCAACCTTTGACTCACACACTGCCAGATCAGCCAGAAGGAAGGAGAGGAGGAAGAGGAGGAATAACTTTGCTATCGCGCTCCGCCGTCGCAAGTATCGAGGCAAAAAGTTGCCCTGGTAAGCCAGTTCCTCATCACAGGCTGCGAAAAGAAAAACCTCAAGGGAAAAGTTCCTCCATGGCAGCTTGGATGGCTGAAAGTACTTTTTGCCCGCTCTCTCTTTTTATGACTTTTCTTCCCTTCCCTTGGTCACTCTCTTTGCGATAAGCGGTAGAAAATGAGAAAAGGATCTTTTTTCTTTCTGGCTGTAGATGTGTGTGTCGGATAGGTGGAACACATCGAGTTTCACTTTCAAAGATCATTCAGCCTGACAGGGTGATTACTTTTGGTTAAGCAGTTAGTGTCTTTCTGTTATTCTGTATAGATGATCCTATAACATTTATATTACAGTGTGTCTCTGCTGCAGCATTAAAGCGCTGACTGTGTCCAGACCATTCTGCTTGGGACACAAACAGTACAATCAGGGTCGACTCCGAGTGACATCTTTGGCCCAGCCAAGGGCAAAGCCATCTAAAAGGGCCACCCACCCAATACATACAATACAGTAAAATGTATTGAGGACAATATGTTGTACCCCCTCTTGCCCTGGGCCTATAAAACTGACCCCTTTGTCCTTCCCTGTCTGCCTCCCTGAATATAACCAACACAACCAATAACAGAATGTCCTTCCAAAACACATTATGTTCAGCAAATGAGTTCAGAAGGGACATTGAAAAAACTCGTCTGAACACCAACAAGCACACCATACAGTTGTTTAATGCGATAGTTGTTTAATCCGAATAGTGCGGTAGTATAGAGCAGCCCTGTTTAAAGTGTCTTCTGGACTGGAAAATTGTGAGGTTTGTGAGGGATAAGCAAAGCATCATACGGCATGCTTTGATTAGTGAATGAATACTTACACACCAAATCAGTGGCTGCATATTTGCACACAGGGCCCCAGGGCAAAACACTGATAGGGGCCCCCATACAACCTGGCAAGATCAATAACAAATAGGGTCCTGTGCCCAGGAACGAATGCCCTGCTTGCCCCTGAAACACCATACAGTAGCACAAACGACTGACTGCAGATTAAAATAAGCTTCTAGTTACAGTCTGATACAAGTCATTTTCTTATTTTTGTAACCAATGACTCTTGTCCCTGTTTTAACTGAACAAACTAAACTAAACTAAAGAACATTCCACAGGGATAACTGTTGGAAATGGGTCTCCAATGAACAAGAAACACAAATTGTATTTACTGTGAGATATCTCAGTCCGTCTGACTGCAAAGAAAGATTGTAGCAAAGAAAGGAGTTGGAAAAAATATCAGCCACCCAAGAAGAAGATATTAATGAAGGCCACTGTTGTACTCAGCTCATAGCGATGATTTCAAAAGGCAGCAGATAAATGGAAAAAAACAGAGCCCTAATTTCCCTCATGGCAAACAAGGCTGGCAACATGCAAATTTGGCCAAGAAATACCTGGAGCTAATTTCATGATTCAAAATAGTGCCGTTATACCGTTCTGTTTATAGAAATGTATTTGCTGGTTTGCTTTGCAAACAAGGACTAATTAATTATGTTTTTGTGCACTCACATTCTGCTCCATCTCCATTTCTTTGAGTCATTTTGGTGTCAAATAGCTATACGATCTGAAAGCCTTTAGGCTACAAAATTGTTATACACATAGTAAACATGATTTTTCTTTTGCTGTTCTTTTGGGGATTTTGACAGTGGCCAGATCTCTCCCTGCCATGTACAAATGACCATGCCAACCCACCTCGCCTAAGGGTCATAATACAATAGGGTGTACTAGTCATCATACCAATGTGAAGCAATACACTGACATCCACACCAGTAATAATATCTGCAAAAATGCCCTCACGAGAGTTTTCTGCACGATACTCTCTTCATTGGCTCTGTTTTGTTGAATTAGATGTACAGTGCACTCCTCAATTAGGGCTTACAATTAGAGACTTGTCCCCATTTCACCTCCTAAAATCTATTTCACCTCTCTTCACCTCCACACAGAACCAGACACTGCCAGACATGAAATCGATGTCATTAAACTTGATATCATATCACAATGCTACACCACATGGTGTTTGTGACAAACAATAATTCAAGTTAGATTAGACCAGTGATTCTCAACCTTTTTTTGAACTAATGACCCCCAATTGCAACTTTTCATGCAGCTATACAACTTTTCAGCCGTCTCAACGCCCCCCTAGAGCTCCCCAACGCCCCCGGGGGGGCTGTACCACCCCCGTTAAGAAACACTAGAT
>NC_085858.1:53261927-53266927 GCF_034702125.1 Engraulis encrasicolus | reverse complement strand
TGGAACTTCTGAGGTCCTCAGTTAGCACAACACCATAAAAATGGCTGAAATGTCAACGGTGTTACCGTCAATGGTGTTACAATTAAGTATGACAGTCAGGGTTGCCAGATGAGGCTGATGATTTCCAGCCCACAAAATGATCAAAATCCGCCCTAAAAACCCGCCCAATTCTATTGATTTATATGGCAGTGGGAAGGTTTTTCTGATAGATGCCATTTTTACCCGCACACGGCCATCCTAAGCAGCCCAATTGGGCGGGAACCAGCCCAATCTGGCAACACTGATGACAGTTGAGGAGGAGTATGTTTTTGCCAATTTATATCCATATTGACAGACAAACAAACAAAATAATTTGTGTTCTAGGGAGATGGGTTTGTCTGCTCTGTTTTTTTCTCCTAAAAAAAGTGCCGACTTGTTCCCCTGCACTGTTGACCGTAACACAGTTGAGTAACACCGTTGACTGTTTTGAAAGTGTTTTGCGCTATTGATCCCTTTTGTGTTGGAAAAATCCTATGAGCATACACTAGGGATTATCTCTGGAGAAGGAAGTCTTGTGTAAGGAGGGTGACTATATTCAAATCAGACGTTACAGGGATTTATGATGAAAAATGTGTCAGCCTGTATCACAGTGACTCATAAAATCCTACTTATGAAGCTGAACAATCACATTTTCTATATCAGTTGCACAGATTAATGACAACATTACTGCTAAGGGACATAAGCACTTTCAAACATATATTGTTTCAACTCTGTAGTATTTTTATATATGTTTGAAATGACATAGTATTTGTCCATAACACTGTTGACAAAATAATCAAGCAAATGTTCGCTTTCATTAGAGTATTTATCAAATGATTTAAGATTAAGCTTGGCAATTTGTTTGTTTGGAAACTTAAATATATACACTATGTAAACATGTAGGTCATTTAGTTGAAAAAAAATACTGATAATTGACATTTTGCTTTTGCCAAAAGCGTAGGGGAATCGTAGAATCACTCATGTATGTATGTATGTATGTATGTATGTATGTATGTATGTATGTATGTATGTATGTATGTATGTATGTATGTACGTATGTATGTATGTATGTATGTATGTATGTATGTAGCCTACAGTGTGTGCGTTTGTGTGTGCGTGTGTGCGTGCGTGCGTGCGTGCGTGCGTGCGTGCGTGCGTGCGTGCGTGCGTGCGTGTGTGTGTGTGTGTGTGTGTGTGTGTGTGTGTGTGTGTGTGTGTGTGTGTGTGTGTGTGTTATGTGCGCACTGTCATGTGTGTCTTGTTTTTTACGTATGTATATATTTTATCTGTGTTTGAATATGTATACTACACACTATACACGTTTTCTGTATGTTGCCATGTTTCGGTAGGTGTGTGGGCTCTTATGTTCTCTTGTAGACACGTCAGTTGTGTAGCGTTTCGGAGAGCAGAAGCACAGCCCAGTCTGCCAAGTGAAAGTGCTGAGCAATAAAGACCTTTGAGGATTGACCATGTTTCTTAAAAAACAAGGGATTTCATTTCACAGCCATAAACAGTAATGCAGTGATATGCTTTATGGCAGCCATAACACTAGCTTTTCGGCCCAAATGTCTTTCCAACATCCTTTTTAAGGTCTTTTTTTACACTGGAACAAAAGCATGTGCGTGCACAGAGAGAGAGAGAGAGAGAGAGAGAGAGAGAGAGAGAGAGAGAGAGAGAGGCAAATGACTGAGAAAGATAGAGACAGACACAGACAGACAGACAGACAGACAGACAGACAGACAGACAGGCAGACAGACAGACAGACACACACACACACACACACACACACACACACACACACACACACACACACACACACACACACACACACACACACACACACACACACACACACACACACACACACACACACTCACACACACACACCCTTCCCTTCCCATCCTCCCTCCTCTTCTCACTCCCCAGCTCTCCAATCTCATCATCAGTAAAACAAATGTGCTTTCCACTCGCCATCTCTTACACAGCCTTGATCTGAGGAGATCACTGCGGCTCCTTCTATTCTTCTCCCCGATAACAAACAAACCAAATAATTCATCACGCTTTAGTGCTGTGTGCCTCGCCGCCTATGAGCCAAACATAATTTCGCATCACGATTAAGATTGATATAATACTCTCTCAGTACAGGGCAGGCATGTAGGACATGGATGAAATAGGCTGAGGATGATAACTGCACAGTAAAACATGCAGTGCTTGTTCAACACATTAAAGAGTCGATTTAACATCTTCTAGATTGTATTTGGTCCCAGAGTATTCTCTGAGTGTTGAGTTAACAAACACCATATTTTTAATTATGATGGTGCGTGTTGAGCATGTAGGACCAGGGGCGTAGCAGCAGATTGTGGGCCCTATGTACAATCAGCTCCAATTGACCCCCCCAGCCAAATGTGTACATAAATCATACACTGTGTGGGCCCCCTATATACGGTACATGGGGCCCTGGTAACTTAGTTACGCTTTCCCCCCCTGTACGACACCCCTGTGTAGCACATGTATGAAGTAGGATGAGGATGGCTAGTGTGTGTTGTATGATGCTGAGTGAAGCAACAGCAGGGCTCGGAGTGCGTCACTGCTCAACCGTCCCCTGTAGAGACGTCACTGTCTCCACGCGCATCACAAAGCTCGTCATTTACCTTGCACAGAAGAGGCCTCTCTATTACGCAGGGGAGAAACACACACGCGCACACACGCGCACACACACACACTAGACCAATGGCACACAGTCACACACAAGACCACGTGCACACATACATGTGGTGCACACACACACACACACACACACACACACACACACACACACACACACACACACACACACACACACACACACACACACACACACACACACACACACACACACACACACACACACACACACACACACACACACACACACACACACACACACTGTCATCCATTCATTGAATCACGAGAGGAGCTTGGAAAATAGACATGAGAAAAAAAAGAGTCGGCTGGAGCCCAGAGGTCTGTGACACCTCAAAGCATTCGATTCATCCCCTTTGTCCTCCCTCCCACTCTCCTCTTCTCCCCCGCCATCCACATTCCTTCCATTCTTCTCTTCCCCTCTTCTCTTTCCTGTCCTCCTCTCATTTCCACTCTACTCCCTGCTCTCCACATCTCATCTCCTCTCTCCTCCCCTCCTCCACTCCCCTCCACTCTTCTCCCCTCCACTCCACTCTCCTCTTCTCCCCTCCACTCCACTCTCCTTTTCTCCCCTCCACTCCACTCTCCTTTTCTCCCCTCCACTCCACTCTCCTTTTCCCCCCTTCTCTACATGTCCCCCTCCATGGCTGGATTGGCCATGTGGTGTACAGGGCATTTGCACGGTGGACCGTTAGCGACCGTTTTGGCCTGACCTCAATGGTGTCAAACCTATATAGCAGGCCTATCCGGAATAGTCTGATGTCAATAATAAAGAAGCATTTTGGCTGCTGTGGTCAAAATAGATCAAATTACAGTAAAATAGCTTCTTAGTGCAGATGGGGTCGCTGGTGGGCCTATTCACTATTTGCTGAACATACTCAATTACATCATAACAACATTGCAATGACAATACCGAGGCCCTTAAGTAACAGATATTATTATAGGCCTATATAATATTATTAAGACATAGCCATTACAATTTTGGTGACAGTAAGGTTATAACAAGCTCTGCACTAAGGGGTTAAATTGCTGTTCCCTTTACTCAATTCCACTTTCCTCTTCTCCTTTTCACTCCACTCTCCTCTCCATCTCCATTGCCATCTCCATTTCACTCACTCACCATACACCCTTCTATATCCCTCCTGCCCCATGCAGTCTTTGTCTTTGTGTGTGTGTTTTGTGAGTCACTTTTCATATGTGTGTGTGTGCGGGCGTGCTGTGTGCATGCGTCCGTGCGTGTGTGTGGTTTCTGTTGTGCGTGTGTACGCGTTTGTGTGTGTGTGTGTGTGTGTATATTTGCTGTTTTTCTCCTGGGCACATAACTTTTCTTTGCACAATATGCCAGTCACATAGACAGTATCAACAAATGTTAGGGACAATGGGGATACACAAAATTGACTTTTTTTTTACAATGTTCCTTCACTGGTACTTTTTCAAAGCTATGTGTTGCTCAAAAATGTTACCAAAAGCCCACAATACATGGGCAAAAATAACTCATGAACTCAGAAATGTTAGGGACAACGGGAGTCTTCTTGACAGTGTCCCTTTACCATCACTATTTCAAAAGTATGTATTACGTAGAAATGCCCACAAGAGTACATGGGCAAAACCAACTCTTGCTACAAAATACCCGTGCCATACCTCAGAACTGTATAGGCTTACTTCACATCAGCCGTTCCGAGTTATGTTATTCACCAGAATCCTATGTGGCCTGTGTGGTTATTATTTTCAGATTGTGTGTGTGTGTGTGTGTGTGTGTGTGTGTGTGTGTGTGTGTGTGTGTGTGTGTGTGTGTGTGTGTGTGTGTGTGTGTGTATGTGTGTGTGTGTGTGTGTGTGTGTGTGTGTGTGTGTGTGGTGTGTGTGTGTGTGTGTGTGTGTGTGTGTGTGTGTGTGTGTGTGTGTGTGTGTGTGTGTGTGTGTGTGTGTGTGTGTGTGTGTGTGCATCATGTTATTCTACTCTCATTCCTCTACTTGTATTTTTGTGCCAGGACTTTGGGACTGGGGAATCAGCATATGTAGAGACCCCAGGCTTACCTTACAAGACTGTGCCTGGGGGCAGGGCAGAGAGTATTTAAGCCAGGGTCCGGGACAGTTTTCTTTAGGCTTTTCATGATGAGACCAAGCTGATCTTATCAGTAATGCTTCCCTTTGATCCATTGTAATAAATATCTGCAGACCTCACTGGATAATAATTGTCTGCCTGAATTATTAATAATCCCACACCTGTTCAAAACAGTCGACCACTTACCGCTTACACATCTCCATCCCAAGTCATCAGCATCTCTTTACTTTCCTAGC
>NC_085858.1:53251927-53254427 GCF_034702125.1 Engraulis encrasicolus | reverse complement strand
CGGTTCTACGAGATTTAGCGATCAGAAAAAAAACTGTACATATCCTGATTCCTAATTACGTTTTACATATGACACCAGACACCTTCAATTCTACCTATTCGAAGCTGGAAATGTAGCATCTGGTGGTATAAACACATAAACTTACACTTACACTGTTTTCCTGTTTTTTTTCCTGCTTCGCTTCAAAAGCAGAACTTGTTTGATGTCAAAGTGGAAAAGGCTAATTGATACGCACAACAACTTACTTTTTAACAATTTAAGACTGATGGTCCCCATAATCCATTTTTAAGGTAATGGGATTTTTTTTTCAGGGATCCCACACCTTCACAGAGTGTACATTTTTGCCCTAGTCATTCAAAGATACATGAACCAGAAGATGTCTGAAATTTTCATAGAAACCCTCCCTCCAAAATCTCTGTCGCTCTCTCTTCCTGTCTCTCTCTCTCTCTTTCTCTCTGTGTGTGTGTGTGTGTGTGTGTGTGTGTGTGTGTGTGTGTGTGTGTGTGTGTGTGTGTGTGTGTGTGTGTGTGTGTGTGTGTGTGTGTACGTACGTACGTACGATAAAATTGGCCACCTGTTTCTGTATGCATAGCAGGTTTAGATTTAGTATATATCTGTTACGAGTTATGAGTCCCAACTCCTCCCGGCTAGAGAGAGAGAGAGAGGAGCCGAGCGAGCTGCATGCAGTCGTGTCATCTGGCACTTTTTACAAATGAATTCTCTCTCCTCTCTTCCCGAGTCCACATCCCGCCCCGCTCCGAGTATCCAAGCACAGTTTTCTGGGTCAGTGCAAACGGTTATCCCTAATTGACATGCCGTCCCAGTTCTTGTAAACGAGACATCATCACAGTCGTCAATATCATCCTCCGTGCACATTAGATCACTTGCTGCTCTACGTGGCTTCGTTTGCTGGCTGCCATACATATCTGTATGTGTGAGTGAGTCCTTTGATGACCCAGGGATACATACATTATGCTCTAGGTTATTCTCTATGTGGCTTTGTGTATACCAATATTATTTATTTATATCTGAAATACAAAGGGAGGCATTTTCTATTACTCCTTTATCCACCTGACTAATGATCTATGCCTGCTGCTGGGGTCGTGTTTGTGTGTGTGTGTGTGTGTGTGTGTGCGTGTGCGTGTGCGTGTTTGTTTGTGTGTGTGTGTGTTCATGCACGTTTGATTGTGTTTGTGTGTGTGTGTGCGTGCGCGCGTGTGTTCGTGTGAGCATGTGTCTGTGTGTGTCTGTGTGTGTGTGTGTGTGTGTGTGTGTGTGTGTGTGTGTGTGTGTGTGTGTGTGTGTGTGTGTGTGTGTGTGTGTGTGTGTGTGTGTGTGTGTGTTTGCAGGGAAGTCGACAGGGGCGAGACAACTGGTCACTTGTCTCCTGGGCCCAGTGAGAGAGGGGGCCCAGAATTCACTCCTCATTACATTGGATTTATTGGGTGTAGGGCCCTTGCAAAGGACTTTGTCCTGGGCCCAGCCAAAGTGTGTGCGCGTGTGTGTGTGTGTGTGTGTGTGTGTGTGTGTGTGTGTGTGTGTGTGTGTGTGTGTGTGTGTGTGTGTGTGTGGTGTGTGTGTGTGTGTGTGTGTGTGTGTGTGTGCGTGCGTGCGTGCGTGCGTGCGTGTGTGTGTGTGTGTGTGTAATGATCTCCATGCTGGCTGGACGCCTTTCATGAATTCTGATTCTTCCCAGTGAGAGCCAATACTCTGCGCTGCCCGAGAGCACCAAAGGGCTCCCTCCATGGGGCATCACAGACTGCTGTGTGTGTGTGTGTGTGTGGGGGGGGGGGGGGGTCTGGCCCGCACAGGTGTGAGTGTGTGTGTGTGTGCGTGCATGTGTGCATGCTTGCGTGTGTGCGTGTGTGCGTGGGTGCGTGGGTGCGTGTGTGCGTGCGTGTGTCTTCGGCCTGCACAGGTGTGTGTGTGGGTGCGTGTGGGTGCGTGTGTGTGCGCGTGCGTGCGTGCGTGCATTCTATGTGTGTGTGCGTGTCTGTCTGTGTGTGTGTGTTTTCTGCGTGCACAGGTGTGTATGTTTGTGTGTGGGTGCGTGTGTGTGCGAGTGAGTGTGTGTGTGCGCGTGAGTGTGTGCGTGCGCGTGTGTGTGTGTGCGTGTGTGCGTGTGTGCATGCGTGCGCTCGTGCGTGTCTGGGTGTGACCAAACAATAGGAAGAAAAAAGAAAGTCATTATTTACAAAATTGTAACTAAGGCTTATTTTTTGGTCATGCATAAAATCCTATCAACGTTCATCACCAGCAAGCCTTTTCCAAACCACCAGGTCAAGGTGCAAAGATAAATTATGCATGTGCCAAGTTGGAGCAATACTGACTGACAATAGACACAGACGCAGACAAAGAAGAATAACCTGAATGATGTCCCTGAACTTCTCCTTCCAGATAACTCAAGCCAGCCTTCAACGCCACCATAACAGTACAGTAAAGTACATATCTGCCAGGTTTTTTGTCAGTTGAAGCAATAGTTTGAGGGCGAAAGTTTTGA
>NC_085858.1:53239427-53244427 GCF_034702125.1 Engraulis encrasicolus | reverse complement strand
ATTTTATGTTATAAAAAACAATGTGTGTTAACATAGGCTTCGCTAAAAAAAAGTTTCATCAATTATCTGGTTGTCCTTGTGAAATTCTTTGAAAGGCTAGTTATGTAGCCAACTGTTTCACATCAAGCCATACATAGGCATGCCCAGATAGGGATGATAGGGATGGTCAAACGCATGTGCCAAATATATGATAATAATATATAATAGCCTCTATAACCCAGTAAAGCAGTAGGAAGTTCCACATGCCCCCTACCCCCCCCCCCCAACCTCCCCAAAATGTCTGTGCATGCCCACTGAAGCCATACACCTCTCTCTCTCTCATTCTCTCTCTCATTCTCTCTCTCTCTCTCTCTCTCTCTCTCTCTCTCTCTCTCTCTCTCTCTGTCTCTCCCTGCAGGATGTCTATTGCACTCTGCTGACCTGTGAAGCCCTCTCTGCATAGCAGGTGACCCCTGACACAGCTTCTTCGGTATACTTGAAGAAGACTGGCCAAGCAGCCTCCAGGCTAGGACCAGCCGAGCCGACTGCAGACAGCTTTGTCCTCCATGCCATGGGGATGCTGAACCCTCTCCCTGCCCTACTGCCCTACTGCCCCCACCCTCTCCCCTCCACACACACACACACACGCACGCACGCGCGCGCGCACGCGCGTGCGCACACACACACACACACGCACACACACACACACACACACACACACACACACACACAGAACCTCTGGACCTTCATCCACCTCCTCCTGCACTCTTGGAAGTGGACTCACATGCACTTCTTTGAAAATCAGCTATTGCTATGTCCACTTCTTATTCAATAATTTTGACTTGTGCAGTCTACGTCAGGCTGACAAAGACCACATGTGTCCAAATGTTGTGTAATGAAACTGGGAGCAGAAACAGTGTGCGGTGATCCTTTAACTTTATTTGATGCCACCTTTGATCTGGCACCTGATGACTTGGATGTAGAGTAGAGTAGCGATTAAGGTGTCTGTCAGCTTACATAAATACAAAAATACACAAAAACCTATAGGCCTACACATTGCAGATCACATATATACAGCAACACATGCTTGAGTACGACCAGCCTTCCAGAAGTTCACATTCACATACACACACTCAAACACACATTTGCACTCACAGAGAGAGAGAGAGAGAGAGAGAGAGAGAGAGAGAGAGAGAGAGAGAGAGAGAGAGAGAGAGAGAGAGAGAGAGAAAGACCATGCGCACGCGCACCTGACGCCACCTCTTATTCAATGCCATTATTTGATGAAAATGAACACCACCAAGGCTACCGCTATATTTATACTGAGCACTGCCATTCAAAATCCTATTGATGCTTTACACACAGTATATTGTTGCCTTCCTCAACTACCTTTACTGTAGCTTTACGCCAGAAGCAGATGTCATCATCAGGTGGTGTCCAACCTTCTCTGGGTGTTTCAGCCCTTAACCACAACACCCTCCAGTTGGTGGGCCCGCAGCCATAAATAGATAGCCATAAAACACATCCAATTAGCCAATGGTTTACTTACATCAGGGAAGCTTCTACCACTCACTAAAAGCCTCTGTCTGGCCTCTTGGGTTAATGAGGACAATTGCCACAATTGCAATGAGTAGTGAGTGTGCCAACATTTCAGCACATTTCAGACTATCAGGGGGAGTGGGGAGAAGCGGACAGGAGGAGGGGCGTGTTACGTCATGTTGAGCACAGTGCAACTGCTGCTCGTTGGCAGATGAGATCCATCAGGTTTGTAGTAATCGCGTAATGAGGAGAAGGGGGAAAGCGCTGGACTAACACATGGCAGACATCACAGAGTGGCTTCGGGAGCCAGAGGCCTGGTGTTGCGTAGGGGCTGTCCAGGGGACGAGTCGACCTGGCAATTGCCCGCGGTGCCTCCTGCAAGGGGGTGGCACTATTGCGAAACTTCAACCCCTGACGACATCACAAAGATTGCTTTTGGGCAATTTTTGACAGTGCGAAAATTGCTTATTGCAAGACTGAAACTGCTTAGTTGTGTTGCTTATTTGTGTGTGGTGCTATTATAGTAATGTAGTGCTTTTTTTCTAATGTGATTTGGTGTGATGTGATTTGATGTGATGTGTTAATGGTGTTGTGGTACTAGTAGGATTAGTTTGAAATCCGCTGCTTTTCTACAGCAATGCCCTCTACAACTTGAAAAAAATGCATTGCACCAAGATGCGGAATGCACTAGTGTGAAAATGACTTGTATTTTTATGATGCCAGACACACACAAATTTCCACAGATGTATCCAAATAAAGGTCTTAAGAGAACAAATAGAGTAGATAGATTGAATAAAAATCCATTTATCTTTGGTGTTGTTCTGTGCTGTAGGAAGTCTGTTCAAATGCTTTGTGTTTTCCTGCATATTGGGACATGTTCTGAGATGCCCTGCCCTGGCTTTATGTGCTGTGATGTGCCATATTGCGCTGTTCCTCTGTGTTGTGGTGTGCTATGTTATGTTATGTTGTGTTGTGTGGTGTTGTGTTGGGCGGACGGACGGGCAGGCAGCACAACATTCTAATAGGCTGGACGCCGTCTGCTGCACGCTGAGCTACTGAGCCCAGCAGAGCTGGCGGAGCGGTCAGTCGGCCTTAGCAGCAGCTGGGCTTTTTGGCTTCAGACGGCTCTGCAGAGCCTATCAAACGCCCCAAGACCCCTCCACCACCACCACCACCACCGCCACATCTCGAGAAAGAAAACTAAGAAAACAAGAGCAAAGGGCCAGGGACAGAGGGGTCTTTGAACTCTGCAGCAAAGCTTGGCAGAGAATCTATCTATCTGAGTGGAGCCATCCTCCTCCTTGACTCTCTCTCTCGCTCTCTCGCTCTCTCTCTCGCTCTCTCTCTCTCGCTCTCTCTCTCGCTCTCTCTCTCTCTCTGTTTTCCTGCGTGTTGAAGGGTCTGAAGTGCTTGTGCAAGCAGCTGTAAGACATCAAATGAAAATCCTCTAACTAATACCGCCATTACTACTCTCTACTCCCTACTCCAGCGCTGACATTGTTCTTGAAGGAAGATCTGAATGACCTAGATGCTGTTTGAGTAAGTTTAATGGGGGAGAAACCAGCTCGATGAAGGGGGTCATGTAGTATTGACTGTTTTCCCCCTCGCTTCAGATAAATATTTGGGAAAGTTTGGCTTTCAGACCAGGCCAGAGAGAGAGAGGAGTGTAGGGTAGCGTAAGGAAGTCCTGAAAACACTGCAGTGAGCGAGCGAGCGAATGAGTGCGCGAGCGAGCAAACGAGAATGTGCGAACATGCGTCTGAGTGTGTGAGCGAACAAGGGGGTGGCCACTGTGGTGCAGTGGCATTTGTCACTGTCAAAGAGGTCCCAGCAGGTTAACATATTCCTCATGGGCTCATGTAATTTAAGCCTGTCCTTAACAACCTCTGAGCCAGTCAAAAAACACAATGCCACAGCACCGTATGGGGAACGAAGAAGGGGGGGGATGAAGGTTCCCTTCTCCTGAGTATAGCAGCCATTTGGAAGCTACATTGTGTTAGGCAGATGACGTTGGTTATCTTGGTACCCCTGTGACACCTGCATAATCACCCATTCAAATGTAGTTGTTTCTGCTCATCTTGACAGCCGACAGTAGGCTCTTTCTTTGCCTGACAGCCCACATCAACTGCACCAAATGTAGGCCTGGTGTGTGAAATATCCATCATCGACCGTTATCCATTGTTCTCCCACCACATTCACTTCTGCCCTTGCGAAGGTTACAAGCAGTACTGTTGCATGGTTCTTTTTCAAACATTTTAAAATATTTCCTTTAGATATTGGGAAAGGGAGAAATACATGCACACACACACACACACACACACACACACACACACACACACACACACACACACACACACACACACACACACACACACACACACACACACACACACACACACACACACACACACACACACACACACACACACACACACACACACACAGAGACACACACACACACTTCATTCATTTGCGAACATCTTCAGGGCATATTCCTCACTGTCATTTCCATTTATTACTTTTCAGCCAAATAAAACATTCTTTTTAAAAATGACTGCAAAATTCAATCTGTTTTGCACTGCCTGTCTTTAGGGACCACCGCCAGGAAACTCTTTTGTTTTCCATCTGGCTGCTACTACAGGCCGTATACTTTTGGGAATGGCAGGTAAATGTGAGAACGGGGCGTCAGGAAAACATGTTCCCCAGCTGAAGCAGAGGAGCAAAGGCGATGGGCAGAGAAAATGAAAAAAAAAGCAAGAGGGCAGGGGGTTGTGTCACAACAGATCTCTAAACACACACCAGAGAGGGGTTTGTGCATGAAGACATAAGACAACAGGGAGGAACTGAGGAGGCGGGGAAAAAGCCAAAAGCCAAGACTTGGCTGAGGTCCAAAGTAGAGCGAAAAAAAAAGGAAGGTAACATCAGCCAGAGCAAGCCACAGGAGAAAAATAAACAAAACAAACTGAACAAGGAGCAAACCCCTTTTCCAAGGGCACTGTCAGACCATACCAAATTAAATAGGATGTCTGAAGCTATATAAATAAATAAAATCTGGACATTTTCTGTTAATTCCTGCTGAGGGGAGGGCCAAGGTCACAGCAACATGTTGTTATATAAGCTAACAGGATTAAAAGATAATTAACAATATTAAAAAGCGACTAGCTTTGTCGCGACAGCCATATGATCAACCTTTGACATTCTCAAAGAGAAAATCAACGCACAGAGAACAAGGCACAGGTTGCAGTCTTGCTCTAAGTGTAAATAAAGTGTATAGTGAAAGTGAGCAACAATCTTTCAACATTTGGGAAAAGATTAACAGTAGCCTCTTTGTGCAAATAGGCCCATCGACTATCCTATTCACTTTTTGCTGAAAACAGGTCTTCAACATGTTTGCATGATGAACCATAACAGTAGTAATACCAACATATTGACTCGTAGATAATTATAAAGTATGCTGAAATGTGCATTTACTGGGCAAACGT
>NC_085858.1:53179427-53234427 GCF_034702125.1 Engraulis encrasicolus | reverse complement strand
GGGTGACGCTAAATGTCACTTAGCATCAGGGTATTTATGATGACGCCCAATGGAACACCTCTCTTCATTTCATTACATTCATTCATTATGCTTATAGTATGCACCATATCCGCCGGCATTACCTTGTTATCTCACTGCTCTTGCCTCTCTCTCTCTCTCTATGGGCTGTGTAGCTGCTAGTTGTATGCACAGGCCTTTGAACAAGCTCTATACACTGGGGAAATGTGAAGGCTCCTCAAAGAACCCTTGGAAGAACCGTAAGTCTCCTCAAAGAACCCTAATGCCTTTTTCACACCAAGAGCGACCTACCTGTACGCTAACTAAGCGACGGAATTTATTATTTGTCTATGGAGGGCGCGCGACCAGAGCGAATTCGCTAGGAGCGAAGCGAACTGAGCGACCAGAGTGAATTTTAATGATAAAAAGTCAGCTAATATAATGGTAATGAGCTATGACGCGGTTCGGCGAAAACCAATTGGAATGTTCATTACTCCGAATGTCCCATTATGTGATTAGCTAAACCAAACATGTCAATGCCACGTACAGAGCGAATACAGTGAATTCAAGGCGAAACTTCTTCTGCTACCTCCGCTACCAGGCAGCGTAAGTCGCTCTTAGTGTGGACAAGGCATTAGGAGTTACAGTGGCAATCAGAGATCACCCAAAGAACCCCTATGGTTCTCCAGTGTGCCACTGTGAATATACCTGAAGAACCTTTTAGATTAGAAAACCAAACCCTAAGGGTTCTTCCAAGAACATATAGGTCCATCAGAGAATCTTAAGGGGTTCCCCAACAGTATGGATGGGCAATATGGCAAAAATGTCATATCACGATTTCGATTCCGATTTTTTATCACAATCTTCCATAAAAAAAATAAAAACAGCAAAAAATCAAAAACAGGCATTTTATATACTTGCAATTTGTCATTAGCAATTAATGAAATGTCAACACTCAAAGTGCACAATTGTAAACATCCTCACTGCAATACGATCTATACGATTTTTCCACTTTGGCAGATTCGAGATCTTGTACTTGATTTCACGATTCACGATTTAATATCGTCCCATCGCCCACCCCTACCCAACAGTAACAACGGAGCATTTTTTGAGGACCCATTAATTCTTACAATAGTGGCTGCCTATGTTATCCCTGTCCTTGCATGCTCAGGGAGGCATGATTCCTTTACAGCTGACTGGGATATTCAAAGAGGAGCTGTAGAATAGAAAGGCCTTCAGGACGGTATGACCTGGAGAGACCCAAGTGTATCTACCTGGAAGGAGAACAATAGGGGAAGGGGGGGGGGTTCTTCTCGCTCCGTCCCTGCTGTCTGCTCTTTCTGTACGTGTAAACCTCCACAGGCCTCTAAATAAAAAAGGACCCAGAAAATTCTGCATCACACTGACACCACACTCTAAGTCTAATGTGCCCGGTGTTAATTCAACACTTTGAGAGTAGAGACAAAACTATGAATGTTAAATTCGGCTTTGTTAAATGAAAAATGCACAATTTACTGTGCACACACACCACACCATGGCACACTGCCTCTGCCAAGACAGTGAACTAGTTCAGAGACGCTGTAATCCCTCGGTGCAGTGCTGGATTGCAAACATTTGAGCCACCCAGTCAGATGCAGTTATTGAAGGTTTGTTCAGCTGAGCGGCTGATGTGAGTGAGGCCTGCAGAGGATGCAGCCCAGCTTGTTATTATTCGCCGGGTTTGTTGAAGGATGCCCTCACACTAGCCTGCAGGAATGCTTTGTTCCTGGTTGGCATTAGGGATAGTTGGGAAACATTCTCTTCACTGCCTCCTCAGAATCCCTCTCTCTCTCTCTCTCTCCCTCACTTGCTGTCAATGAGTGGTTGCAGGCGTATTGCACATCCTTTGATGTAGCGTTCATCTCTTGATGTCTACTAGAGCAACAAAGCGTAATTTTACTCTTTAAACAGTGCAGTTTGCCGTAACTTGCTGCGCTTACCAATTAAGAAGATAATTAATGGATTGAATGGCGACAAAAATGACCCCTGCATCTTGTTTAACAAACTTTTATTGTTTGCTGTGGTATTTCAAATTCATAATTGATGGAAAAACATTTTTGCTATGAATTACTTATTATTATTTCATAAAAGCAGTGCTTCAAGACATTTTTGTGATGCCATGACTGAGCATTACAATACTGTAACAAAAATGTTGTGATACTGCAAGTCATTTTAAACGCATTAGCGACTGATCACTGAAATCTCTCATGACATCTTCATCCACTCAGTCTGTATGACATTTTGAAATTCTGCTTTTCAGGCTACAGTCCTATCAAGTTCTAAAACTCAAATTTGTGTTTAAAGGCCTGTTCACATCACACAACGATAACTATAAAGAAAAGATATATCTATAGTTGAAGTTACAAATTAGCCCTTGTAGGGTCGGGTCATTTTGACCCGTTTTCAGTATTTTGCTTGAGAAAATTACAATCAGTTATTATTCTTTCACACTGAGATTCACTGGCTTTGGCTCATTTTCTGTGAGGAGGTGTTCAAGCTGTCTTTTTGACAGCTTTTTGACCGGTATCATTTTGGGGGGCTTATACATCAATATTTTCTAAACTCTGATACGGATGTTGAGTAAACAAGGCAGAGGGTGAATCATGGGACAAAGGAGTGCAGACATTTTTTGGTCCTCCAGTTGTGCATCAATATTGCAAACTTGTGCGAGAAGAGCAATAGTGGCTCAATTCGAGATCTGATTGAGTTCATTCACTTTCCTCACTGTCTCCTTATATTTCTCCTTCTGTATCTTTAACCATCAAAAATAATACAGAAATTCACAAGCAAGCAGCTATCTAATAGTTTGCATTGTAGAGTGGAACTGGCCTTAATTTTGCAGGCTGTTACTGTTGTGAATGTGCATATAGTGTAAGGGCTCTTGTTACTGTAGATTTGTGGGCAAGCTCAGACAAATTAAGACTGGGTCCATATTGTAGAAGAGAACCCTGCTAGCCAACTCTTTTGGGTATCATTCCTCTTCAACTGAGCAGGGCTTGAGAGCAATGTGTGTGCGTGTCTGCGTGCGTGTCTGCGTGCGTGCGTGCGTGTGTTTGTGTCATTGTGTGTGTGTGTGTGTGTGTGTGTGTGTGTGTGTGTGTGTGTGTGTGTGTGTGTGTGTGTGTGTGTGTGTGTGTGTGTGTGTGTGTGTGCGCGCGCGCGCGTGAGTGCACAAGCACACATGCATGCGGGCGTGTGTCTTGTCTTGTCTTGTCTTGTCTTGTCTTGTCTTGTCTTCATTGGCATTAGTGTGGGAGGACGTGTTGGTGAGCCATTCCAAGGGATGACTAAACGTCAGCTGCTGTAGAAGCTTCTGAAACTGTTGGCCATGGGGTGTGACTCTTCAAACACTCCGGAGCTCCCTGCTGTGAAGCCAAGGTGTCGGGAAAGGGACAGTGAGTGTCCACACAAGCCCACCAGAGCACAGCACAGGCTTGAGCAGTCGATGACCAAGTGCCGTGGCTTTGGCTCGTGCACTTGGTGGCCATGAGTGACTTGGCTTCCAATATCGTTCCTGACTGAGTCACCGCGATGAAGTGGCTGTGTAAGACTCCCAGCAGGAGTGACAGCATGACAGCAGAGTGTAGCTAGCTGCCCACCAGAATTAAAGTTTTATTAACTTCCTAAACTAAAGGCCACATGTCAACAGGTTCTGCACAAGTTCTTCAACTCATTTTGGCAAGAGTGTGCAGCAGATCACTTTAAACTCTTAGCGCAGAGTCTATGTTATAACCTTACTGTCACCAATATTGTAATGGCTATGGCTTAATCTGTTACTTAAGGCTCTCTGCACTGTCATGGCAATGTTGTTATGATGTAGTTAAGTATTTTCAGCAAGTAGTGAATCGCCCGCTGGCGACCCCATCTGCAGCACGAGGCTACCTTCATCAGATTACTTTTTGTGATTCTGTGTTCCTTTGGTATGCACTCCTTCTGTGTAAAATGAGTGACCAGCAGGCTGTTGACATGACCTAACTCTAACCCTCAGCCTAACTGACCACTAACCACTAACCCAGGAGGGGGCTCTAGTGCAGCTCGATTGATAATCCACATCGACGAGAAACTGTCATGTACTTTATAATAACTCATTTGGATGTGCGCTACCACACCATCCCACCCCTCGGAGCAACGTCTCCCCTTACATGCTCAATAACATGCGACTTTCCAAGAGTTCCCTTGTGGGGGATTACCACCACCAACCACCGTATCACCAATGGCTGGATGTCTCTTTGGGATGAAGACGAAAGTAGAAGCCAAAGAAAGTAGAATTTGATCAGGAAAACTCCGTGCTGAGTGCTGACCCACTTATGCTTTACTGTTTCCTTCAGAAATGTGTGAACACAGTGTTCTGACAAGCCAATCATCCCAAACTAGATTTTAAATTACTGCTTAATAGAATGTAACAGCAAACCACCAAAGAAAATTAGGAAAAAGAGTATATACTCTGATTTTCTAAATGTCACTGAACAAGACTTCATATTTCTCATTACCAGTCTAGGAGGGCAGATGGAGAGAGAGAAGAAGAGGAAGTGTGGAGACTGTGGACAGAAAGAAGAATGCAGAGAGCAATGGAGAGACACAGAAAGAGAGAAGGAGAGCGAGAAAATCGAAGAGACGGGGAGAAAAATGGATGTATAGAGAGAGGAAGAGACAGTGCGAGAAAGAGAGAGAGGGAGCAGGAATGGCATACCAAGGGGAAGGGGAATTTCTGGTATGGAAGTGGTTTCAGCCTCCCACCAAGCTGGTATTGCCACCCCAGCATCTGCGGTATAATGAGGTAGCCAGCTGCAGAGACAGCCACGCTCTCATCAATCTGTGTCCATCATGTCAGACACATGAGCTTGCATCATCTGGCAGGTCTCATTCCCAAGCACGTTTGCACAATCTCAATCACTTTTTTTTATTATTATTTTTTTTATTTGGTGTGGCAAGTCTCGTTGAAGGGTGATTTGTTGAGGTCGTCCATAATGATTAATAAAATGTTCTCAAAATTGCCTCAAAGGGCCTCTTATTATTTTTTTGGATGTAGGAATCTTGATACATATTTGGGAGTTAACCCTTTCTGGGAATGCTACCTTGAGAAATGTGAATTTCTATCTATTAGGTTTAATCATCCGTCAGTGGATGGAGCCTCGTCGTAATGGCCACTGACAACTTTGGCTGGGCCTGGGACAAAGTTGTGTAAAAAGACACCCCTCACTCAACACATGCAATGTAATGAGGCCCAAACTCTGTGCCCCCTCTATCCCTGGGCCCGGGGCAACGCTTACCCCTTTGTCCCCCAGCCCCCCTGTCTTCTTCGTCAGCCCGTCACGAATGAAATCTTTCCTGACTCATTCCAGCCTGACGACGTAGAATTATTTACCTAGGGCCGACTTGTAAAATGATTTACGCTTGTGAGGATTGAGAGTACCATGCTGACGTTAAGTTTACTCTGGCGTCAGAATTCCAGTTCACGACCTCGACATGTCCTTTATTTCGGCAAAATATATGACTGACAATCTTTTTTTTTAGTTTGCTGCAGATTAATGTTGTATTGTCAGTTAAGAGGAAATGCAATACACCAATATACTGACAATTAGTCTTCTATAAATGCTGGACACGATTTTTGCATCTGAAATTAATTTCCTCAATTCATCATCTGAAACGGCAATATTTATTAAACTGAATGATTAATACGGCATATGATTTTAAATTCCAGTCACAGAATCGCATCAAGATTCTTTTGAACTTTATTCTTCTTTCCCTCCGTATGTGCCTCGTGCTTTCACCGTACAGACTCGTCCACGTAATTCGAACAGACTGACCAAATACCAACTCTGCGAATAATTCTCTTCAGATGGAGTATACGTGACGTAATTTGAACCTCATTCAAGAGAGTGCCGTAGCCAAACACCGTGCGGTATATTAAGCCGCGCCACATCAGGAGCTGTCATTTCAGCACCACAGCACCACCGACTACGATACTTATCACAGTAGCGCTAACGTCCACTCAACTGAACGGAGATAGTGCACTCATACTGGATAGAAACACGGAGGATTTTACTACTTTTAGATCTGGATTTTGGAAACAAAACAAACTTGTGTCGTTGTTTTCTGTGTTTTTGGGGAAAACAGCGGGAAGTTAAGAGTGTAATTGCGCTGTGAGATTCGTATGGACGCTTGGTTGTTGCCTGGTGAAATTCTGCTCATGTATTTTTCATAACTTCTGCAGATTTATGATGCTGTACTTTAGAGCAATGCTGTCTGTCGAGCAGCTCCTTGTTCGTTTTGTGAAAAGCATAGAGTAATCTTTGGTCTCAATTGAGTTGGAAGCGAATTTAGAGGGGGGCTGTATACAAATGTGGTCTTAACAGGGGATAGATTGTTTCTCTATCACAAGTAGACACCTGTTTGTCTGTGCCAGCTGCCGGAATGATCACTTTGATTTTAGGATTTTTATGCATCTATGCGCTCGGTAAAGGGCAAGTGGCTCGCGCGAACGTTACGAAGGGCAACCGCTTTGTCTGCACCGCCGTGCCCGCGGGCGCTGATCTCAGTTGCCCCGTGTCTACAACCAACCGGGTTCAGAGCGCAAGTCCTCAGGAGGAGGAATTGAGGAATACCATCGTGCAACTTCGGGAAACCATTTTGCAACAGAAGGAGACTATCGTCAGCCAGCAAGGAACCATAAAAGAGCTCAATGCCAAACTTTCTCGGTGCGAGGCTCAGGCGCAGGATGCTCCGCGAGAGGGCAAGGGCAGGGGAGGCTCGCGGAGGAAAGACTACAATAAGAACACAATGGGGGACCTTCCACGCGACCCTACCGAGACCGTAGAACAACTTGGAAAGACCATGCAAGGTCTGAAGGATCGCCTTCAGAGCTTAGAGGTAAAATAAAAGCGTAGAAATATAAAGTGCTTATCAAGTCATGTGGGAAATCTTACTTGTTGATTTTAATGTACAATTTTGGCCAGAAAGTGAAATGAAAGTGTTTAATATCACAGGAGACGCAGTCATCTGGATGTGGTCGTATTTGCAAGTGTCCTTCGAAATCGCATGGAGTGAAATAAAGCCGCTCTGCCTTGGATAGGTTTTGATGTGTTTCAACCGAGATATGAAGAGCTGGAAGTCCAAATACACAAATTACAAATCAGATACATACATCATTACAGAGCTGTTGTTAAAATGGGCTAAATGTGGCATAAAACTAGCGCAGTCACACGTGCAAGCAAGCAGTGGACAAACACCCACATGCACGTTCACATACGCAGCCACACGCGGGTACGAATTGAAGAGCGCGCGCGCGCGCGCGCGCACACACACACACACACACACACACACACACACACACACACACACACACACACACACACACACACACACACACACACACTGTGTGCTTAGTTGAATATTACGACCTGTGAATTAGTACCTAAAGTGCGTAAAGGAGTGTGGCAGTGTTTCTGTTTCAAACGTAAACGTGTCGCCATGAAACCTGTGCACCAGCTCCTCCAGTTTCCCCCCTCTTTCTGCCCTTTACCCCTCTATATCTACTTTGCGCTCGCTGGCTTCTTGTCAGCACAATGTCCAGTGCCAATGGTTTAATGTTGATCTATGTTTTGTTTTCAGCTACAGCAGCAAGGGCGCGTCAACACCTCAGGTGCGACCTTTCCAAACGAGCTGCGCGACCTTCTCCGGCGCCGCCTGAGCGATCTGGAGAACCAGCTGCTGACTAAAGTGGCTGAGCTGGAGGAGGAGAAGGCGCAGCTGTACAACGAGACGGCGGCACACCGGCAGCGGACCGAGAACACGCTCAACTCCTTACTGGAGCGCATTGCAGAGTTAGAGAGAAGTAAGGCTCCGCCATTGATAAACTGTCCATTGTGTAGGCTCAACACCCATCCCTTATGTGTACTTACAGCTGGGCCGCGAAGTGGCAATGAGATAGGCCTACCCATTGCTGTTGAGTTAATCGTGTCACAGGCGTGAAATCATGAGGACCGTTTATACCCCTGGTGAGGGTTCAAGATGGTGCAGATATATGCAGGCTGGACTTCCCCTCATACAAGTTACATTACAAGTCCTGGGGAATAATTCATTCTGGCTGTGCTGGAGGGTACTCAACTAAAAGGCCAAATTTGTGAATGGACAACATGGCGAGAACCTTGCACACTGGTACTTTAAGGGGAATCTATAATCCCTACGTGCATCTGTCCATGTGCCACACTGTCCTGTGCACGTTAATCCAGAGGAGTGAAAACTATCACGTGCTTCAGTTCATTTCCGTTGAGGAGGGGTTTTAGAGCTGAGCATAGGGATTCAAAAACCCTTGATTCCACTGGTGTGACGTAAGACTGTTATTTCATCCTTTCCCTGGATTCCGAGCTTGCTTTATGCTTTTAGTACTTTGATAGGCTACACTGACGTTCACGAGATACATCCGCAGGGAATGCGTTTATTTACGCCCCAGCAGGCACGCAACAACAAAGTTCCGTTTCAAAGTAGTGGGTTAGGTACTGTATGGGTAGACAGCTGTGTTCAGAGAGTCAGTCCAATCTTAGATCCCTTGACTGCATTTCTCCTTGCAAGTTCTAGGAAATCTTCATTAACACCCCCCCCCCACACACACACACACACACACACACACACACACACACACAAACACACACACACACACACACACATTAGCACATCGACAGTCTAATGAAAATCGCACCATGTGCTTGAAAGTGGAAAACTGAGTGGTTCCTGTAATAACTATAATGGGCCAGACCATAGCCATAATGGAATACCAGCCGATGACTAGCGATGAAAAGCCACAAAAATAGACACACTCCTGGGCAGATCCGGCAGATCCCCCAAAAGTCAATCCATTGAGCCTTTAATTGCCAACCTTTTGTGGCTTCAGTATAGGCCTCGTTTGCTTTATGGGCATTAAGGGGAAGCCATCAAGTGTCCCACCTGGCAGGTGGCTTGTCCTCCAGATCAATGGCTGGACCTGCGGAGATGAGGGATGGTCCACTCCTATCCAATGAGTCATCTGAGACTCAGCCAGTGGCAGACTGGATCCCAGCCATCTGCTGTGACCTTCATCCATCACTTGGGTCATCTTTTTTTCCCTCCTCCTCCTCCTCCTCCTCCTCCTCTTCCTCCTCCTCCTCCTCCTCCTCTTCCTCCTCCTCCTCCTCCCTCAAGCTCCACCAGACATCACACCACACGTCTGTCAGCGTGCTACCATTTTTTGACACTCCTCTCTTGTGTTTTCTCTCTTTCTTGTGTTCATTCTCCATGTCTTGTCCTATCTCCCCCGTCGTCTTTGCTTTCTCTCTTTCTCTGACTTTTTTTCTCGCTCTGTCTCTTCATCATCATCATCTCTCTCTGTGTCACTCAGCACACGCTCTCCCTGTCTCCTCTCTCCTACCACCAGTGGCGTGGAACAGGGGGGGGAAACCCTGACTCATTCTTAGGGCCCAGCCCACCTGGGGGGGCCCATCGGGGGCCCTCCTATGGAAAATGGTCCATGGAAAATGTTCTTGAGGGGCCTATGAAAGAGGTTGTTCCTGGGGCCCCAAATTTGGTGCTACGCCCCTGCCTACCACTCTCTCACTTTACTCTTCTCACTTTTTCCCCTCGCCTCAGGTAACAGCGCTTTCAAGTCTCCGGAGGACTTCAAAGTGTCTCTCCCCCTGCGCACCAACTACCTGTACGGTCGCATCAAGAAGAGCCTGCCGGAGATGTACGCCTTCACCGTCTGCATGTGGCTCAAGTCCAGCGCCAGGCCCGGCATCGGAACCCCATTCTCCTACGGCGTGCCGGGCCAGGCCAACGAGATCGTGCTCATCGAGTGGGGCAACAACGCCATCGAGCTGCTCGTCAATGATAAGGTAAGGGGGAGTGGGGGTGATAATGTATTGAGTATCAATGCAATACTCATTGAGGGAGTGGTAATGTAATGACTATTACATTACAGAACATCACGATTCCAGGGGTCATCTTGTGCTGATAACAGGTTAAGATTAGAATAACTTTAACAAGTTAGTAGGCACTATGTAGAATATGCAGTACAACAACCCCATCATTTACATTTAACATTACATTTCATATTTCATTACATTCAGAAACTACAGTATGTGTCAGTAGGGGTGTAAATAATAATAGAAATGTATCGATATATCGCGATGTAATCTGAGGATTGAATCGAATCGCATCGTATCGTGGGGCATTCTTAAGTATCGAAAATAATCGAATCGCTGGCCCCTGCCCAATGCCCTAGCTCCATAACATAATAGAAGTGGAAAAGTAATAGGGAAAAAGTCTAATCGAATCGTAGTGTATCGTATCATGGGGCATTCTTAAGTATCGAAAATAATCGAATCGCATCGAATAATAATAAGATATCGATATTGAATCGTATCGCCATGGAGGCTGTGATTTGCACCCCTAGTGTCTGGGTGTATTAAAAGGAGTGCAACAGACCAATGGAGCTGCTCATCAATGAGGGTCTGGGAGGTCCTTACCTGTACATGGCATGGCAAGACCTTACAGGTCCTAATTTTACTGTTAATTAGTAAAGGAATAAAATACGTTTATTAAGTTATAGGCACTGAGGTGTAAAAGAAAGTGAACCAAGTTCGTTTTACAGCATCACTGCCACTAAAGGACATCTGACCAGCTCTATTCTGGACGTTCTCTTGGTTTTACCTTTCAGAATGAGTCATTTGGGCCAGCTGGTATTTTAGATTTTAGATGGAGAGTTTCTTACATAGCAAGGCTCCTCCAATGTATACATTTTCAGAAAAATGATCCTGTTTGTTTGGATTAAGTTGCATTACATTGGCAGTTATTCGAAGCTCTTAGGCCGGGGACGTGCTTGCTGTGTGCCTTAAATTACACACTCAGCCATGTGCGATCGAATATACATATTGCACCGCACACGTCTGCGTACCTTGTGTCAGGTGTTCTCCCGTCCTGCAAAATTGACATCAAATACCTATGGCAACACGTTTGCCCATAAAATGTGCCCACACACGTGTACCCTGGAGCAAGTATGTCCCGGGCCTTATAAAGCGCTGCTGTGCTCTATTAAGAACAGCTTCAGAAAGGGTAACTTGGACTTACTAACTTGGACGTACTTTGATTAATGGCTCAGAGGTCACAGACAGGACTGCGGTTTTTGTTTTGGCCATTACTGATGGCTGACCATTAAACCACAATGATCCATCATCAGACTATATCATCTTGCATGCATGAACGAATTGGAGAGACACAAATAATGATAGGCACACGCGCGCGAGCGCACACACACACGCACACACACTGACAGACAGACAGACACACACACACACACAGTCAGACAGATACACACACACACACACACACACACACACACACACACACACACACACACACACACACACACACACACACACACACACACACACACACACACACACAATAACAGAGACATACTCATTCAAAAACCAACCCAGATAATTTTGATAACAAAGGCAGCTTCTCTCAAAACAAAGCCGCCGTCTCTCTCCCAAATGACAGACTCCATCTTCTCCTGATAATTAGATCTCTGTGAAGATCCCCCTTCATCCGGCAGCATTGTAGACAAAAGGAGCAAAGTTGCAACCAAACTGCTTCACAACTCCTCAGCTCCTCTGACAGCTCGATAATTAAACTTCCTAATTGCCCAAAAGAATGCCCCTGTGTACGGACCCTGTCTGGGTGCATTGGGTGCAGTTAGGGCCAACGACAGCTTTGGCCAGGCCCGGGACGAAGTCATCTGAAGGCCCCCCCTCAACGAATACATACAATGTAATGAGGACCCAATTCTGGTCCCCCTGTCTCCCTGGGCCCGGGCCTGGGACTCTTTGTGCCGCCCCTATCGGCTTCTCTGCTGGTGGTGTTGGGTGCAGCGAGCGATCAAGGGAGAAAGGGAGCCAACGAGGCCGCCTGAGAGAACGTGTCAAGGCTGTGGAGTCGCCCAACACTAGACACACACCAGACACACACATGCACACACACGCGCGCACATACAGACACACACAGACACACACACATACACACACACACCCCGACACACACACACACACCCACACACACACACGCACACACAGCCACACACACACACACACACACACACACACACACATGAACATACACACGCGCGCACACACGCACACACACACACACACACACCAGCTACCTTTGCATAAATCATTGTGGGCACAGCAGCAGCTAGTTGTTTTCCTGAGGTGCCAAAATAATTAAGTGGCAGGGAAGGGAAGAGGAGAGGAGGGAAGGGAAGGGAAGGGGAGCAGAGCTATAATTTCCTCGGCATGAAACGAAAACGGCATGAGGGCGACCGTGTCGTGCCGTGCCGCGCAAACGCCCGCTGGGGACTCAAGTGGGGCATCTCCAGTGGAGTCAGTCACTTCGCCTCTCTTCAACACCGCCCCCGTCCCACCGTGCCACAGCACCACCCTCTACCACCACCACCCCACCCCGTCAGACCCCGCTACTTCGCTACTTTCCTTCTGAAACACCTCGCCTCTCCTCACTTCCCTTCCACCGTGCCACCGCACCACCCAGGGAAGCAGTCGGGAGGGGGGTCAAAGGGGTCAGTTGTCTCAGGCCCAGGGCGAGAGGTGGCCCAGATATGCGTCCTAATTAATTTTTATAGTAAGGGGGGACCCTTTCAGATGACTTTGTCGCGGGCCCGGCCAAAGCTGTTAGTGGCCCCGGCACCATCGCACCGCACCGCACCGCACCGCACCACCAACTACCACTACTGCCACCACCACCACCACCACCACCACCATCATCATCCCAGACTCCACTAGTACTCCACCCTCCCTTTCCCACATGTCAGTTTGACATCTTATCGATGGAGGCAGCCCTGCTCTCTGCTCCCCCAAAACAGCATGCATAAAACATGCGCACATTCGTCTGTTTGTCTGTGTGTGTGTGTGTGTGAGAGAGAGAGAGCGAGCGCGCGAGAGAGAGAAATAGAGAGGAAGCGTCACAGGCTCTCTCTCTATGTGAGGCTGTGTGTGTGTGTGTGTGTGTGTGTGTGTGTGTGTGTGTGTGTGTGTGTGTGTGTGTGTGTGTGTGTGTGTGTGTGTGTGTGTGTGTGTGTGTGTGTGTGTGTGTGTGTGTGTGTTACTTGTCCTTATACTTGTGCGTGTGCATGCATCTGTGTGAGTTTTTCTCCGTGTGTGCGTGAACCTGCATACAGTGTGAGCATGTGTTTGTGTATTTCTGACGTGTGCATGTGCATGCACCTGTATGCGTGTGTGTGTGTGTGTGTGTGTGTGTGTGTGTGTGTGTGTGTGTGTGTGTGTGTGTGTGTGTGTGTGTGTGTGTGTGTGTGTGTGTGTGTGTGTGTGTGTGTTCTCTGGGAGGATGGCGAGGACTAAATTGAGGCTTATTAATGCACCTCTCAGAGCAGACCACACACTCCAACCCTCTTGAGTAATGGCTCATTTTCCGCCTCGTGCGGGCATGAATGCTTTGGCACAGTTTGGTTCCTGTGCAGTACGCTGCCACCACTACAAGAGCAGATGAGTGTTGGTGTGTGTGTGTGTGTGTGTGTGTGTGTGTGTGTGTGTGTGTGTGTGTGTGTGTGTGTGTGTGTGTGTGTGTGTGTGTGTGTGTGTGTGTGTGTGTGTGTGTGTGTGTGTGTGTGTGTGTGTGTGTGTGTGTGTGTGTGATATAGTGATATAATATACAGTGTATAGTGATAGATGTATATTTAAATAGATAGAGAGACAGAGAGAGAGAAAGAGAGAGAAATTGAGAGAATGAAAAAGAGAGAGAGAGAGAGAGAGAGAGAGAGAGAGAGAGAGAGAGAGAGAGAGAGAGAGAGAGAGAGAGAGAGAGAGAGAGAGAGAGAGAGAGTGTGTGTGTGTCGCATATGTGCGTGTGTGTGCATATGTGTGTGTAAGTGCATGGAAGGGAGAGTCGTGGCTGTCTGCCTTCCCCCCTCTCAGCTGATGTAACCAGTGCATCAAAAGAGCCAGTGGCTTGGTACTGTCTTTTGGTGTCACTAGTGTTCATTAAAGATGGAGATGGTGGCGATACCAAAGCGTTCTGTCTTTTTGATAAGAGCTGCCTTCCCACTCAGGGCCTGGCCTGGAGTAATTGCCATGCACACTGGCAGAGCCACGGCTTTATAGGTCATGTGCTCTCACACTGTATGAGTGTGAATCTGTATTGGTCATAAATACACTAAATACTATACAGTAGTAGGGGTGTAACGGTATACAAAAATCACGGTTCGGTACGTACCTCGGTTTTGGGGTCACAGTTCGGTACATTTTTGTAACAGTATATCTGCCTGATGGAGGTCTAAGGAGCGAAAGCTTGCAAGTCAAGTAAAGCGTCTTTGCACAAAAATAGACCTGAAGTGTGCGGATTGTCTTCTTTTTATACAGTAACAGTATATATGAAAGGAAAATACATTCAAACTGCTACTTTAATCAGTGTGAGAAATAGCCCTTTTCTCAAGGTCTCACAAAGAACAAGCCTCTGCACCTCTTTTTTCTTGCACTCTGTCTCAGTGTTCTGCATGAGCCATGGCATATAGTGTAAAAATGCAAATGTAAAAATGTAAATGTAATGTAAAAACATGAACAGAGTAGCCTGTCACTCTTCCTTTCGGAACAGCACTGTCTGGTTCGGTACAAATACAATACTTTACCTTTACAGGCCTACTATACCTTATATGTACAGTATATGTGCCACATGATGCACGACATTGCAGGTTTATACATCAACGGTTTGAAATTATGTGGTCAATGTTGTAGTGATGGGTAAACTCATGTGAAAAATTGTTTTAAAAGTAGCTTACAGTTGGGAGAGATTACCCACCTACCGGTATTAATAGTGTGAAGTTGATTGACCATATAATACAGTTTATGCATTAAATACCACTTTTTATCATTCCAAAACCACAACAGATCATTTACAGCTTTTGCATTAGATGCCTCTGAAACCTCAGATACTGAACACTGCTTCAGTAACCACCAAACTTGCTTTAGCCATCTCTTGTTTTTTTACCTTGTACACAGTCTGTTTGATTTTTGGGCATTTGATTTTCACCATGCATAACATTATGTCTAAAAATGTTGTTTTGTGTTACTGTGTCAAGCACTCTGGGATACGCTCCACATTCTGTTGCCCATTTTGTGCCGTGACAACAAGGGCATTCTGTTCCACCCTGCTTCTCTTCTCCTCTTTTCTCTTCCCTGCTTCTCTTCTCCTCTTTTCTCTTCCCTGCTTCTCTTCTCCTCTTTTCTCTTCCCTGCTTCTCTCCTCCTCTTTTCTCTTCCCTGCATCTCTTCTCCTCTTTTCTCTTCCCTGCTTCTCTTCTCCTCTTTTCTCTTCCCTGCATCTCTTCTCCTCTTTTCTCTTCCCTGCTTCTCTTCTCCTCTTTTCTCTTCCCTGCTTCTCTTCTCCTCTTTTCTCTTCCCTGCATCTCTTCTCCTCTTTTCTCTTCCCTGCTTCTCTTCTCCTCTTTTCTCTTCCCTGCTTCTCTTCTCCTCTTTTCTCTTCCCTGCTTCTCTTCTCCTCTTTTCTCTTCCCTGCATCTCTTCTCCTCTTTTCTCTTCCCTGCTTCTCTTCTCCTCTTTTCTCTTCCCTGCTTCTCTTCTCCTCTTTTCTCTTCCCTGCATCTCTTCTCCTCTTTTCTCCTCCCTCCTTCTCTCCTCCTCTATTTTGTGCCCTGCTTCTCTTCTCCTCTTTTCTCCTCCCTCCTTCTCTCCTCCTCTATTTTGTGCCCTGCTTCTCTTCTCCTCTTTTCTCCTCCCTCCTTCTCTCCTCCTCTATTTTGTGCCCTGCTTCTCTTCTCCTCTTTTCTCCTCCCTCCTTCTCTCCTCCTCTATTTTGTGCCCTGCTTCTCTTCTCCTCTTTTCTCCTCCCTCCTTCTCTCCTCCTCTATTTTGTGCCCTGCTAAATGTCACCGTGTGTCTTCCCTGTTGTTCTGCACTGTAGGTGGCTCAGCTCCCCCTCTCCATTAGCGACGGGCGGTGGCACCACATTTGCATCACCTGGACGACCAGGGACGGCTTCTGGGAGGCCTACCAGGATGGCGAGCGCCTGGGCACCGGAGACAACCTGGCCCCCTGGCACCCAATTAAGCCGGGCGGAGTGATTATCTTGGGCCAAGAGCAGGTGAGATCATACATCACACATTCACTTGTACACACACAGACATGCATGCGCGCACACTCATATGCGTACATGCGTACACACACACACACACACACACACATACACACACACACACACACACACACACACACACACACACACACACACACACACATACACACACACACATACACACACACACACACACACATACACACACACACACACACACACACAAACACACACACACATACACACACACACACACACACACACACACACACACACACACACACACACACACACACACACACACACACACGTACGTACATGTGTACACATACAATGCATACACACACACACACACACACACACACACACACACACACACACACACACACAGTATCCCCTCCGTCTCTGGACCCTCGAGGGAGGAGGCTTTAGAGTCAGTCAGTCTCAATGGGAGACAGTCTTGGGAGCAAAGAGGGAGCAAAGCAACACATCAGACCTCTTTCTCACGCGACAATGAGCAGATTACGTCACCTTTACTCTCCACAACTAATGGCTCTCCTTCCCATCCCACCTTCCCTGGTGTCACCTCAGTGTATGCACTCTCTTGTGCCCCAGTGTTTACGCTACAGACCGCTGGGAGGAAAGTACATAGTATATGTATATAAAAATAGGACACTTGTGTCACGTGCACCAATGCACAAGAGAGCAGAGCAGGCTTAGATGTGCATTTAGCCTAATGCGTGGCCGCTGTGTAGGACACACATGACCAAACACCTCATTTAGTATTCACCTAAGTGGGCCTCGACGCTGACAGCAGAGGAAAATGTAATTGGGAGCTGTTGCTGTGAGCATTACGGAAAGGCTAACAGGCATGTTTAAAAGAACAAAGTAAAAAGCAGGGAGAGAACAGAAGAATAGCAAGAAGAGAAAAGAAGCATTGAAGTCATATTGCTGCATAGTGTGATGGTTTAAATACATGTGTGAGGCTATTGGACCGCAGAGAAAAAATGCAGTAATTGGAAGCGCTTGCAAGTAAGCATTAGGGCAAGGCCACAAGGCCTATTATAAAGTGCAAAGTCAAAAGCAAGGACAGAACAGAAGAATGAGAAGAAGAAGCAAAAAGAAATCTGCAAAGTCCCATTGATGCATGCAAAAGTCCAAAGATCCGTGCACAGCTTCTAGGTTCTAGGTTAATGCAGACAGAGTGTTCAATATTTCAAAAGAAAGAAGTTTACCACAGGTTACCACGCATTTCTCTTCTGCGCGTCATCAGGTTCGCTCAGGGATTACCTGAGGTCTGTCAAGTGTGGCTTAATACCATTAAGTCAAGTGATCTTCTCTTAAACATATCAATATATAATATATTGCTATACTAATATATTTTAAATGCAAAATATAATACAAAGAAATACAGTATATACAGTAGAAACACTGAGCAATACCATCCAATGTACACATTATATATATATTTTTTAAAAACACCATTACTAAGTCCCATAATCTACAGATGCTCCCTAAAAATAAGTTGTGCTATAGCCTAATCAAAGTGGCTATTTCTAATTGCTCCTTTATGTTTGTCAATTATTGATTTCAGATTACGCTTAGTCTGACCAACATACATTAGTCCACATGGGTGTGTAAGCATGATGCATTGATGCATATTGTGATGGTTTTACGTAAATGCATGTCGTGAAAATAATAATATCAAATTGAGCTTTAAACCTACGTACACGTCTGTGGAAAGCAACTTCGCTGATTGGATGTTGGAGATTAAGACTGAAAGCAGCAGTTATGGAAGAGCAGGAAATAAGCACCAACAAACAGTTAACAACCATCCTGATGCACAATTTTTAATATTTAAACAGATCATTTCAGCAGCAGCATCAAGATGACCTAAATTAATGAAGAAGTGCAGCATTAATCATAAATGATGTAGCGATATTGACAATAGACAGCAATGTATATTTCCATAAGTTTTTAATGGTTCTTTGAGCAACACTGAAAGTTTATGCAGTATACTCACTGAATGTTCTTACTTAACCAAAGTCAAGAGGAGAGGGTAGGATAAGAGATCTAGGCTCTATTAAAGGATTGAGAGCAGTGACAGTGGAAATTGGACTCATAAATGTCTATTCAAAAGTCTTACAAAAGCCGTACATAAAAGCAATCCAAAATAGTTTTTTCCCTAATTTGAAAATAATGTTTCCATAATTGATTCAGTGGTTCGCTAAATTGTAACAGGATGAAAGACGTTTCTGATTTCCCTCCAACGTGTATGACAAACTAAGCAATTTTGAAAAAGCACCTCTCTGCAATTCTCTGTTCTATATTCTGGATGAGAAAGATTTGGAAAAAAAATAAACTGAAGTGACTCACAGAAGACAAAAGCTAGTAACTTGTTATTGCTTTGATGCTGACGTGCATGTCCTCACCTAACACAGGGGTTAACCCCTTAAGACACGGTATTATAAAATTAGCTGTTACCAGAATGGCAATGATCAAGTCGTAGTGTATTACTAAAGGCCCCGTGCCCCGTCATGGTAGTGTGGTACTATAGTAGTTAACTTTCAATGTCTATTACAGTGTGCCACAGGAGGTACAGCGTGCATTAAGGGGTTAACAAACTGGGGGTTGGTAGCCCTAGGGAGGTCGCGCAGGTACTGCCGAGGGCTCTTGGAGAAGAGGGAATGCTTGCATAAAACCCATACACATGTGCACATGTCTATGATAACACATCAACAATATTGACTTGTGGTGAATTTCAAATGAAAATTTAGCAATGTTACAAACGAAAATGGTAGGCATTTGGACTATGTCGTAATATGGGCGTGGGACGGGGACCCGAAATATTCCTGAGTCCAAAAGGGGGTTGATGCCCTAACGCATCATCCTCCCTAGCCAGGCCGCGCCCTAGTGATGCAACACCTTCAGTGTTGCTTCTAGTCAGGCCAGGATCAATTAAAATATTGTTTCTGAGCTCCAGAAAAATCGGTAACTCCTCCCACTCTGTCGGGAAGCAAACAACCAGCAGCAAACCAAGGGAGGCGGGTCAATCAGTGGCGTTTGGGAAATGTTAACCGTTATGCTCTTTGTCAGACCAAGTCTCGAAGAGATTTTAAAGTCGATGATAATCAGACTACATCCTGTCTAACGTATCCTCCTCTCTTTAATTCCACCTCCCAGGACATTGTCGGGGGCCGTTTCGACGCCACGCAGGCCTTCGTGGGCGAGCTGAGCCACTTCAACATGTGGGACCGCGTCCTACGCCCCATAGACATCTCCGGGATGGCCAACTGCTCCTCTTACATGCCTGGAAACGTGGTGCCCTGGGTGGACGCCAACGTGGAGGTGTTTGGTGGAGCCACCAAAGCCGCCCTGGAGATATGCGAGGATCGGATGTTTGATAACTAAAAGCTTGTGGGCAAGTCTGCACTTTTGTTGTTGTTGTTGGGTTTTTTTCTGTTTTGAAGGGTGTTTTGTGGCTAGCTAACTCATCCTTTCTATGCTGCTCTTCACACTTTTGTGATGGACATGGGGGTGAGTCAAGACTGAGCTTCAAGAGTATTCACTGTGTTCTCTTATTGGAAAGTTTTTAAAAAACAAAGCAAAACAAACTTTCCCTGGTCTTTTTTTGTTTGTTTTCTTTCGTCTCGTGTCCTAAAAGTGTGTCTGTGTTAGCACATGTGACGACTGGCAATCTGAAGCTGCTCTTTCGAAGTCTACCAGTTGGTTAAATATGCTTCTGTGGCTCATGGTAATGAAACAAAACATGTAAAAAGCGGTTTGCAACTGTGAAAATTATTTTTGTATGTGCTTACTATCAGAAGATTCTATATATGTATATAGCATTACTGTGGATTCTAGCATAATATTGTGGGCAACCCAAACTGAAATGCATGGGATTATATAAATGTTAGGTTTCTATCATGTTGTGTATGTGCACTATGACATTGCAATCATGACCAGCATATGCTAAGCTGTGTCAAAGGATCATGAACATGTGTTTGGAAAATGAAGACCTCTATCCACACGCAACATCCTCTGTTCTGCATTGCAGTGAAGATGCTTTCTTTCGTGACATTGTTCTACCTACCCCCAGCATCTGTACACGTGCGTATAGGGTCATGTAGGTATAATGTGCGTGGAGGTGTGTGAGCCCATGTGTGTTGCGTGTGTGCACAATGCTTGAGATTAGCGTTGGGAACATTTGACACGCGTTCTTGTACAGCTCGTCTAATACACCGTCCTCCTCTTGAGCAGCTGCCACCCTGAGCTGCTTTCGTGGGCTCACTCAGCCCTGGCGAGGTTAAAAACAAAGCAGAAAAAGCTGCCAGACCTGGCCGGAATACAGCTGGGCGCTAAACGTCAGCTACCCCATCTGATCGAGCCTGTTCGTGAGTGTGTGTGCATGTGCGTGGGAGTGGGATTGGAGGAAGACTGGCTGAAAAAGACCCCTTCATATATAAATGCATAAGCTTATTTCTTAATACAAATTGCACTCTTGAAAGAGAATGGAAAGTTGACCAGCAAAGCGGCTTTGTTTTTGGTTTTTTATCATTTGTTTGTTTATTTATTTATTTATTTATTTGCACTTGGCAAACAAGTCAGCGAAGTCAAGAACAAAGACAGCGAAACTCCATGATGGCGCCGTGCCATGCCAAAAGACTAGAAGAGTGAGATGAGGTCTCTGGCTCTGTATTATATAAAACCCACATCATATTAGGATGTGACTCATCACTCATCCTGGGATATTTCCCACCCCCCATCCCCACCCCCACCCCACCCACACCCTAAATCCTGATGAGTCTTAGCCTGAGCAGAGACATCATGTGCTGGGAAAATACCAGGAGGGTTTGGGGGGGGGGGGTGGAGAGGAAGAGGGAAGAGGAAATCACCATCACATGGGAGCTACAAGCCACAGTTAGAAAGAAATTATTTTTTAATGTTTTTCGGAGGGCAAATGCCTTGGTCAGTTAGCTTCATGAGCTGTTATTATGAAAGGAAGGTTTTTGTAGGTGTTGCTGTGTTACGGAATAAGAAAAAAATATAATTTTTTGTTGCTCCAACATTATTGTTTTTTGTTGTTTGTTTGTTTGTTTTTTTTATTGCTTTTTTAACGAGCTACTGACAACACCGCAATGCCTGCAATGTTACACTATACTGTGTTAGTGTGAACTGACCAAGGAATTTGGGAACAAAAGGGAACTCTTGATATGTCCTATAATTGTTTATTGTGAGACAGGGGATATATTTTTATTAGTTAACAGTATACCTTATAAATTAATTATAAATGTGCAGTGTATCAGTCCATCAGTTCTGTAGACTCACTGATGCTTTTGTCAGATAGCTGTGTTTTTAGATGGGCTTTTGTGAACTTGACTGGCCCATCGAATGTTGCGGAAATGTAGACAACAAAATCTTTGATCACTTCAGACATTTGAATGTTATTGCTTTTGTCTGTAAATATTTCATTAGTAAAATGCCGGGTACAGAAAGACACACAGGTTTTTTTTCTAGATAGCACTTATTCTAAAACATGTGTGACCTTTTCTATGCCCCAATGGCAAGTCACTCTTGTGAGCTACACACACCTCTTATTTTGTATCAGAATGTATGAGATCACATACCGACCATCAGCCCACTTCCAATGGCCTTTTTTTCTCTTTTTTTGGGGCACCAAATGTGCTTTGTGGGTTTGGAGAGGGATGAAGACCTCATATTACAGCGATATCGCTGCAGTGAGAAACAGGAGAGGGGGTTGGAGCGAGAAAAACAGTTTAAAAATTTATTTGCTGTCATTCCTTCTGTCTGCCCTGCAAAACGGTGTACTCTGAGCTTTTCGATGTTGAGGTGTGGTTGAATGCCCTTTTGCACCTAATAAATGAATGTTTCATAATTCATGCTTGTCTTGTATGTTTCGTTGGTGGGAATAAGATTTGCATTTCGCCCAGCAGCGATGCACTCGTCTTCAGCGAATCCTAATTAGGTTTTGCCACTTTTGCCAATGACTGGCTCTTTAGCAGTTCACATGCCTCTTCCACTTAACATAATTTTTCTTCATCCCTCAAGTGAATGATTCAAGGAATCCTCTCATTATTTTTCAGTAATTTCATGTTGTTTTAAAGAGGAAGCATCACACTTTTTGTATTATTCTCCATTTTATCCATATTGCCATATTAAATTCCGTTGTTTATCAGTTGTTTATCTCTGCCACTCATTCCGCAGTAGAGTGTTTCGAATGGTTGAAAATCCTCTCATCTGGCATCCTGCCACTTGGAAATGAAAAAATCAGTTGGGCTTATGACTATCAGCTATCTAGGTCGCTACTCAGATAAGAGAGCTGCTCATGTAATTCTCTTTCGTGCTTGTCATTGTGGCTAATTCACATGTCGCTTGCTTTAGGCATTCATATTTTAATTGCTTTGTCAGTTAAGCCCCATTTAAATGAATTACCAGAAAACCCTTTAGTGTATGTATGTAGGAAATATGCCTCGTGTTTGGCAATTTGACAAATGTGAGTATGACCAAGAAAAAAAAAACATTCAATAATGAGAAAGGCATAAATTACATTAGAATATCAGTGTTGTATTCTAATGACGGGGTAATTAGGGATCGGTGTCATTAATTAAACATAGTATTGAATTATTTTGTTGCCATATGCATCATAAAAACCTTCCCCATAGCCATTCCATCGCATCTGAAATAAGCATGACTATGCATTCGAAAACCATTCTCCAAATTCATTACTGATGCGCTCACACAATGTACACTGAAGGCAATTACAAGATTGTGATTAGAGTAGGCCTGCTAGACGAGGAACCAGGTAAAGCCAGTGGAGAGATTGTAATGTTGCTGTTGCCAACAGCTGTTTCCTTGTATTGTTGGTGAAAGGGAAAAACTGTGCGGCGAGCATGAATCCAATAATTTCACACGTAATGTTGCTGTTGCCAACAGTTGTTTTCTTGTATTGTTGGTGAAACGAAAACCTGTGCGCCAAGCGTGAATCCAATAATTACCCAGGCTCATCTGATCTTTTTCACAACATGGCTGAATGATTAGGGGGTTAGGGGAAGAAAAAAATGAGAAAGAAGACACAAGAATAGATGTACAGCCCCCACTGCCACATGTTTACGCCACTAAGTCTACCCAAAAGATCTGTTTTAATTATGTTTGCAGGGGATCCCTGAACAACACTGTGACCTCTCGCAGGCTAATGACGTCTGTGTTCTTCGAGTCTCTGCATTCCATCACCATGGCCCCCTTCTTCCCCCCAACACACACACACACACACACACACACACACACACACACACACACACACACACACACACACACACACAGACACACAGACACACACACACACACACACACACACACACACACACACACACACACACACACACTCACTCCTTCTGTAGTACATTGCAGAGCAACTTTCATAAAATTATTATAAAAAGCAAGCAGTGTGAAACACACGCACACGCATGCACGCATACACGCATGCGCGCACACGCACACACACACACACACACACACACACACACACACACACACACACACACACACACACACACACACACACACACACACACACACACACACACACACACACACACACTTCCCACCCTACGCTTTAATCTTTACCTTGTTTGATGTTTTTTGATGTGTTTACCTCAAACCACAGAGCTACCCGGGAAGAACCAATATAATTCACAATGAGGCTTCATGTTGCCTCAGACTTACACGTGTTCATGCCAACGCCTGTTGAATCTTTAATCGTATATTTTTTATTTTTCATTCCACGTTCATTCCACCTATTCTTCATGTTATCGAGTTTTCGAGGCTTGGGCCGAGGCAGGGGCAGGTCAAGATGCACTCTGTGTCATCGTGAAAAATCTATATCAGGCCCAGGAAGGAGTGGTGCCCCTCTTCTCAGTAGCTGATTACACACAGTAGTCCTGCAGGATGGTTGTAAAGTAGCAGAAACAATGTTTCAACTGGTGGTTCAGGTAACAGAAAATGTGTTAAAAGTGTTTTTTAGTCATCAGTTTTTCACAAGGAAGAGCACGACACTACTTCTTCACGGTTCACCACTTTTTCCTTTTCTTGGTGCTGAAGTTTCGGCACTTAGGCCTTCGTCAGAGTAACCATACCAAAAGTGAAGAGGCTACTTAAATAAACAAGTGCATCACTCTTTCTTGTGGAAACTGGTCACTGAAGTACCCTGAAAAGCTGCACCTGCGGAAAAAGAAGCCTTCGAGGTGTGCAGGCTCTCGCAAAACTTTTTCAAAAAGTGTATTTTAACAGTCTCTACATACGTAATTACATGGCATACTATTTTCTGCACTATTTTCACATCCAAACATACGTACAGTTTTTCCACTGCCATTTTTCTGGTAGGCCTACAGACACAGCACGACTCGGCCGCCACTTTTTGGTTTTCGAATAGGCAAAACACAGCTCAATCGTACAGCAAAATGTGGTGGCCGAGTCGCGCTGTGTCGAGCTTTACGGTAGGGACACATAGGAGGCGAAGCAAGCGAAGCGAAGAGGGGCGAAATCCAACCGTCATCAGGTCGTTGCGGCGAATCAAATGGAATGGAACAGTTATGTTGATTTGATTGGGCCGCGACAGGCGAATTCGCTCCTCATTTGCATAACATTAAACTTTCTTTAATAATTTCGCTTCGCTTCACTCTTTTTCACTTGCTTTCACTTGCTATCACTTGCCTTCGCCTCTCTCATAGGAATGAATGGCAAAGTTCGCAAATTCGCGTGTATGTGTCCCTACCGTTAGGCCTACCAGAAAACCAGCAGTGGAAAAGAGACATAAGAGTAGTCCATTGTGGTTAAATCCTTCTATCATTTCTCGAAATGTGTTTAGTTCAAATAACGAAATGGGTTATTTCTCTGTGTGCATCCTTAACACTCGTTGTCTAACAAAAAAGAAAAAGAAAATTTAAATAGCCTTTTTAATTTTAAATAGCCTAGCCTTTGAGCCTGCTGACAGCCCGTCAAACACAGCACACGCCAACAGCTGTGCAGCACACAAATATGCACCTAATTTCTTTCCCCCATCCCACTTCCACAGTATGGGAGCTGCACTCCTTAAATGCTCCCTAAAAAGGCAGGCAGGCCTGTCCCATGTCACACAACCATCTGCAGGCAGGCAAACACAAGTACACACACACACACACACACACACACACACACACACACACACACACACACACACACACACACACACACACACACACACACACACACACACACACACACACAGGGGCGCTGACAGCTTTGGCTAGGCCCAGGACAAAGGGCCCCCCAACCAATACATTCAATGTAATGAGGACCCAATTATGGGCCTCCAATCTCCCGGGCCCGGGACAACTGACCCCTTTGCCCCCACCCCTGCCCCCCCCCTTGTCGGCTTCCCTGCACACACACGCACACGAACGCATGCACACACTCATTCTCTCTCTCTCTCTCTCTCTCTCTCTCTCTCTCTCTCTCTCTCTCTCTCTCTCTCTCTCTCTCTCTCTCTCTCTCTCTCTCCAGTTGAATATGCCCGTGTTGTTCCCACATACAGCTGTGCAGTCCCATCTCTGGTGCCAACCAATCAGACACGCCTGCCTTCCCCTCAGACAGCTGTGGATCAGAGTATTACCTGGATTACTGTGTCCACTCCTCTCCTCCTGCCTCATCCTCTCCTCTCCACCTATCTCCGTCTCTCCTGTCCTCTATTCTCCTCTCCTCCTGCCTCATCCTCTCCTCTCCACCTATCTCCGTCTCTCCTGTCCTCTATTCTCCTGTCCTCCCCTCTCTTTTTCTCTACCTTTCCCACCGAGCCTCTCCCATCATCTCCCCTCACCTCCCTTTCTCTACATCCCATCTATTTTCCTTCTTCCCCTTCCCCTCTCATACCATCTCACCCTCACCTCCTCTACCACCCCTTTCTCTCCTCTCCTCTCCTCTCCTCTCCTCTTCTCTTCTCTTCTCTCCTCTCCTCTCCTCTCCTCTCCTCTCCTCTCCTCTGTCCTTCCTTATGCACTCCCCTCCTTTCCTCTCCTCCCCCTCCCCCCATATCTCCCCTCCACTCTCCTCCCCTCCTGCATCATCATCAGTTCCCCAGGACAGCACAGCCAGATTACAGACCTCGGGTTAGGCTCTGCCCTCCTGGATGATAATCCCCCTCTCTTCCGCTCTCTCTCTCTCTCTCTCTCTCTCTCTCTCTCTCTCTCTCTCTCTCTCTCTCTCTCTCATTCTCCCTCTGTAACTCCCTCAGTTACACACTCTCTCTCTCTCCCTGTGTCTTTGTTTTATATCTCCCTTATTGTCTTTCTCTCGCTGTTACTCCCTTCTACCCTCTGTGTATTTCCTATTTATTTCTATCCTTTTCTCTCTCACACTGTCTCTCTCTCTCTCTCTCTCTCTCTCTCTCTCTCTCTCTCTCTCTCTCTCTCTCTCTCTCTCTCTCTCTCTCTCTCTCCGTATGTCTTTATCCTGCTCTCTCCCCTTTGGCTGACATTTACACATCATTTGACTTTCATCAGGAAATGGATCTACGATGGCTAAGCCATTTAAATGTTTATTTTTAGTGTTCCCAGACCCACAGCTCTGTGTGTGGGAATGGCCCACGCAAATACAGATATATGTGTGTGTGTGTGTGTGTGTGTGTGTGTGTGTGTGTGTGTGTGTGTGTGTGTGTGTGTGTGTGTGTGTGTGTGTGTATGTGTGCGCGCGCGTGTGTGCATCGTGCATATCTGTGTGTGTGTGTGTGTGTGTGTGTGTGCACGCGCATGTCTGCACGCATATCTGTGTATGTGTGTGTGTTTGTGTGTGCGAGCGCATGTCTGCACGCATATCTGTGTGTGTGTGTGTTCGGTTCACTTTCAAATCCCACCGAAAGGGCAGTCAAGAGAGCTCATAAGACGTTATAACTCAGTTGGGTTGTTTTATTTTATTTTCCATCACTCCAACTTTGCAGGTTATAAACCTGAAGGAAAGAGCAAAATGCCACCATGAAAACACCAATAGTGAAAATACAGCAATATTTAAGTCTTTGTTTACAAATATTGATTCATACTATATACACATCTTTGAAATGACAACTAAACAGCACATTCATTAACTACAAATAGATTCGGTATTAAGTACTAGAAACAGGATTTGCCTTTGTACTAAGTAACAACACATTTCCTATACAAAACACCAACAGTAGAGAAAGGCAGGAAATGTAAACATCAAGGGCATTTTCCAGATGACCATCATTTTACAGTACCCATTAAATTGCAAGGACCAACACAATTAGCATTAATAGATGAAAGGGTTAAACTTGCAATAGCCACAAAATAGTAAACCCATTTACCAATGCATTAACAATTACCTTATTTACTGAACACATTTATTTACCAAGCCAATAAAGCCACAAAGTAATATTTCAGTACAAAACTAGTTATTTACAATACATAAACTAAGGGTGCAATGCATGGAGTAAAGTAATAGAGCCAAACTATACAGACATCTAATTACCTCCACAAACAGGAAGGGAGTCAATCGACTACATTACCCACAATTCATATGCTGCACACGCGGTACACGCTACAGCGTTTCAAAGCGAGGAAGCGCTAGAATCAAACATTGCTGATAGCGTTACGGAGATTTCTCAACTCTTAACTTCAAACACTGGACTACAAATGTTATTATTAATGCGCCCAGCGCAGTGTTTAACCAAGCATAGGCCTACAAATACATAATTGCAGCATACCAACAACTTAAACAGCAGAGTCAAAGTTATGAGGAAACAGGAACATCTTACCGTTGGCATATCGCCCTCTTGACATGACAGCATGCGCCAGCAACAATGCGCGCTCCTACTTATAGTTTGTGTTCCGTACCTAATTGGACAATACCGGACTACTTGGATTTCACATGCAAACACCACTGGCTACCCACAAATTAGCAGCTACCCACTGCACCAATCAGGTAAAGTGAACCTCCCACTAATTCACCCCCTGTTAAATAGTTTGATTGTTCAATTGAAAATGTAGCGAGAGACCTCCCATTTGCTCGGCCAGAGTGAGCAAAACACCTCCCACTTGACCGACATGATCAAATGATCCAATGAGGTCACAAACATTTCAATTTTTACCACATTTACAGTATATCGTTTTTCTTTTCCGTCATTAAGAATCCGTTGTGCATGTGGTTCCTTTTTTTTTTTTTTTTTTGTTGTATGATTACCAGTTTTTTTTTTTAGTTTTTTTTTTCTCATTGCACAAAGTGTCCATGCACAGTTCAGTGTCCATGACGTCTTGTCCGGGAACGTATGTGGAATGTATCAAGAGTGTTTTCACGAATCTTCTCTTTTCATGTTGTGCGATGTAAGGGCGTGGTGGCAGCGCATGGCGTGCACCACCAGCCTGACGCATGTGTGCAACGTATGAGTATGGAGGCAGCGCATGGAGTACACCACCAGCTCGGTTGGAAAAGACTTGATCCAACAGACTGGATCAAAGTGGAGGATCTCAGTCCTCCGGCAGGAGGAGGATCAGAAGTCGTCTCACCCCTTCTCAGCTGCTGTTGGCAGCGAAGATCTTCCCGTCTTTGGCTACTTGCCAGGGAAGCAGGAGCGCCGGCAGCAGGAATGCCAGCAGCAGGAACGCCAGCAGGCGCGCCAGCAGGAGACCCGGCAGCAGGAACGCCAGCAGGAGTGCCAGCAGCAGGAACATCAGCAGGAGAGCCGGCAACAGGAACGCCAGCAGGAGTGCCAGCAGGAGACCCGGCAGCAGGAACGCCAGCAGGAGTGCCAGCAGCAGGAACATCAGCAGGAGAGCCGGCAACAGGAACGCCAGCAGGAGTGCCAGCAGCAGGAACATCAGCAGGAAAGCCGGCAGCAGGAACGCCAGCAGGACGCCATCCCTGAAGCCCCTCCTGTTGCCACTTCTTTTTGAACTGACTTGGGCTAGGTAGTTCCCGTAGTTCCCTTCGCTTTGCACAGACCTGGTCAATCTCGATTTGGAAGGACCGCAGTCGGCGCCAGGAATGGGTCTCTCGGCCAAGACCACCAGAGTCTCCTTCAGGTGATGCTCGACCAGGTGTGGTGGAATTGAGCGATGAATTCCTAACCTCTTGGATTTTGTCTGTGACACCTGCTGGGACTTCATTTAGTCCCTGCATGCTACAGGGTGTCTTTCTTTTTTGTGAGGTGGAAGTGTCAAACTCGCAATTTTCTTTCTGACCCTCTCCAGTCAGTTGTGTTGCGAACTTTTTTAATCCTCCTCCGCAGTACCAGAAACTTGCTCTTCTTATTTGGACGGCCAGAACATCCAAGGACGTTGTAGTGGAGTAGCAGATGATGCCATCTTCGGCCTCAAGGGCTAAGAAAGTTGAGGTTGTTGCCCTTTTCTCTGCAGACTTGCATGGTTTTGCCTCCCACTTTGGAAGGGCAGGTTCTTGAATGCTTGCATTTGAGGGCGGTTTGGCCTCCCACTTTGAGTAGGCCAGGGCCTGACTGTAGTCACCCAGCCAGGCTTCTTCTGTTCGGTTCATCGAGATGAAAGTCCCGTACAGTGGTCTTGCCTCCCACTTTGCATGAGCTGAGGCTTGACTGTTGCCACCCAGCCAGACGTCTATCACTTGGCCATCTTGGACGATCGTCCCAGGTGCCTCCCACTTTGAGAGAGCCAGGGCCTGGTCATTCTCGCCCAGCCAGGCGTCTACTGCTAGGCACAGGTAGGCAATGGTCCCAGGTGCTTTGAACATTAAGGGAGGCTGGACCTGACTGTTGCCACCCAGCCAGGTTTCCACTGCTCTGCTTCTCTGGGCATTCAGCTCACTTCGTGTTGGTGAGCCGGAGCATCGGGGATGCACAGGGTTTTCAAATTTGATTCCTGGCCATTTCCAGGGTTGAGTTTCTTCCTTGCCTAGCACTGACAACACCTTTCTACTCTGTCTCCCAGAATCTTCAGCGACAGAGGGCCTTTTTGGTCCTTCCTCTGACTGACCACAATAGTCACCAGACTCTGTCTCACTAGCTGACTTCGTTGGGGTATACTTGACAGCTGGCTCAGTTGGTGCAGGCTCTTTGGCTGGAGGAACTTCTTTTCCAATGTCAGACCCCTCTGCTATTTCGGCCTGGTTCATTGGCCTTGGCAGAAGGGGAAATGCAGGGCCTGATTTGGCTTCCTGCATGTGGACATCGCTGGTGGCCGAGTGCTCACTTGCTTGCGGCCATGCAGTGGTGTCTACTGGAATGGGAAGAATTGAGGAGGCAGAATTTGCGAGGAGGAGGTGAGAGCTGGACTTTGCTTTCTGTGGGTGGACATCCCTGGTTGTTAAGTTTTCATCTTCTGTCTGCTTTGCAATGCTATCTTTTACTAAGCTAGTGATTGTGTGTTCAATTAATTGCAGACTTGCCTTGATGTCCTCAACTTCACCGTTTGCTGAGTGTTCACCCGTTTGTAGCGCTGCAGCTGTGCCCACTGCCTGTGGTGCTCTTGTCGCCTTCGGGATGCCAGATTCAATGGTGTGGTGCAGAGTTGGGTTACTTTCCCTAAGCCAACCAGAGTGGGGGCCACTAACCTCTTTGACTAGGCTGTTCTGGGTTTTAGAGGGTGTGGGCTCGTCAGAGGGTGGAGCGTCTTCGCTGCTGGAAGCATTGGAGGTCGGCTGCACACCAGCGCCACTCAGCGCCTTCTTGGGGGTGCTGCAATTTGACCATTTCCATTTTCTCTCCCAGTCACGAAGCCTGTTCCCCAGTTTATACAGCAGTCGTTTTGACGATGTAGATTTACCAGGGATGAGGTGCTCCCATTCCAACACCTTTTCCTCAAGCATGTGGATCTTCTTCAGCACGCTGACTCTCATGGCTTCAAATTTTGTTACTGGCAATCCTTGCACTTTTACACTCTCTGTCTCAACACATTCTTTCTCTGCACTATCAGCATAAAGCTGGATCTCATCACTGGCATACTTTGACCATAATGTCTCTCTAGCGAGCTGAAGTGACTCAACGCATGAAGCGAGGCACTTGGTTATTTTTTCCCTTGCCTGTGCTGCTTCTCCATTCTCGTCTTCACTTTCTCCTAGAGCTTCAATATAGTCCCAGCCAGCATCATGCAATCTGCTGAATTCTATGCAGAGTTCTCCAATGTCTTTAATAAATACCTCCTTCTCTGGGATATCTACAGCTACTGACAGTCTGTTAGCTTTTTTGCAGAACACTGTCTGTGCTGTTGAAAACTTTTCTTTCAAGACTGCAATTTCAGTCGACTCCATTTTGTTGCCTGAAGAAGTGGATATTTCTGGAGGGTTTTCCTCTTCCTCCTCTTCTTGGCTTGTTAATCCAACGGGATGGCACCTCGGTTTATAACTGTTCGGTTCACTTTCAAATCCCACCGAAAGGGCAGTCAAGAGAGCTCATAAGACGTTATAACTCAGTTGGGTTGTTTTATTTTATTTTCCATCACTCCAACTTTGCAGGTTATAAACCTGAAGGAAAGAGCAAAATGCCACCATGAAAACACCAATAGTGAAAATACAGCAATATTTAAGTCTTTGTTTACAAATATTGATTCATACTATATACACATCTTTGAAATGACAACTAAACAGCACATTCATTAACTACAAATAGATTCGGTATTAAGTACTAGAAACAGGATTTGCCTTTGTACTAAGTAACAACACATTTCCTATACAAAACACCAACAGTAGAGAAAGGCAGGAAATGTAAACATCAAGGGCATTTTCCAGATGACCATCATTTTACAGTACCCATTAAATTGCAAGGACCAACACAATTAGCATTAATAGATGAAAGGGTTAAACTTGCAATAGCCACAAAATAGTAAACCCATTTACCAATGCATTAACAATTACCTTATTTACTGAACACATTTATTTACCAAGCCAATAAAGCCACAAAGTAATATTTCAGTACAAAACTAGTTATTTACAATACATAAACTAAGGGTGCAATGCATGGAGTAAAGTAATAGAGCCAAACTATACAGACATCTAATTACCTCCACAAACAGGAAGGGAGTCAATCGACTACATTACCCACAATTCATATGCTGCACACGCGGTACACGCTACAGCGTTTCAAAGCGAGGAAGCGCTAGAATCAAACATTGCTGATAGCGTTACGGAGATTTCTCAACTCTTAACTTCAAACACTGGTAGTGATGGGGAACTTGAAGCGAGGCTTCGAAGCCTGCTTCGAGCAAAAGTGGGCGTAACATATGAAGCCTTGCTTCGAGGCTTGTGTCGGCAACGTAAAAACCACGTGACAATGCCAGATGAGGCTTCACATTTTGCGAGGCGTGTGGAGGTTTCATTTGCGCGCCGCTACCCAAACGAGCTTTCTGCGCCTCGGAGCACTTCTCAAGTTTTCAAGATTTGTTGTGTGTGTGTTGAGACTGCATATGTAGGCTAGTGACTTTGAGTTGGTCCCACTCTGCAATAAATTCAGCTCATGCCGTAGATTGACCCAAATGTCAAAATGATCTATGCACCTCCAATTCCCTTTTGAAGTAGTTTTTCAAAGTGAGACGCTTCCGAAGACGAGGTGGGAAATTGTTTTAGTTCTACCGCTAAGCAACCATAAACGAGACAGCAGTTCTGTCAGCAATCATTAATACTAAACTATGCCTACAGCTAAATAAGAGAGCAGACCTATTTTATTTATTATAGGTTTTGTGCAGGTTTTAACAGTCTTTACCAGTTGATTCATGTTGACTACAAGAAGGAAACTCAGCTGAATAGGATAGAGTCAAGCAGCTAGCGCAGTGGTTAAAGTGTCCGACCTGGGTTCTCAAGATCATCAGATCAAATCCCTGTAGTAGCGACATGATGATGATAATTCAACTAGTTCTTGATTTCGCAGGGTAGCTTTCTAATAAAGTTGACCAAGTAAACCATGACATCATCTGCCAGGCTGGTATAGTGGTGAAGGCGGCAGAGTGCTACCTTAATAGGCCTAATTGTGAGTTCGAATAGCCTATAAGTAGTGGATAACTGATATTTGTTGGTACCCCTTGAATTACATTTAATTCATATAATGTGAATTATAGTAGGCTAATATTTCTTTCTGGTTATTTTAATTGGCTGCTTATTGTGTTGCGTTTATGGCCGATCACTCCCAGTTGCGCGCCGACCTCCACACAATGATGCTCTCACTTCCACGATAACACAGGGTCAGTGTTAACCTTGATTTTAGTGTCCCACAATCACGAGTAATTAATTCCATACACACACACCATCACATTTATTGAAACAGAACGGATACAAATAAGACGTGAGAAAAAAAGTTAAAATTAAATCCAATGCCTGCGGTGCCAATTCATTGCACACCAGATGGCGCCAGTGAGAACTGAGGCTTCGAGAAAGGCTTCGAAAGCTCGAACCTTTTTGCATGAAAGCCTCATTGGTTCAGGAAGCCTCATTTCGCCATCACTAAACACTGGACTACAAATGTTATTATTAATGCGCCCAGCGCAGTGTTTAACCAAGCATAGGCCTACAAATACATAATTGCAGCATACCAACAACTTAAACAGCAGAGTCAAAGTTATGAGGAAACAGGAACATCTTACCGTTGGCATATCGCCCTCTTGACATGACAGCATGCGCCAGCAACAATGCGCGCTCCTACTTATAGTTTGTGTTCCGTACCTAATTGGACAGTACCGGACTACTTGGATTTCACATGCAAACACCACTGGCTACCCACAAATTAGCAGCTACCCACTGCACCAATCAGGTAAAGTGAACCTCCCACTAATTCACCCCCTGTTAAATAGTTTGATTGTTCAATTGAAAATGTAGCGAGAGACCTCCCATTTGCTCGGCCAGAGTGAGCAAAACAGACACTGTGCGTGCCTGCGTGCTTGTGTGTGTGTGTGTGTGTGTGTGTGTGTGTGTGTGTGTGTGTGTGTGTGTGTGTGTGTGCGCACACTGTGCACGCATATCTTTGTGTGTGTGTGTGTGTGTGTGTGTGTGTGTGTGTGTGTGTGTGTGTGTGTGTGTGTGTGTGTGTGTGTGTGTGTGGATGTGCACGTCTATTTCATCAGGCTTGGTGAGAACTTTGAAGGACATACAGGGCACTCTCAGGGCCAGGATGAAAAGAATGGTCCGAGGTCCAGTGTGTGTGTGTGTGTGTGTGTGTGTGTGTGTGTGTGTGTGTGTGTGTGTGTGTGTGTGTGTGTGTGTGTGTGTGTGTCTTTGTGCCTGCATTTGTTCGTGCGTGCATAGGTATGTGTGTGTGTGTGCGCACGTGCGTACCAGTGTGGCTGCGCTGCTGCATGTGCGTGACAAAAGTACACTCTGTATATGTGAAAGAGAGAGCCAGACAGAGAGACCGACAGACAGCTAGAGAGACAGATGAGGCCGAATGTATGTCAATCACTCAGTTCCAATTCAATCGCTTTTTCATATTTGCTTGACATGGGGGGCCAGGTGTAATCACATTATGGGCTGTGCAGGGAACACACATATGCCAATGTTTTGGTACACTCTCGCTCTGCAAGGATCCCATCACCTGAAAGGTCAGCGGAGAGGAACATTTGGCAAAGCCGCCGTGAAACCAAATTACTATGAGGCACTCCGGCTTATGTGTGGGGGTGGGTGTTCTCACATTGTTTATTATTTTAGCAGAAAGTGGTGAAAAAGTGTGTGTGTGTGTGTGTGTGTGAGAGAGTGTGTGTGTGTGTGTGTGTGTGTGTGTGTGTGTGTGTGTGTGTATCAGTGAGTGCATAATCAATGTGTGTATGCATGTGTGAGTGGTGTGTGTGTGTGTGAGAGAGAGAGAGAGAGAGAGAGAGAGAGAGAGAGAGAGAGAGAGAGAGAGAGAGAGCAACTTTCAAGGATGCTCATCAGAAAAGCATTAAAGTCCATCCTCTCATATTTTTTAAGGAGCTGAGAATGGAAGCTTTCCTCTGGCCCCTGTTTGTGTGCGTGTGCGTGCGTGCATGTGCGTGCGTGTGTGTGTGTGTGTGTGCGTGCGTGCGTGCGTGTGTGTGTGTACATGTGCGTGTGCGTACGTACGTACATGGGTGAGCGGTTAGGGCGTCAGACTTGCATCCCAGAGGTTGCCGGTTCGACTCCCGACCCGCCAGGTTGGTGGGGGGAGTAATCAACCAGTGCTCTCCCCCATCCTCCTCCATGACTGAGGTACCCTGAGCATGGTACCGTCCCACCGCACTGCTCCCCATGGGGCGCCACTGAGGGCAGCCCCCTTGCACGGGTGAGGCATAAATGCAATTTCGTTGTGTGCAGTGTGCAGTGTTCACTTGTGTGCTGTGGAGTGCTGTGTCACAATGACAATGGGAGTTGGAGTTTCCCAATGGGCTTTCACTTTCATGTATGTGTGTGTAAGTGTGTGCGCGCACGTGCATGTCCGTGTATGTATGTACTGTACGTACTTGTGTGCGTGTGTTTGTGCGTGCGTGTGTGCACTTTTCTTAAGGAAGCCTAAGATTAAGGGGGTACCTCTGGCCCTGCAGAGACGCTCCCACAGACACATTGATTCCTCCATCCATGCGGTGCCAAGCAGATTGATCTGGGCTTGGCCAACGCTGACTACAACATTTCCACTCACTTATGAGGACGTTTGAAGGTCATCTTAGGAGCAACCTTCACTACTTACTGGTATTCAGGTTTTCCATTCAACAGGGGGAACGACTTTTGGTAGCTTTGAGAAGACTCGCTACTAATCTACAAATCTACAAATCTACAGGGCCACAATGCCCACAGTGTGTGTGTGTGTGTGTGTGTGTGTGTGTGTGTGTGTGTGTGTGTGTGTGTGTGTGTGTGTGTGTGTGTGTGTGTGTGTGTGTGTGTGTGTGTGTTCTATTTGGCTCTGAGTGTTATTAACGAGTACTTGTCTAGTTTTTCCTGTCTCCTGTCTGGTGCTGTTGTATCGAGCGCTTCAAGCCATGACAAATGCTTTTTTGTCCTGATGAAAAAGGGGGACAGCTTCAATATCGCCCGTGACAGGCTGTCGCCACAAACAGGACTGAACAGGTGAGCTATTAAGAGTGGGCCACGAGGAGGATCTGTGTCACTGTACCAATAAAAACAATTGTCATCCCACCTGGCTGCCTGTCTGTCGTCCCCGAACGAAATGGCGTCGGGACACACAAAATGAAATCCAAAAGAGATTCGGGACACAGAAAAAACACCCGCAAAAAATAGCACTGCCGAGTATTGACTCTTTCACCCATTTCTGATAATACGATTCCACAGAAAGCATTTAGCTAATGTGTTTACCGGTAAACTATTTCACAGTGAATGACTGTTGATCCATTTCTGCTCAATTCAACCAGCTGTCAAAAGCCGCAGCGACAATAAGCTGCATGCAGCTCCATCACCGGGCTCTTTCACCGACTTCTTTCATTCTGTTCTGTTCTTCTATCCTTCTTTTCTTAGCTTTGCACATCTAAGCCTCTATCAACAAAGCAAGGGATGAGCAATACCACCTGAGGATTTTTTTTTCTTTTTTCCTCTATAGAATCAAAACATCAGCCACATTAAAGCAATGGCTTCCTATAGGGATTCTGAAGACATTGAATGATGTTTTGACAAAAGGGAGGCTGGATCTGTAGCTATGCCGTTGGTGTGCATTTTGCAGATAAACATTTGGTGGAACAAAGGAGAAATGTAAGCAAGCATTAGGAAGAATGACACCTGTGGTCAGGGCTGGACTGGCCATCTGGCATAGTGGGCATGTCCCGGTGGGCCCAGCACCCTCGTGGGCCCCTATTTTCAGAAATGCAAAATATATATATATATATATTTTTTACATTATTTCTTCCCCTGTCCAGCCCTGCCTGTGGTGCCTCTGTGTGGAAGGTTTTCATAGATTAGGCTAACCAGAGCCATGCAGAGGGGAGAGTCGGGCAATCTCCACTGTGTCCTAGGGCCGACTTCCGCATTAGCAAAATTAGCTGTTTAGCGTCTCAGAACTGCTTAAGCGTTGCGAATGTTACTGCCTAGAAGTGGGCGTAGCACACAGCAAATGCGATGCGATGCAATGCAGGGAATATGACAAGGCTTGCTGTTCGTAGAACTAGTTAATACCATGGCTGAAAATGACACATCTCAATCATAAACCAAAAAGTGGCGGCCAAGTAGAGCTGTGTTGAACTAGGCCAACCAGAAAACCGGCAGTGGAAAAGAGGCATAAGGGCACCCTACACTAAAGACACCCTACCACAAGTACTACACTAAGGGGATCCTGACAAATCTGTAGTCAACTCAAAAGGCAGCTGCATCACTTCAACTTTGTGTTGAATTTGACAAGTGGCCCACCGCAGTGCTCCGCCTCTTTGCTCTGCTCTGCTCTGACTACACAGCCCACAGCCTGCATGAGAAGTGGCCAGCATGTCCTATTTGGCTTGCAGGTGATCACTGCAAGGCTGTGTAGCATAGCGCTCCTGCAGGCTAGCCAATAAGACTGCTCTGCATGGGCACAACCTTTGGTGCCTCCAGGCTGCCTCTTCAACTACTCCTCCCCGCACAGAGGACACATACAGGCAGGGCCGCTGACAGCTTTTGCTGGGCCCGGGACAAAGTAATCTGAAAGGGCCCTACCCAACAAAACACAATGTACCGGGGACCAGATTCTGGGCCCCCTATCACACTAGGCCCGGGACAACATACCCTTTTGTCCCCCCCTGTCGGCATGCCTGCATACAGGCATCGCAAATGGTTATCTATTGACTTGACCTATTGACTTGTCCTCCTCAGCATCAGGATCAATGGTAGTAGACACCTAGCCTAGGTAGAGCAGGCAAAAGAAAAGCTTGGTTATATCACGGTGAAGATGATGCTTCTTTTCTATTTCCTCTTGGTGTATTAAAATACTATTTCATTGTTTTCCAAGGCTATCTAATTCCTCTTTTTCCATTCATGCTTAAACTGTGAATATAGTATTTCATCGGCCTTGGTCTGAAAAAGCGTATCATCAGGTGTATGTGTGTCTACTAACCAATGTGACTGTGAATCTGATTATTTCGCTAGTGCCTGTTCCTGAAAGAAATCTTAGCTCTGCCATGGAAGCTGTTTTGTAACATACAGTTTATATAACCAGTCCCTGCTTGAAATGCTTGCGTGTTCTCTGCTGTCTGTGTTAGCCTGAAAACCACAACTCTTTTAGTCATCTTCACATGTGCTCAGCAGAGGATGTAGACCTACTTCACTTTCTATAGCAAGTGAGTAAGCATATAGCCTATAAGAGCTGTAAGTCATATTGAACACTGCGACAGTTGAATACATCCTCCGCACATCCATCACTGTCTAGTTTGTGGAGGTCACAAAAACAGATGTAGACTATTGAGCACAGCCAGAACAGCAGAAAAGATCATTGGTGCCCCCTGCCCTCCTTAAAGGGACACTGTGCTGGAAATGGTCAAAAAAAGGTACTGCAAACTTTGCTGCTTATTGAAATTGGGCTGCCTATTGCCAAGTTGCCTATTACTAAGTATTAAACACATGTTTTCTAGTATGGTCAAAGTACAGTCATTTTTGCAGCTAAAAATGGCTATTTTTGGAAATTCAAAATGGCAGACAATGGAGAAGATCCCCCTTTTCATGTATGAAAAGTGCAATTTTTCCAGTCATAATGAATACTTAGAATTTGATGCTGGTGGTAAGTATTCATGAAAAAGGTAACATTAGTGAATGGGCAGCATGAATTCTGGAAATAAACAACTAAAAATCTCACACAGTGTCCCTTTAAGACTGCAGGACCCGTACTCTGGCAGGACAAGGGAGAGAGCAGAGAACAACAAAGACCCCACACACCCTGCACACACTCTGTTCAACCTCCTCCCCTCTGGCAGTTGCTACATATCCCTTCGTACCAACACCAGACACAAGAACAGCTTCTTTCCAACTGCCACCACTCTCCTGAACAGTAGATAAACTGATCAGCACCATTTGACCACAAGCTCAACTCAATCATTAAGACTTCCCAAGCATTTTGCTGCGCAACTTTCTTTTTTCACTTCTTTTCGTCATCTTTCTATTTTTTTTATACTGATTTTTTTTTTACAGCTTTTGAGGTAATGACCATTCCTTAGGCTATATGCAAGTACTATATTATGCAGGGCCGCTGACAGCTTTGGCTGGGCCCAGGACAAAATCATCTGAAAGGGCCCCCCACCCATGAAATACATTTAATGTACCCCAATTATGGGCCCTCCCATTTCCCTGGGCCCGGGACAGGTGACCCCTTTGTCTCCCCTTGTTGGCTTCCCTGACTGTATGTTATTAATATTATACATGCACTGACATGGAATTATATTTCCTCAGGATGCAAGATCTTGGGGTCCTGGGGTGATGTAAACAACAGTTTGTTGTTTTTTTCCGAGAGAAGGTAAATTGTGTATTCATCTATCCGTCTCTGGTCTTCATTTCTGTTGATTTGGATGACGTATGCTCTTGTTGGTTTTGAGCGACCCCCGGAGGACAACATTGGAAGTTTCTGACAAAAGGGTAGAGTTAGAGGTGCCGGAGTTGATAATTAAATCATTCCGTATTCACCACCAATGCCACCAATGCCCTTTATTTTCTAACGAGCCTATATGTGGAAATGTCAAATTGGCTTTGTTTAGTTAATTTCATCCACGACACCGTCTAATGACGAGCTTCATAGGCTACCTGAAAAATCGTCAGTGCTTTTCAGGGATAGAATAAATCAAATGCGTAAAGCGGATCGCGTACCACCATCGCTTACCATGGTAAGAACCGGGGTGTCTCGTGGTGTTTAAAAAAAGAGAAACAATTCTGTGCCACCTATGAATCACCCAGACAGTATTCAGGTGTAGGCTACTCGCTTCTCCATCCTTGCAACAATTTGGATACAAAGTTTTGTTCCACACGCACACACTGTCATGCAAAAAAGTCAATAGCCTCCAGGAGGCATCGTTTGACGATTTATTCGCTGGGCGGTGATAGGGATGGATTCAGGTGGTGACGTTGAACAGGCTACCCTGGCTGTCCAAAACCTCTCTAAGCACCTTACACGTAGAAGTTTGACAGCTCATAGTAAGAATCCGCCAGCCCTTCGGGAACGGGCTGAGACGTTCACCTGATCACGTCTAGTTTAGAAGACATTAATTTTCCAGGATACCACTACACCTGAGGAAAAGTAATGCTGAACTGTCAACAGAGGCGAGGCGAGACTCAAGTCCAGAAGTGAACGATCATCATTACTACTGCGGACCTGTGAGAGTATCTAAGCTAATTTTGGGGAGAGGAATACAACACACAAAGCTTGCCACAATGTCGAGAGACCCTGAAGAGGTTAATAAACTCACCGAGAGTACCTACAAGGTGAGTGAGAGAGAGACGGGTATCAGGAGAACAGCAGTTGAGCAGCAGTTCAACAGGTGCAAAAAAGAGTTGTTGCTAGTGTCGCGCGCGCCATGTCAGCCTTTGGCTTATGTTGTTGTTACCGTGAGTTGTTAGACTCCTCAAAGTCTAGAATAGCCCACTGGAGACACAGGTCGAAAGCACGTCAGGATCTGTTTTTGTGGAACGGCTATGCTCTTTGTTATTCATGAACCTGCACGAGATGCGTAGTCGTTGCAGGTGCATTCCTTTGTTATACTGTATCATCTGGCACAGCTGCTGGTTTCAGCACCATCACATGAAGCCAGTGTACATTTCCCATTCAATTTAAGAAAGAAGCAAAATATCTATTTTGCCAAGAGAATTGGCCTGTCCCTTTAAAAATGACAGACAACGTGCCAAGGACAGACCAGTTCAGACTATGGTAGACAAAATGGTTCATTTGATAGGCTTACTTACTGGGGGTGCTGGACTACTGTAAGCCTGTAGAAAAGTAGGCTACTTGGCCTTGTTGGTAGAGCTTAAGTTCAAACCTAACACTACATGTTTTGGGTGGGCCACAATTGGTAGATGGTAGATACAGGTAAGCTGCTTACGATGGATAAGAGTTCACCAGCAAAAATGGCACTTTTTGGGTCAGGCTGCATCACACATCAATATTAGGCTATTTATATATTGGCTATTGTGTTTGGCCCAAAATATTACAATTAAAAGTAACTTTTCAATTGCTACTTTCTAGAATGTCATGGAACAGTTCAACCCCGGTCTTCGAAACCTCATCATCCTTGGCAAGAGTTATGAGAAATCAGTGGCAGGTGAGTAGCCTATGCTGTACCGCTTACCAGAACTGTATTGAAATGGCTGCACTGAACACAGCAGTCATCTCAGACATTTGAAGTACACTACAAGTGTACAGTGCCTTTTTGTACTGCCACATTAGGTAGACTCTCACTGTTTAGCAAATTATTATTAATGACTTGTCAGTAGGCCTATACTGTATCTTGAACATGAACAATGAACTTTCCCATTTTCAAACTTTAACATACAGACACAAATACTACAAGATATTAAATAAAATACCACATTTACAATGTCCTTACAATTTCTCTGACCACAGCAATGGCACAGGCCGGAAAGCTATACTTTGATGCCGTCTCAAAGATTGGGGAGAATGCAGCCATATCTCCGGTGTCCAGAGAGCTGGGTGAGTCTCATTTAAAGCATTTATGGCCAATCTGCTGTCTGGGCTTTGCCACCAGCGCGCCTGTCTGGTCCCTGAGCCTTTCTCAAGATGCCCACTTTGTAGTTAGTCACTGGCTTCCGGACAGAAGACTCCTGTGCGTGCGTGCGTGCGTGCGTGCGTGTGTGCGAGAGAGAGAGAGAGAGAGAGAGAGAGAGAGAGAGACTAGTGACTTATTACTAGCTTTTAGTTCTCACACCCAATACGTCACTATATCAACAAATGACCTGGCCTCAACATGATGATGCTTTACCCTTTTCATCACACAATGACGTGCTCGCCTAGATCTAAACCTCTCCCGAAACCTAACCGTCACTGAATCCCGTTTGCATCAAGGGTGTACATTTGACTTATGGCGTACCTTTGGCGTCATATATTGAACCCCGGTCAAAGAGTCGTATAATGACACAGAGTGAGACTATGTTTTGTTTAGTCAGCCATTTCCCCACGGAAAGAAGAGGCTGTGTTTGTCTGTACGTGTCTGTGGGAGTATGAGTGTGTGCGCGAAATGAGAATGTCTGAAGTAATTTATGGGCCCTAACATCCGTATGCACAGTATATGACTTTCCAATATTTGCTCAATGTACTTTCACACTTCCCACCCTGAGTAATCGCAGAGTTGGGTGTATGGTGTGGTGTGGTGTGGTGTGACTTGCTGTCAATGGCTACAGTACCAACATGCCTGGGCTAGTGCTGTCCATACAGTACATATAGGCCACTTCCACTGAAGGCCATGAGGAAGTCTCACATTGATTTGTGTACACAGCACACGGATGTGATGAGCGCATGATGCATTTGTCCCTAATCACAATATTTCATTACTGTTTGCGTTTCCATGCACAGTAAATTAGTATTTGTGGTCAACCAGCTCAAAGTTATGCTTCACTACTCTAGATCTTTCAATATGTTTCAATGCAGAGTAGCAATGATGGTTCCTCAAGATAACAATGTTCTTTTTTAAGTAAAAAGATATCATCTGTGTGTTTTTAGCTGGAGTTGGAGTAGTGTGCGCATCTTTCCAGGTGCTTCAGGGCAGAAGAAATTAAGGCCCAAGCAATAGTAAACAATGGTAATTAAAACACTTTAGGAAATAAAATAAAAAATACAAGCACTTACTCCTTCCAGTGAAATGTTTGGTCCTCAGGAAATGAAAGAGCTTTATCATTCAAGAACCCGGTCATTAATACTCTCATGTAACTCATCTGCAGGCTACTAGATTTGCATTCCTATGCAAACACAGTGACCGTACTCGCAGGCTTGCCTTGCAAGTTTTTGAAATAGTTTGACTGAAACCTGATGGAACGATAGAGCCTCAGTCCAACAGAAGCTGCCAAACGAACCCTCATGAGACAGGAAAGAGGTGCTTTGGTATTTCTAGGAAAAACATTGTCATTTGATGCTGGCTCTCTGCCCCAATAAGCAATAGGCTGGGCCACTGACAGCTTTGACCGGCCTCGTACAAAGTCCTCTTGAAGGGCTTCCCACCCAATTAATTGAGAACTCAATTCTGGGCCCCCTCTCTCCCTGGGCCCGGGATAATTGACCTCTTTGTCCCCCTCTGTCGGCTTCCCTAACAATAGGGACAAAAACAATTTCAGGCTATCCGTCATCAGGTGTGACACTGTGCTGCTGACTGACTGACAAGTGTGACACATTCGAGTGTCATTGCTTGTGTCACCTTCAGCTGTATGTGGACTGTGTCAGCATGCACTTCCGCACCTCCACAGCCACCTAAGACTGCGCTTCTGAAGTCTGTCGTGACTCACCTACTGAGCCAATATCCACCAGTGCTTGTTAAAAGCATGTGCAGTAGTGTCTGGTTTGGTCTGTGGTGTTTCATACTGTTCTGTATTAAGTATCTTGCTATGCCCAGAGACTCTGCTTTGTCTTTCATCACAGAAAGTATCCTTAGCAGAAGACCTGCACATTATGTCTAATCTCAGCCTTTCTGGTGCTGTGAAATTATGTTACATGCTCAACAGTCTATATGCAGTATACTCATCACTGAACTCTCAATGCAGTTTAATATTATGCCATTAGTCCAATTACAATGTCAATTCACCTTTGGCTAAGTCCTACCCCCTTGGGTAACGGTTGCTTAGGTCAGACAGATAAATGTTCTATCCTCAAATATCGCCATGGTTTATGCAGTGACTGTAAATAAATCGCGGCAGTTGTTCACTCAGGAGAAACTTGAATCTGTGTTACAAATACCTCAGACACAATTTCCAAACATATTTTAATAAAAATATGGCAGTAATATCTTGCAGAGAACGAAAATACAAGAGGACCATCTGTGTTAGAATTAATTGGAGTGCTGTCAGTCAAACCTGTCTGACGTCTGTCGGGCCTCTTTTTTTCACTGTGATTGGTCAATCAACATTCTACTAGGGCGGGCCTTAGCTAAAGGTCAATTGGCGGAGTGCCGGGGAAGGCCAGGATAGACACATATCCAGGGATGAGGAAAACACTTCTGAGGGATCGCCTGACTGAGGCAATGGGGCTGTAATCCAGAACGGATCCTGGCTGGCAGCTGCCAGTGTGTCTGTGCGTGCGTGCGTGCGTGCGTGCGTGTGTGTGTGTGTGTGTTCGTGTGTGCGTGCATCTTTGCGTGCGTCTGTGCGTGTGTGTTTGCTTGTATGTGTTTGCACGCGTGTGCGTGTGTGCCCTGGAGGTTGCAGTAGAGTGCTAGGTATTAAAGAACTGAGTCCAGGCTCTGACCTCTCTCAAGCACCCCCTGGCTGGAGGAGATCCAAATGACTCTAATCCCATTAAGACATTGCACTGTCTAAGAGAGAGAGAGAGAGAGAGAGAGTGTGTGTGCATGCGTGTGCGTGTTTACGTATAGATACATCTATGTGTGTCTGTGCGGTTGGGCTGCTCGATTATGATAAAAGTCAATATCATGATTATTTCAGTCAATATTGATATCACATTTTTTTAGACGATATTTCTTTTAAAAACATGTAGTTGTGCTAAGCAATTCACAATCTTCCTCCCTTCAGCAGTGTGAGTGGAGGGCCATAGGGAAACAGACAGTGTGTTCTTCACAGTGGTGTTCTGCACGAGTGTTGGATAGCAAGTCTGCTCTGTGCTCGCAGTGGCTCAAATGGAGGGGAATGTATTGCGCTTGGCATAACCTACCTTTTGGCAGTATAAGGGTGGTTGACGTTTAAGGGCGTAACGCAAAAAAAAAAAAGTTTTTCAAATTCCCCCCAAAAAAATTATGGATAAAAATTGGAAAAAAATAGAAAAAAATAAAGCACTTGGTGGTCTGTGGAATTTCACCTTATTTTTGCCATTTTTGGGAAAATGAGTCCTGCATCAACACATTGCATAGGCATGTCATGGGTGCGCGGTTAGGGCGTCAGACTTGCATCCCAGAGGTTGCCGGTTCGACTCCCGACCCGCCAGGTTGGTGGGGGGAGTAATCAACCAGTGCTCTCCCCCATCCTCCTCCATGACTGAGGTACCCTGAGCATGGTACCGTCCCACCGCACTGCTCCCCATGGGGCGCCACTGAGAGCTGCCCCCTTGCACGAGTGAGGCATAAATGCAATTTCGTTGCGTGCAGTGTGCAGTGTTCACTTGTGTGCTGTGGAGTGCTGTGTCACAATGACAATGGGAGTTGGAGTTTCCCAATGGGCTTTCGGCTTTCACTTTCATGTCACACCGCAGGAAAATGGAGTCACACCACAGGGAATTCACTGCATTATGGCCATTTTAATCCTTTTGTATATATGACTGACATCTGAGCTCATGCTAACTTGATAATGATATTGTGTTTAATCTTAATATGTGTTTTCATTTATAAAAAACTTTTTTTCCTTCTACAAGAGCAGTCACACCACAGGACACCATAAAATGAACCTAAGCATTGCGTGACAGAAAGATTGCAATATGAAGACATATTAAGAGGTTAAGAGTCACCTTAAACTTCCACAGCACTCTCCAATAACTGAGGTACTGACTGGTTAGGAGCCAGTCTTTAAGACCCTTGTAGTTGGCCTTGCAGCTGCCCATTCACAGACATTGACATACATGTCACCCCACAGGACGCAATTTGTGTTACGAAATTGAACTTGTAGTTAATATTACTGTCTTACTGAGTTTTTTTCACATTCACATATCTTAATATAAAGTTAATATTTATGCAATCATGCCAAATGCTTCATACATTATTCAAAATGTTGTTGGTTAATTTATATATATATTATATTCCAGGTTTCATTAATGTTACAGTCACACCGCAGGATATTTGACATATAAACCTGTACATAAATCTTAACAAAAATGTTTCTTCTCATCTAGGACTAATATGAAACATAATGTACCACATCTTCTTTCATTGACATTAGCTTTTTAAAGGAAAAATAACAGTTTTGTAGGTTTTTAACCAATGTTAAGAAAAAACAAGGCGTCACGTCTCCCACCCATAAACAAATGATAAAAATATTTTTTCAACTTGATATGATGAAATTTGATATTGTGTGACAGCAATATTGATATCCCAATATAAATTCGATATATTGCATAGCCCTACTGTGTGGTATGAGTGTGTGCAATACAGTATGTCTGTGGAAGAAGTGTGCGTGTGTGTGCGTGCGTGCGTGCGTACGTATTTGTGTATGCATTTTTGTCTTTGTGTGCATGCATTCAGTCCGTGTCTGTGTGCATGGCAATCAGCAGTTGTACGAGTGTGTGTTAATATGCCAGTGGAAGAGTAAAAGGTGTGTGCGTGAGTGCGAGTGTGTGTGTGTGTGTGCGTGTCTGTGTGTGCGCACATATGCTAACCAGGTGTACAATCTCACCATGTCCATATTGAACTGCTGCTCTTCATTAGTGAACGATTAATTACTTCAGTGCTGGAACAGTGTGTGTGTGTGTGTGTGTGTGTGTGTGTGTGTGTGTGTGTGTGTGTGTGTGTGTGTGTGTGTGTGTGTGTGTGTGTGTGTGTGTGTGTGTGTGTGTGTGTGTGTGTGTGTGTGTGTGTGTGTGTGTGTGTGTGTGTGTGTGTGTGTGTGTGCATTGCCTAAGCCTTTTTATTGAAACCCTGACGGACACATGTACTTATGTGTGTCCATCCAGCCTCCCAACCTGTCTGTCTGATCATCACACACTGCCACCCCAAGAGCCTTCCTGGACCACTGATAGTTGCCATGACGATACACAACGACAAAAAAAGGGAACACTATCAGCAACAACAAAAAGAGAGGAAAAGGAAAAGAGTCTACTCAATGTGATTGCCATATCTCCCCCATGTCCCTCTCTCCAGGGTTGCCAGATGAGACTGATTTCCAGCCCTAAATGTGATCAAAATCTGCCTGGAAGCACTAAATCCCACCAACTTGAACTAAATTCTATTGATTCCTATGGGCAAAAAATGTGCAGAAAAACCCACCCAAATGCCCTTTTTTCCCATTTTTTTCCCACAGACGGCCTTCCTAAGCAGCCCAATTGGGCGGGAGACCACCCAATCTGGCAAAACTGTCTACCTCATGCTCCATATCTCCCATGGCCTTCTACATCCAAACCCTAATCCTGGTCCCCTGCCACAGTCACAGCCAGGGTTGCCAGATATGTGTGATTTCCAGCCCAAAAAAATGCTCAAAACCTGCCAGGAAGCACCAAACCCCGCCCAATTTGAACATAATTATATACATTTCTATGGCCATAAATCTAAGAAAAACCCTCCCAGATAGCATTTTGGCCTTTTTTAGCATATAGCCATCCTAAGCAGCCCAACTAGGCGGGAAACTGCCCAATCTGGCAACTCTGGTCACAGCCACGGTCCCAGCCCAATGTCCCATGTTCCGTGTCCCATGCTGGTGGGTGACCTTGCTTTACTGGAGGGCTGATAGTGGCTTCACTGCTGTGTTTGCCGAGGTTGCTATCGCAATGCCCTGCCTGTCTGACCGGAGATATGGCCGGAGGTGTGTGTGTGTGTGTGTGTGTGTGTGTGTGTGTGTGTGTGTGTGTGTGTGTGTGTGTGTGTGTGTGTGTGTGTGTGTGTGTGTGTGTCTGTGTGTGTGTGTGTGTGTGTGTGGTGTGGCTTAGGGGTGACGTCAGCGTAGGTGATCACATCATGAGATCCATGGCATAGGCAGCCTAGGTTAGGCAGCTCAGGGGATAGACATGGATTTTATAGGGTGATGTGTCATGATTCTGCGTGTCTGTGTCTGTGTGTCTGTGTCTGTATTTTGGAAGGTGATGTGGGATGATTGTGTGTCTGTGTCTGTGTGTGTATGCATACCAGTGTTTTAATAGGGGGTTGCTTGGTGACTTATTTCCTGCATGTGTCTGTGGCTTTGTGTGTGTGTGTGTGTGTGTGTGTGTGTGGCTGACTGTGTGTTTTTGTGTCCTACTGCTCGTGTGCTACCTGATACCCTCGAGAGCCATCGCCAGATTGACACACCTGCGCACCCCCCTGCACCCAACCCAACCCCACCCCACGCTCCAGTCTCAGGTGTCGCTGCAAAGGAGGTGCCCCTGTCCTGTCCTGTCCTGTTCTCCCTGGTTCTGTAGCAAGTGCTGCTCTGCTAAACATCACTTCACTTCACTTCACTTCACGTCACTATACTCTAATAGTGCTCTCTCTGTCCAGACGCTTTGTTGTTTTTCCCCCGTCATGCTACACTGCACACTGAAACACTGCCACACTTTTGTTCTCAGTGATGTAACCACTAGTCCCCACTGATGCAACCTACATCTCCCTTATTTGTAAGCTTGTGGCAGCTGTGGCCTGTATGGAGAACGAAGTTTATCTCGGGAATTGTATGTTTGCAGGTTTGAATCCTGTACTTGTAGGAAGCATGTGGGTGGTCTCCTAAACTACAGTACCCAACCCCCCACCCGTGGCTGAAGTGTCCTTGAGCAAAGCACTTAACCCCACGTTGCTCCTTAAGAGGAGAACTACTACAGTATTACTTTAAGGTAATGGCCAGCATTCTGTCCAGAAACAATACACTACACAGTGCACTGAAACATGGTGATGCCTAGTGATTTAACCACTCTACATCTCCCCAAGTATTTTTACTAGGTATTGGCCCTGTCTGTCTGTCTGTCTATTTTGTTTATCAGTCTGTCTGTGTCCACCCGTAGTGTTTGTGATTGTCTTCAGGGGGCGCCAGACACACTATATCAACAGAGCCGAATACATATTTATATACGGCTCTGAGCATTACAGTACATGCATCTAGTGTTGGCCAGGGGGCAGGGTTCCACCTCTGGTTGCTCTTGTTTTCACTGCAGCATTTCTCGCCATTCACCCCAAAATAATGATAACCTTGTAGTAGTGTAAAACAAGACCACTGCTAGTAGCAGAAACATTGGCAGCGTTTCAAAAAAACTGACAATATAAATCCAATTTGTAATACATAGATACTGTTGTTGACATCTAAATGTTCCAACTAACATATAACAACACTATTTCTTACATTGTAGCCACGTATAGTGTATGTATTACTTTTAAATTCCTCATGTTTACCTCAGTCAGCAGCTACTCTCAGCTCAGGTGCTTACAAATGGCCATACCTACTCACAACATTTATGGGTTTTATTTAGGGATGCAAATTATCGATTAATTCATTAATCATTAGTTGATAGCCTTATCGATCGACTTACGATTAATTGATAAGTGGCGTTTTCCCCCCAAAATCTGTTTCTTAATGTTTCTCTAAAAAAAAATCTAAAAGTTTTGTTTTAAGTTTAGAATTTGAGATAAAATACCACATTTAAATTAATTCTATTTCAATTCTTTAATCCAAAGGTGATTTAAATATTCCCACTATTCACACCCCTCTCCACACACACTCTTCACATGCCCATTTCACCTGGGTCTCTTGTCAGTTGAATTTTCGATTAATTGCGATTAATGTTTTTTTAAAAACACTTCTCAAATACTGTAAATACGTCACAAAATATTGGGGTATGACAATTGGATACTGCCCAAGTTTACTGACAGAAGTTGTTTTCCTCCAATATTAGTCACACATTTCAGTCAGGGCAGACCTTAGGTCAACAGCTACAAGATTTTGGCAATCCCGTTGTTGCCTGGCAACATTGCTATAAACCTTGGCCCAAGCCTTAGCCCCAATGTGTCATTGTGTACACTTGTCAAATGGTTTGTATGCACTGTGGGCATTCACCAAGGTTCTGAATAAATAAAAAGAGCAATGTAATCTGCGTTGTGATTGTGATGGGCTAATTGGACAATGTTATGGTGTGTTGTCCCTTTTTAATAAGGTGAGGATGATGCCCATCTCTGAGCCACCACTTGACTAATTTTTGTTTTACCGTTGTCAATCATGGGACTATTGTTTTAGGCCCTAATTACCTAAATGATATGTTTGTCTGCTGCCAAAATCGACCACTCATGGATGAGGGCTAGAGGAGTGTGTGTGTGTGTGTGTGTGTGTGTGTGTGTGTGTGTGTGTGTGTGTGTGTGTGTGCGTGTGTGTGTGTGTGTGTGTGTGTGTGTGTGTGGTGTGTGTGTGTGTGTGCGTGCGTGCGTGCGTGCGTGCGTGCGTGCGTGCGTGCGTGCGTGCGTGCGTGCGTGCGTGCGTGCGTGCGTGCGTGCGTGCGTGCGTGCGTGCGTGCGTGCGCGGGTGCGGGTGCGGGTGCGGGTGCGCGTGCCTGTGTGTGCATGTGTGCGCGTGCCGTGTGTGTGTGTGAAAAAGAGAGTCAGATGTGTGGGCCTAATACTGCTGCAGTTCTAAATGCATACATACTATAGCCAACATTGCCACATTAGAAAGTGCTCTCCAGTGCTGTCGTAACTGGTGTATGTATTTTTGCACTGCCAAAGTTTTGGGTTGCCAGTCCGCACAGTCATGATGGGGGGACTGAAAGCAACAACTCTAAACGGCTGAAAGCCTCAACTTTATTTGTATGACTCTGTTCAAATCAGAACCATTGAGTCAACGGGGAGTAATCTGCCACTCAAAAAGGCAAGTGCATGTCAACACAAACTCCAGATGTGTGTGTTTGTGTGTGATGGCACAGTAGACCCAGGCAGCCGTGTGTGGGGGCCACACCTGAGGGCCACATTGACTGAGTGTCACCGAGGTGGTAAGGGACACTGCCTCAGGAGGGGAACCCAATCGCTTGCCGTTTAGCTGCTGAAAGACTGCACTTTATGCAGCAGGACAGCAGAGGTGACCTAGACTTTGTACAGTGTGTGTGTGTGTGTGTGTGTGTGTGTGTGTGTGTGTGTGTGTGTGTGTGTGTGTGTGTGTGTGTGTGTGTGTGCGTGCGTGCGTGCGTGCGTGCGTGCGTGCGTGCGTGCGTGCGTGCGTGCGTGCGTGCGTGCGTGCGTGCGTGCGTGCGTGCGTGCGTGCGTGCGTGCGTGCGTGCGTGCGTGCGTGCGTGCGTGCGTGCGTGCGTGTGTGGTATGCCAGAGAAGGACAGCTCTGTCCCTGACTTACCCGTGTTGACATCACAGAGTTGGACAGCTTCCAGACATGCTTTGCATAACCCTGAATGAGCCTCTATTTGTTTGTGCCGTTTCTAAGCCGATGATGGGTAGGAACTAACGGTAGGCTCTTTGCAAGTTCATCCCACTAAATTTGGCATTCTCTAATTTGTGTAACTTTGTATCATGCAATATAACTGTAACAAAATCATTGATTCAACAGCAAGCTGTTTTAGACGAGACTGCTTTAGTCGCGTGCAGCGACTCTACAGTATATTATTATGAAAATGTTGATGTTGGACGATCCGTCTGTCCGCTATTTGGATGATTTGGTTGCGATGTACTGTATGTTTGTTGATGATGAATCTACTGTATTCAGGCCGCCAACAAGGGGTGGGGTTGCCTGGTTAACACCAGACCTAATCACAAGTGAGATTAGGGGTGGGGGTGCAATGCATTGAGAAGGATCTGGCGGAGAAGGGTCTGGCGAAAGCTGTCGGCGGCCCTGACTGTATTATCTACAGCAAAATAATGAGCTGCAGTATATTGGTGCCATTTTGGAAAGTGTCCAAACTGGCTGGGCAGGTATGACGATAAACTATGAAACCCAGACCTAACCTCAAAATAGGTTGTGTTTGCATTCCATCAAAGATGCTGAGGATGGATGCTTACATGATAACAATATTCGTACTGGCTTGTCTGGTTCGCTCAGGCATTAGCTTCTACCACATCAGTGAAAGTCCAAAACAGGCGGAAAAGAAACCGATACAAAGTGACAGATATTCTTTTTACATACTAAAATCCCCTTTCAGCTGAGTTTAACAGGTGGCAAAATGTTGTCCATACAAGTCCCCTGTCTGTGTCAGAGGCTCTCCAATGTTCTCCTCTGCGTACATGTTTGCATTCCACTGCAGATTCATAATTTACAGAAGAAGTAGGGCCAAAGGGAGGTATTTTGCATGCTCATTTTCCTGTGAGCAAAAGCCATCATTATCGCCAGATCTCAAAAACACATTCCAGGGGTAATGGCACCCTCCACTTCCGTGATTCTGCATCAGCATGTGGTAAGCTTACACAGTAAAGACGGCATGAAAACTAAACTCCATTGTTTTGTTTGGTGTATAAGCACTTCCTTCTTCCTGTAAACTCCTGTCAGAGGAATTTCAGAGCTATTAAAGCCATATCCCTGACTAGCTCTGGGAAGTTTTGTGACCTAGTCTACAGTATGTCTGGGTGGTATTCTATTATACTGTAGAAGTGTTTTCTAGATTATGCTGAGCTCTTCACCGCTTCCAGGTGGTATTGTATTATAGACGTATTTTCTAGATTTTTCTGAGCTCGACACTCCACCTCAGCTTATCTATTTTGGACCTGTCACCACACTGTAGTGTGACTCAAGGAGGTTCAAGAACCACAATCAAGCAGTCAAAGCATTCAGCTCTTGCTCAGTATTTGTCTGTGGTAGCATTCAGGGGTCATTGCTTTGACCGAGACATACCCACACGGCCACCACAACCCCCCGCTGCTCAGTTAGAAGCACACCACATCACACCGCATCACGCCACAGGCAGCCAGACAGCCTTGTCTCCTCACCTCACAGCCAGACAAATCAGCGCTGGACTGCCTGGGGCCTCTGCATATGTGTGTGATCAGATGTTATCTCCAACTACAACATTTGCTTTTGGATTAGATATTAGAAACAGACAACATGCAAAACCACTGACTTTGCAATTTCATGAAAAGGTCTACTTTTTCATGCTTGTTTGGTCTGGACATCTGAGATATTATTATATAGCGGTCACAATAGCACGATTCATTTCCTAAATGTATGTTTTGAAAACTTCATTGCTTTTTATGTAGCAATTGATGTGTTTCAATAACCCCCTCGCAGACGATTGTGTGTAGTAAACCAAAACCTTAGACTGAAAACAAACTCATCAGTGGCACAAAGGGTGACCTCCTGGAAAGAGAACAGAACTCTTTCTCCTTGGGCTCAAGGCTGGAATGTTCCTTCCCTTGGTCACCTCTGCGTGTCGCCCACTCGTGTGGAGATTATGGACATGAAAAGAGCACTAGTGTAAATCTGCGAGTGCAGACGCTTATCAGGTGCTGTTTGGTTTGGAAAAACAAATGGTGTTTTTTTTGGTTGTCGTTTCTTATCGGAAAGGCGCTATGCCTGTGTTTAGTCTGCCTGACGTTGACCTTGACAGATTTAGAAATATGTTTATGATTCAGAGAGCATTGTGTGAAGAGCTCAGTAAAGACCAGACTGTGATTGCGTTTGGGCGGTGTCTGTTCAGTGATATGGATATGAATAAACATTTTGTTCTTAAACAGATTGTTCTCCAAACTGTAATCCATCTCACTAACTACTCATTTTTATCAGTGGGGATTTCATAACTGATAATGCTGCATTTGGCATGGATAAGTGTGGACATATGACAAATTATAGATTAAGACCAAAAAAAACCTACACTACTGCAATGTCACCCAAAATGTGATATGGTGATGTTGGCAACTCATTAACCGTTGTGATCCTATGGCTGATGATGATGAATTCCTCCTAATTACTTTGATTGAACACACACACACACACACACACACACACACACACACACACACACACACACACACACACACACACACACACACACACACACACACACACACACACACACACACACACACACACACACACACACATCTTTTATTTTTATTTTTTTTCTTCTTCACCCTTCTTCTGCACACTTGTTTTGCAACGGCCATGAATTTCATTACAAGTGACACGAAAGTGTCTCTATGTACATGACAAATAAATATCCTTGAATCCTTGAATGATGGAGCATATGGGTGAGCCAAGTTTGAAATTGCCTGTAAAATCATTGGGGGTGACAAATTAGCCTGTTTAGATAAGAAGTTGTTTACTGTTAAATATCTTCCTCTCTCTAAAGCAGGGGTGTCAAACTCAAATACACTGAGGGCCAAAATAAAACACTGGAACGAGGTTGCGGGCCAAACTCAATACCCATCATAAGTTTGTATATTGTATTTTAATTGTGCCTGCTGCACACATTTTGTTGCGTATGAGTGTGAGCTGTTTCATTGGTCTGTGCCCACTTATATTCCTGTGACCAAATACAAATTTCATGCTCAAGTCTTGTTCATGCTATACCTCAATGGTGTATGATCTTGCCAAATAAAATGACGCAACGGACCAGATTTGCCGAATCATCCCTGATGATTCATTTTATTTTCAGCAAATGCCACCAACATGGCCGCTGGACTGGTGCACCAGTAAAGCATTCATCTGTCTATTTTAGGCATGGAAACACATCCAGCATACATTACACTGCTAAAATAGCCTTTGCTTGCTGTATACCCACCATGACGTTTCACCTGTTTTGCCATTCACAATGCGTTCAGGTGCTTACAGTATTTATAGCTGTTGAGGGGACACAATCATGGAGAGAGAGGAGGGTGGAGAGGAGGGCGAAGGGGGGATGGAGGATGGGGGGCGGTATTGTGAGTGTTTCTTTGAAAGCCCTTTGTAGGTGACGTCATGAGTGGCGACCGCACCCTTGCATGTTCCATTGATCCTGCTACAGTATGAAGGCCACGGAGGACCGTCACCAGCTGTTCCACAAAAGAGGCCACCTGTAACAGAAACAGGATGTAACACTGACCTTTAGACTACGGGCTGCGTCTAGCGTAACTCGAACCGGCCCGGCCTGGCCCGCCTCAACCACAACCTGCTCAGCAGCATGTGACCAATGCCGTAATGGCCGTGATGGACAGGC
>NC_085858.1:53146927-53166927 GCF_034702125.1 Engraulis encrasicolus | reverse complement strand
CATGAATATATCAGGCAGACTCCCGGACTTTCTGGGAGACTTGGGATGTCTGCAGTACATGCAAAACACAAATGCACATACTGACACAAACGCACACGCAAACACTCCCACGCCCATGGTCCATGAATGATTGAAGTCTTTGGATCCAGCTGATGTTGTTACTGGGAGGAGAGCTTCCGCAGAGGAGGGATCTGTAGCTGGGCACGTATCAGGGACTTGTGAATGTTTAACCACACACACTGGCCCAGCATCAAAACCGGCAAAGCTGACGTCTTGTCCTTGTTTCACTCTTCCTCTCGCTGTCAAGGCTCTCGGTTTCTACACCTGTCTGTTTCCCTCCTTCTCTCTCTTTATCTCTTGCCCTCACTCATATCCTGTCTCTTTCTCTTTCTCTCTATTTCTCTCTCTCTCTCTCTCTCTCTCTCTCTCTCTCTCTCTCTCTCTCTCTCTTTCTCTCTCTCTCTCTCTCCTGCTCTCTCTCTCTCTCTCTCTCTCTCTCTCTCTCTCTCTCTCTCTCTCTCTCTCTCTCTCTCAGTATCTCATTCACGCACTCACTCACTCACTCACTCACTCACTCACTCACTCACTCACTCACTCACTCACTCACTCACTCACTCTCTCTCTCTCTCTCTCTCTCTCTCTCTCTCACACACACACACACACACACACACACACACACACACACACACACACACACACACACACACACACACACACACACACACACACACACACACACAGTGTGTCCAGCTTTGACATGTACTACTTTGTCGCTGTTCTGTCCTGCTGCTTTGCTTGCATTGGGCAGTGGTTGTCAAGGTTACTTGCTTGTTCACTACCTACAACTTCACATTGCATTGCACACATTTCATCTGTCTGCCTGTCTGCCTGTCTGTCTGTCTGTCTGTCTGTCTGTGTACAGTAGTGTTTCTCAACGGGGGCTCTACGGGTGCGTTGGGCAGCCGTGGGGGGGTTGTGACCGTTACAGCTGAAAGGGGGCGGTACTCAGTTGCAATTGGGGGGCCTTATTCCATTTTCATTTTGTAATACTAAGAGGGGTGTTGGCAGACTTATGATGAGGTCCAGGGGGTATTTGTTTAAAAAAAAGGTTGAGAACCACTAATCTACAGTATCTATCCATATGTCCGTCTCTGCTTCAGTCTGTCTGCCTGCCTCCTTTGCGCTTGTCAGATGCAGTAGCTTTTCCACATACCATAGCCTACTTCCTCCGTAGCATTCTTGAAGCAGACACAAAGGATGGCGATGAAGGTGGGCACAGCGCTCTGGGATGACTAAGCAGTCAGTCGTGACTGGAGTCAATTTGTGTTTGACTTTCACCCCTGTCTGACTGCTAATGAGGAAAGGTTGAGTTAAAAATATTGTGTTCGTGTGTGCGCGCCTCTCTTTGCCTGTGTATGTGTGTGTGTCTGTGCGTGCGTTCGTGCGTGTTTTCGTTGGGGGCTTCCCTGTAAACTTCTGATGATTCATCCATCCATGCTTCAACCTACCACATCACAGCAGCAGCAGCAATCCCCCCCCCACCCTTCCCTCACTGGGGGAACCAGGATCCAGACAGCACAGACAGACAGCACAGCTGAACTCCTGTCCTCGTAGCCCTGCCATCAGAATAATAAACATCATGGCTGCAGCTTGCATTTCAACAGTGTGTGGCACTTTTGTAATCCTCCACTTTGTCTCTCTCTCTCTCTCTCTCTCTCTCTCTCTCTCTCTCTCTCTCTCTCTCTCTCTCTGCCTTCTTTTGACTGGCAGTTTAAGAAGTTCCACAAAGAGATCATCGAAGAACTGGAGAGGAAGACAGAAATGGACGTCAAGTATATGACGGTAAGGTGTGCGTGTGCTTGCGAGCGTGCATGTGCGTGCTACATGGCAGATGGCTGAAGCAAGTCAAGTCAAGTAGCAATATGCAAAACATACACAATGGGATAGAATCCTACACAAGTACCTTATACTGTATATTGTCATACTGTAAATGAGAAATAAAGAGCAAGAGGTGAAAACGGACGCAATAAAACAAAAAAATATGACTGAATTTCTACACTTTTAAAGCCATTTTTGCAGTTTTTTGACCAAAAGCGCAGTTTAAATGTGGTGAAATGTCCAAAACAACCACTCAATTGTATTCACTGGGGCACTATTGTATGGACAAATGTGTTAATTTGTCGCTGTATGTAATTTACTTCAGAAGTTATGGCCCCTTCTGCAACCTTATTTCTGGGTTCCAGTCTAGGGCATTAAAGGGTTAAAAATGGTAAACTTTGGGTTATTATTTCAGCTTAATACTAATAGAATAATCAAACCCAGACTATATGCAGTATATTGTCATACTGTAAATGAGAAATGAAGAGCAAGTGGTTATAACGGACACAACTTGGAAATATGATTAAAAAAATGAACATTTCTACACATTTAAGGCATTTTTTTGCCGTTTTTGCCCAAAAACAGGGTTCAAATGTGGTCAAATGTCCAAACATACCCCTCAATTGAATTCACTGGGTCAGTAATGTATGGAAGAATGTGTTCATTTGTCTCTGTATGTAGTTTACTTCAGAAGTTATGACCCATTATGCACCCTTTCCCCCAATCTGCAGTGTTCCAATTTTTACATATGCCTTCTGTGCACCCCAACTTTGACGGGGTGTCACGGAAATTCCCATTGGATTTGGCCGTGGATAAATTGTGAGGTGTGTCCAGACACCTGTACGAATACATGGTAAAAAAATCTATTGGTAAGAAATTAGTTCACAGATTTCCTAAAATATCCATATCTTTCCCTAACTAAAGTAGCTGTAAAAAGAGAAAAGAAGCACAGATTAATAACACACATCTAGGCACATATCACAGCACAACAAATACATGGTGATTAGAAACACAGGAATAATTTAGAGCAGAAAGGGAAGAACCGGACACAGCTACAAGACAGAAGAGTCTACGTAAAGAGCAGAGATGCGGCCCTCTACACGGACCTGTGCCATACACACTAGGGTTGCCAACCGTCCCTTGAAATACGGAATCGTCCCCCTTTTATAAATAAAAGTACTGGTTCCGTATTGAGCTGAAAGGGGACACGGGACGTTAAAATGCGTTAAAATGCAGGAAATTGCATCTAACAACTAGACTGCCTGTGCAGTCGCCTTCGACTGCTTAAGGTATATCCCCGAAACGCGACGCTTCCAGTCCCCCATCATCCTACCACTCTCGTCCACCATTTCGTAAACGTATATGATACATACAGACGTGACATGACGTGCATAGGCTTAAAACCAAACGACTATTGTGAAAATGAAGCAAAAAATGGGGCAAATGGTAATACTGTTTTAATGGTTCAGTGGATATACCACATTAGGTACAGTGTAATAACCAGTGTAACAATATTTAATACAATGTAATACCAGTGTAACACTGCCATTTTTTTTTACTTACATCATGTGTTTGTGCGTAAGTGGTATTACATGGTATTGCATATTGTTACACTGGTATTACACTATATTACATGGTATTGCATACTGTTACACTCGTTATTACACTGTACCTGATATTGCATATTGTTACACTGGTATTACACTAGTATTACGTAAGGGTTAACGTTCGGCGAGAAGGTCGCTACCGTGGAATAGCAGCACGACAGAGAGAATCTTTAGACCCCGACGCGGAGCGGAGGGGTCTTGTTCTCTCTGAAGTGCTGCTATTCCACAAAGCGACCGACTCGCCGAAAGTTAACCCGCTTATTATATGGATATACTTAAATGATTCACACATGCGGGGACATTTCTTTAGACCTATTTAATGTTAAGATTGTTGCTGCGCAAAACAAAACAGAGCCGTTGTGGAACACCGCTAGGCAACAGCTAGGTAGGCTAGCCAGGACAGGTGTTGTCTATCACAGCAGCTGATTAGAGTGACAAAAGACCGGACCCCCTGCGGAGTGATATGAAACATTCGCTTTAGCCACTGACTTGTATACAAGCCAGTGGCTTTAGCAGTGAACGTCTTGTTGCCATTGACAGCGGTAGCCAGGACAACGGGTGCTGTCTATCACAGCAGCTGATTAGAGTCTTGTTGAAAAGTCGCTTTAGCAGTGAAAAGTCTTGTTGCCATTGACAGCGGTCTGTTATAGACCAACCCGTCCGTTATCGAAAAATAACAGACGTCCGAACGTTGGGGAGCCCCGTTGAAATGAATGGAGCATTCGACAGATGACGTCACAACCATATAATAAATGGTATTAAATATTGTTACATTGGTTATTACACTGTACCTAATATGGTAGATTCACTGAAATGGTGAACCATTAAAATAAGGTGTTATGGGCCAAATGAAAATTCCGCCATTTTGAAAGTGTTGTCTTCCAAACTCGAATCAGTTCATGAACCTACCCTAGAGCATTCACACACAAAATCTGGGACAAATCCATCCACCCGGTCAGTAGTTATGGGCCAAACAATAATTCGGCCATCTTGAATTCAGCCATCTTGAAAGTGTTGACCTCCAAACTCGACTCAGTTCATGAACCTACCCTAGAGCATTCACACACCAAATCTGGGACAAATCCATCCACCCGGTCAGAAGTTATGGACCAAACAAAAATTCGGCCATCTTGAATTCAGCCATCTTGAAAGTGTTGACCTCCAAACTCGAATCAGTTCATGAACCTGCCCTAGAGCATTCACCCAAAAAATCTGGGACAAATCCAAACATCCGTTCAAAAGTTATCGCGTTAACACGAAAGACCTTACGCGGCGGCGGACGCGGCGGACGCGGCGCACGCAAAACCATTACATCCCCGACGCTCCGCGTTTCGGGGATATAAATACAACATTTTCTGGGGGAGGACCACTAGACCCCCACACAAAATAATTGTCCCGTATTTTATTCATTGACAGTTGGCAACCCTAATACACACACAAGCACAGAAACACACATACACACACCTACTCAAAACATACAGTCACGGAGCGTCGGGGATGTAATGGTTTTGCGTGCGCCGCCGCCGCCGCGTCTGCGTCCGCCGCCGCGTCCGCCGCCGCGTAAGGTCTTTCGTGTTAACGCGATAACTTTTGAACGGATGTTTGGATTTGTCCCAGATTTTTTGGGTGTATGCTCTAGGGCAGGTTCATGAACTGATTCGAGTTTGGAGGTCAACACTTTCAAGATGGCTGAATTCAAGATGGCCGAATTTTTGTTTGGTCCATAACTTCTGACCGGGTGGATGGATTTGTCCCAGATTTGGTATGTGAATGCTCTAGGGTAGGTTCATGAACTGCTTCGAGTTTGGAAGACAACACTTTCAAAATGGCGGAATTTTCATTTGGCCCATAACTTCTGACTGGGAGGATTGATTTGCCCGGTAACACCTTATTTTAATGTTTCACCATTTCAGTGAATCTACCATATTAGGCACAGTGTAATAACCAATGTAACAATATTTAATACCATGTAATACTAGTGTAATACAAGTGTAACAATATGCAATTTCAGGTACAGTGTAATAACGAGTGTAACTTGCACTTGCACTTTAAATGTCTGTATGAGCACTGTCTATGTCCATACTGTCTTATGTCCATGTATGAGTACTGTCTATGTCTATACTGTCTATGTCCTTACCTAGATTAGTCTATGTCTGCATGGGAGAGCAAGAAACGCAATTTCAAATTCTTTGTATGACCAGTGCATGTAAAGAAATTGACAATAAAACTTGACTTGACTTGACTTGACTTGTAACAGTATGCAATACCATGTAATATAGTGTAATACCAGTGTAACAATATGCAATACCATGTAATACCACTTACGCACAAACACATGATGTAAGTTTAAAAAATGGCGGTGTTACACTGGTATTACATTGTATTAAATATTGTTACACTGGTTGTTACACTGTACCTAATGTGGTATATCCACTGAACCATTAAAACAGTATTACCATTTTCCCCATTTTTTGCTTCATTTTCACAATAGTCGTTTGGTTTTAAGCCTATGTACGTCATGTCACGTCTGTATGTATCATATACGTTTACAAAATGGTGGACGGGAGTGGTAGGAATGATGGGGGACTGGAAGCGTCGCGTTACGGGGATATACCTTAAGCAGTCGAAGGCGACTGCACAGGCAGTCTAGTTTACAATAAAATCAATAAATATACATGATTTAAATTCTGATGGACAATATAGCCCAAATATCTCACATGACGCATCACATCAACATACTGGGATTCCTCACAGAGTAAATTCACTTCCCAAAAACACCCAATGATTTATGCAGCAGTGTTCCTCTGGTAGCTGAAACACAAAAGTGTAATCAGAAACTTCCCCTTAATTAACTTGATCACTTAACTTAAAAAACAAGCTGTTCATCAGTTATTTATATCAGACAGCAGATAAAAAAAACACCTGTTGCGTCTGTAGCCGGGACATGTTGGGCTGTCCGACTGATTTCTAGATGGATGTCATCTTTGTCTCGTGATTTCCCTCCACTAAGCCTCATTCATTCAAGTGTGTGTCTATGTAAGTGGCAGACGTCGTTAACTATGTCTCGTTGGCTAAGCCACATTTTATTTAAAAAGTGCTCAGAACACTCAAGGACACCAAACTGGTCTCTTTGTTCAACAGGTGTCATTTGCTCGTCTCATTGTCCAGGAGGCCAAGCGAGTGTTAAGGACACCAAGCTAGTCTCGTTGTTTAGGCCACTTTTGCCCGTCTCATTCTCCAGGCCAGCAAGCGAGTCTCAAGGACACCAAACTAGTCTTCTTGTGAAAGCGACGTTCAACATGTGTGTCTGATGGCTTGACTGATTTTTGCCTGTCTCATCATCCAGGCCACGTTCAAGCGCTACCAGATGGAGCACAAGATGAAGCAGGAGTCGCTGGACCGTTCCCATGCCGACCTGAAGAAGCTGCGGAGGAAAAGCCAGGGCAAGAACGCCCACAAGTATGAGAGCAAAGAGAACGAGGTGAGTACACACACACACACACACACACACACACACACACACACACACACACACACACACACACACACACACACACACACACACACACACACACACACACACACTGATTCACTTTTACACATACAGTAGTTTACTTTACTTTAATTTACTTTATTTTAATTTCATTTTTCAGGACCTACTTTCTACTTACTTTATGTACTTAACATATACAGTACTGGACCCGCGCTCTGTATGTGTGGTGTGCAGTAGTCAACACTGTTTCGGTTCTCAATATGGAAGGGGTAGAGATTGATTTCCAAATAATGATGGTTAGCCCACAATGAAATGTTTGATTGACTACAGTAGACATAATGAAGACATTTTTTAATGAATAGGCTATTATTTAAATATATGAAAATTAAATTATCTTTTGTAAACGAGGTCAAGAAAAGGGTCCTACGTGAAACTGGCCAACAAACAGTGCCCAAACAATTGGTTGGGGAAGGAGAGTTGTACATGTCCAGTGCGCTACATCCTTCTCGCGCTCATGTGCGCCCTGCTTCTCTCCAGCGCTCCAGTCCTTCGACCGGATAGCCCTTTTACCACCTATGGAGTGGACGACTATAAAATGTTATAGGACACACACGTGGTGTAGCCTATATTCGGATAGTAGTTGTGTGCGATCAAACGTTGAAACTCAACCGGGAGATTATTAGGCTACTGTCTGTAGGTTATTGATTGATGTGCGCATGAACTCCCAGCTGTTAAAAAGAACGGACGTCGGTCATTCATCCCACGACTGAAGGCACATTCCGCGGCTGTAGGCCTATATTGCACAAATATTCACACATCACGTCAAATCACAAATTAGAAGTCTCTTGTTCCTATGCCAAATTAACACAGCGCTCTCAGGAAGGGTGCACCAATTCAAACAGGTAGACGTTGGCTTATAGCCAAAATATACAATGTAAAAACATTTTGTAATTGTGTAGGCCACATATTTATGAAAATGGGTTGTTGCGCTACAACTGCTGCTCAAGCTGGTGATCATAGGTGATCATTGAAAACGGCGTACACCGTCTGAGAGCAGTCGTAGGATTTCATCTTTCCTGCGCTTACGATGAGATTTGATAAATACCAACTGGTCGTAGAAAAAGAACGTACGCACGACGTATGTATGATTCTCGTCGTACGCTGCTTTGATAAACGAGGGCCATAGTTTGTACAAACAAACATTGTGTTACATCCAACTTTAGCCTCGTTTGTGGATAAGTGGAGCGTCCAGTATAACCACTGCAGTCCTATCTGTTTCGCTTGCCTTTGACATGCAGGTCTCCTCTCCTGACACGACCTGACCGGTCCTGAGACTCCGGTCTAGACTAAGTTACTGCTCAGATGCCATACAAGACTCTAAGGTCTGGTCCTGCAAGCCGTACCAAGGAATTACTCTCCATTCAGACTGCATATGGGTGGTTTTACCAAGCAGGTCCAGCGAACAGCTCATACTTTGTGTTTAGCGTTGCTCTCAAATGGAAACCACTTTATCCCTCTGACATGAGCAGTTTGTGACTCCAAGGGACAGAATTCTGCTGTTTACGCCAGTGAGAATTACTATGACGCTGCAAACTATAGTAAAATTACTGATTTTCAGCATTTTTAGTTCAGTTTCCTCATCTCTCTGAGGAGATACGATCACAACGCTGTTTACACTAGGCAGCTGTGTTTTTGAAAACTGAACAGTGAAGCTTTGCCCTTTTAGATGCAAATGGCTAATGAAAGGTATAGGCACCAGAACAACCAAATATTTGTCTGGCGCCCCCCAGACAAAGCACCTGCCTCGCCTGTCCAAGAAAGTGTGCAGTCTGTCAGCTGTGTTTGAGCAGGCAGAGGGGACGGGCACTGGGCAGACGGCTAGTGATATTATGCCTGGAGGGGATGTTTGCTCATCAGAGAGTGGTGTTGGATGGATGATGCATCCCAAATGCATGCAAATGCCAGCCACGCGAAAGTGAAGGTCACTGCACAAATGTCACACATTCTCAGACCTTTTTTTCTGTTTACCGCTCATTTCTCGTTTTTTTTGCGATCCCTTTCTCGTGGATTCTCTTCCCCTGTGTGTCTCTAACCAGCTCTCTCTCTCTCTCTCTCTCTCTCTCTCTCTCTCTCTCTCTCTCTCTCTCTCTCTCTCTCTCTCTCTCTCTCTCTCTCTCTCTCTCATCCAGAATCCTTTTTCATTCTCTGACACTTGCCTTCTTCTCCCCTTTGCTGACTGTGTATGCACAGTCTGTAATGTACACTAATCAAAGGAGACAATCAATCAAATGAATAATTTTAAAGGATTGACAAGGCAGTGAACACTACAAGGTGTTGAATGTTTATCACAAGGCCTTTTGGATGCAAATGACCCCATTAGTTTTGTTCATTTTTTCTCCCATGTTTTTAAATAGCTTTTTTGCTTTCCCTTACTTCCTCTGCCACACACATAAATAACAAACATATGCACTTATGCACAGCTTGGTCTGCTATGCCGTATTGAAGTGTCCATAGCAACAGACTAGCAGTGATACACCCATGCCAATCAGCATCTGATTTGTCCCTGTTGTCCTTTAGTCAGTTCATACTTCTGTGCCTACTGCTCTATTGCGACTCTGACATGTACTGTACACGTGAAGAGTTTTATTGCAAAACAGTGTGTCCATTTTGGAACAGTTTGGGAAATTGACATTTTTGTATTGGGCATTCCATTGCATTGAATTGCAAAATTTTAATACAAAACAATATAGGTTTTAAAAAGTATGTTCTCGAAATATTTGAATGGCAAGAATTCACACATTCTGAACAGTCATTTCCAATAATAAAAAGCAAGAGTCAGGATACATCTATTTACAGCACATTCCCATGGAGGGCATCAAAACACATGAAGAATTATGTGCTGAACAAAAAGAAATTCCAGCAGTTGTCCAGCAGCGATGTTAGCTGTCTATCCACCTGATGTCAACACGGCACAACCGATGGTCTCACATGTTTCAACAAACTTATTTTTTGTCTAGTTTCAAGTAAAAACACTCAATCAGTGAAGTGAATCTTAATTGAACAAAAAAGTATTGCAATAACTCATTAGAATTGTAGAACTACAACTTTTAAGACGTTTAAACCTTGTTTTAGGCTGATAAGTCACTTGGTCTAACATAGCTGGTTATCAAAGTGGATCAGTGGTATAAAAAGTAAGAGTAGATGTGAAAAGTCCTGCCACTGATTCCCTCAGGTGACTTCTCCAAGTAACTGGCTATAGATCAAGTGACTCAATATCAGATCAAGAAAATGTCTGTAAAATGCTTGTATTGGCAAGTGCCTTAAACTAGATTTAAAAGTCTCAAAATTCTAATTCTACAATTCTAGTGAGTTATTGAATGACTTCTGTGTTCTATTAAGATTAACTTGACTGACTGGGTGTTTTACTTGAAAATAGAAAAAAAGCTCTTTGACACCTTTGGGACCATCAGTTGTGCTGTGTTGACATCAAGTGGATAGACAGCTGACATCACTGTTGGAAAACTGCTGGAATGTTTTTGTTTTTTTTAAAGCGCATAATTCTATACTGTATGTCTTCATGCACAGTTTTGATGCCCTCCACGAAATTGTACAATGTACCGTTAATAGACAATAAAGAAGAATGCATTGAATGAGACGGTGTGTCCAAACTTTTGGCCTATACTTTATGTGGTAATTGATAGCAAAGGCTCATGTCACTGATCACAGAATTCTTACTATTGGTTTATTGGTGTGTAATGATAACCCAACAGATTTGCAGTTTAAAACATGTTTATTTAATCATGATGAGGAGTTGCATATCCTTTTTCAGACAAATGATAATGCCATTGATCATTTATCAATCAAATAAACATCTAAATGAATGGTGACTGGTCGCGGTGATCTTCTGGCGTTCACAGAGGGAAGAGCAGGAAGCCACTGAAGGAGCAGGAGTTATCATAACTATAATCATAGAGCCTGCCACCTTTTGGTAGCACCATGTTTATGACATCTCCCTTCTCCAGCTGCACAGTCATACCATTGGACAGATAGCTGGCCTTTCCATCAGTCTCATACTCTTGCTGCCACAAGAGTGTCTTTCCATTCTTATGCATGCTGATCTTCATGTAGCGTGAGTTTAGAAAATCATCCATAACACTGAACCTGAAGTAGTAGACCCCCTTGACTGGGGCTGTGAAGAAGCCAGTTGTGCTGTTGTAGGCCTGTCCTACACTGGTGATGACTTTACTGAAGGCTAAGTTCAGGTCATTACTCCCAGCCTCTATGTATCCGTTGTCATTCCTCAGACCTGCTGAGAAGGCCACCTTGGGAGCTGCTTGGAGCTGTTTCTCCAGATCATCCACTTCAGTCTCAGTGGCTGCCAGTGTGGTCTTCACTGCTCTGCCTCTTGTGCTGCATTTTATATCTTCAGGTCGCCTACAGCAGTTTCGCTAGCAGCTAGTCTGGTCTTCAGAGCAGCCAGCTCCTGCTCATGTGCTGCACTATCCATTTTCAAGTCCTTTACTTCAGTCACAGTGACATCATTGGCTGTGTTTAGGTCCTGTATGGCAGACTCGGTAGCAGCCAGCCTGGTCTTCAGAGCAACCAGCTCCTGCCCTAGTGCTGCACTGCCCATTGTCTTTAGGTCCTCCACTTCAGCCTCTGTAGCTGCCAACCTGGTCTTCACTGCTGTCAGCTCTGCCTCTTGTGCTGAATTTTCCTTCTTCAGAGTCATCACTTCAGTCTCCGTAGCTGTCAGTCGGGTCTTCAACATTGCCATCTCTGTCTCTTGTGCTGCATTTTCCTTCTTCAGATTGTCCACCTCCGTCTTCATGTCTGCTTTGGTGTCCTGCAGCACCCTGCCGAGAATCTGAACCTTAGTCTCACTGTCCACAAGCCTTCCTTTCACTGCAACATTTTCTCCCTCCAAACTCTTAACGACATATTGAGTGTTCTGTAGTGTTACTCTCAGCTCCACCACCATGTCTTTGAGTTCATTCAACTCAGCAGAGACATCCAGCTGGGTAGAGACTTCAGAAATAGCAGCATCCCTGGTGCCCTGGATCTCTGTCTGAACTTCAGTCTGGGTGCTCCGAGTCTGTGCTCCATACGTGAAGATCAGCAACACCAGCAGTGAGATGGCAGCCATCTTAGAAGTTACTGTAAAAAAAAAAAAACATTGAAGAGAATTTGAGTGGCTTACACCATGGAAAGAATCATTACTGATCTGCTAACTAAATACAGTAATAAAAATAATAAAAAATAATAATAATAATAATAATAATAATAATAATAATAATAATAATAATAATGATAATAATAAATATTGATAAGTTATGCTGAGCATACCCTATTGTATGTCACGGAAGTGAGAACACCCCTCACATTTCTGCAGATTTTAAATATATCTTTTCATGGGAAAACACTAAATAAATTTTACTTTGACACAATGAATAGTAGCCAGCATGCAACTTTTATAGCCGCTTCAATTTATTGTTCACTCAAAAATATTGGATATATACAGTAATTTATGTCTAAACATGTACCTCACAAAAGTGAGTGCACCCTTTGTTAAAATCCCATAGATAGAATCATAATCTTCTTCTGTAGTCACAGTACATGTTGACATGCATGTTTCTTTTGGTAAAATTCAGCTTTCCAATGTTGACGGCATTCAAGCAGCCCAGAAATCACTTTTTACAAATCACTTTTTACCAGCATACATGCTTCTAAAGACAATTCTTTTATCTTGGTATCATCAGACTACAAAACATGCTTTAGATTACGGCAAATTTGTTTTAGATGGTGTCAATTATGTATGGTGGTAAACATTTATTTGTACAAAGAAAAGTGTTCTTGAATGACTTCAATAGGGTAAAGCTGAATTTCACTATTGGAAACCTGCATGCTTTGACTACTGAAACAGATCATGATCCTCTCATTGGAATTTTAACAGGACAAGACTGGGGTAAAAACTCGGTCAGGCATTTTCAGCAGAGAGTAGCCCACCAGGCATCCAGAGAGACAATGCTTCATTTATAGCTCACTGTCTTGGAGAGGCTTCTGTGGCTGCATGGGGACTGATACCATTGAGGGGTAGGCCAGGCTTAAAATCACGGACAGTCCCCCGGTCAAATTCCCTGCATGCCATATGCCAGCAATGGATTTTTGGGTAGGCCAGGCTTAAAATCACGGACAGTCCCCCGGTCAAATTCCCTGCATGCCATATGCCAGCAATGGATTTTTTCATTGTGTGTTTTTCAGACTTTTGTGAGGTACATTTTGAGACGTTAATGGCTTGAGTGAACAATAAATTGAAGCGTCTATATAAGTTGTATGCTGGGTACTGTTCATTGTGTCAAAAGTGAAATTTCTTTAATGTTGACCCATGACAGGATATTCTTACACATCTACAGAAATGTGAGGGGTGTACTCACTACTGTGACATACTGTAAGTATGCACATCTTATCTTCTTTACACAGATGGATACATAGGCACAGACACAGGCACAGGCACAGGCACAGGCACAAGCACATACACAGTCTCTCTCTCTCTCTCTCTCTCTCTCTCTTCTTTTGCATCGTCATGTTTTCTTTACATTTTTTGCATTTCATTCACATAATGTCAAATAAAACATAACAGAAGCCATGTTCTGCTTTCAAACCTGTTCACTGGGAATGCCAGTGTACTACACCCTTAATCACTAGGAAAAATGCACATTTGTTTGAAAACAAATGTTTTTAAGATACGATCATGCCCATAGACTGCCATTCTAAAGCAGGTTGAAAGCATTAGCCAAATAACAGAGACAGCAGCAAACATAAAACAAATTGGTGAGTATCTCTCTACTGTAAGTTACATTGCTGACAACTCAGAAAATAGCCTGAATGTGCTAAATAGTGGACTTAACCTAACTCTCAAAGCACACTTACATAGATTTACTAAATCAAACTTTTAATATTTGTAAGCAAGCCCAATTATTTATTTTTTAATACTTTCAAGTTTCACATGTAAGAAACATTAATCTTGCCTTTAGGAGTAAGAACACCCTGTCTCTCACTTGTGTCTCAGCAATACTGATGGCAGAAGTCGGTGCAGCAGCGGAAGCAGCAGTGTCTGGGACTTAAACTCAGTGATCACCCTCTTTTTATTAAGTCGGGCATTATGTAAACACGTTTGGGGAGGCTTTAGGTCCAAGGACCAAGGACACTGGTAAAAAAAAATGTTGTACATTATGTGTTTTTTTTCCACAACATGAGTGTATTCAACTATCAGTGTTGTGGGAAAGTCGAAACCTGTTCCCTACGAGGAGGGCAGGGGGCATCAAGCCTTCTCCCTTTCTTTTCTCTCTCTCTCCCTCTCTCAGAAATGTCTTCCTTCATGACATTTTATAAAGTAAAGTTCTTAGTAAGCAGATGCTTTAATTAAATTCATTACCACTGATTATGTAGTTGTTGGAATTGATTTCCTACTCTTCCCTATGTACAGTTGAGGACGATATTATTAGCCCCCCTCCTAAAATTAGACATTTCTCTTGATTTCTTAGTAAGAATGACCGTTATTCACCGTTTCTGTTATTCTGGAAACAAATACACTGATGGAGATAATGTTAAATGAGTTGAATTTGGATTTTTCTATTGTTACGATGAGTTTAAACAAAAAAGGGCAAAAATGACAAGGACAAAATTATTAGCCCCCTGATCATTAATAGTCAATATGACGCCATTTATGAACCAAAACTGACAACAGGCTCTGATAGTTGCTACCAAGGTTGGCACATGCCCCACTAGGGATTTTGGCCCATTTCTTCACTGCAAAGTGTTCTAGCTGGTCCAAATCGCATGGACGCTGAGCATAAACATTAACCACAGACTCTCAGTGGGATTGAGGACTGGACTATGTGCGGGTGATTCCAATATCATGGTTTTAGTGTCCTTGAAGAACCTCTGAACTAATCTAAATGCATGCTTTGGGTTACAATGTTGTTGGAAGACCCAGCAATCCAGATTCAGACCCAGACTCCCTGTGTCTGAGGCTGAATAACAGACTAAACTTGATGCCCTTCCACTATGTGTAACTGTGGAAACTGCTTAGCCTCATTAGACCATAGAAGCATTGGACACCTGCCTAGATGATTGTTATTGACCTGGCCTCACCTGGAGGTTTTTTCCCCCCAAAGAAAGACAGTTGTTAGGGCTTGTCATCATATTGGGCTTTGGGGCCATCATCACAGAAGAACCCTTTTACTAAAGGCAGTGCATATCAGAGTGTTATTGAGCTTTGCCTATGAACATTTCAAAGTCAAAAATTAGTTTTGAACGTCTCTGCTTTCATCTGATGAGATTCAATTGCACCTGCTTCGATGCATGAATTCTGCTTCTGTCAGGTGAAGAAGGGATAGGCCTTGAATCGTTATAAGATGGTTTCCACAATTAAACATGGTGATGGATGCATCATTCTGTGGCAGCCTCAGCCACAGGAAACCTTGTTTGGGTGTACGGCACCATAAAAACTGAAAATCATGATAGAATGTGGAAAGTGACCTTGCAAAAATATGCTCATAGAGGGAGTTAAGATCTTCAGTGGATCTTTCAATAAGATAATAACCCAAAACTTGCATCCAAAATAGTTCAAATGTTCTTCAAGGATACTAAAACCATGGTCATGGAGTAGTTCAGACCTCAATCCTTTAGATAGTATTTGAAGAGTGCTGAAAATGAATATCCATCCTCAACATCCATGCAATTTGAACCAGCTTAATTATTTGCAATGAAAAAATTTTACCAAAATCCCTGGTAGGACATATGCCAACATAGTTAACAACTAATCAAAGTGCCTGGTGTCAATTTTTGTTCATAAATGGCACTGTATTGACTATTAATGATAAGGGGGCTAATAATTTTGTCCTTGCCATTTTTACACTTTTTTTGTTTAAACTCATTGTGAAAATGGAAAAGTCCAAATGTAACTTATTGGATACTATCTCCATGGTGTATTCTTTTCCAGAATAACATACATTTATTAATAATGATCATTCTCAATGATCAATGAAGAGATATGTCTAATTTCAGGAGGGGGGCTAATAATATCGTCCTCAACTGTAACTTAGTGCATACATGTGAGTGATTCTACGATTCCCCTACGCTTTTGGCAAAAGCAAAATGTCAATTATCAGTATTTTTTTTCAACTAAATGACCTAGATTTTACATAGTGTATATATTTAAGTTTCCAAACAAACAAATTGCCAAGCTTAATCTTAAATCATTTGATAAATACTCTAATGAAAGCGAACATTTGCTTAATTATTTTGTCAACAGTGTTATGGACAAATACTATGTCATTTCAAACATATATAAAAATACTACAGAGTTGAAACAATATATATTTGAAAGTGCTTATGTCCCTTAGCAGTAATGTTGTCATTAATCTGTGCAACTGATATAGAAAATGTGATTGTTGAGCTTCATAAGTAGGATTTTATGAGTCACTGTGATACAAACTGACACATTTTTAGATGCGTCCAGCATCTCTATAACAGGGTCTGTCTGTCCGTCCGTCCGTCCGTCTGAAACGCTTTCATTAAATTGTTGTCCGTCTGAAACGCTTTCTTTAAATTGTTCCTTCCTGTGGCCACAAGGCGGCAGACTTGCCATTTTGGACCGGAGCGAATGCGTGCAAGCATAGCCTTTCTATACTAAACCGGATGCTAACGTTGGCGAAAAGTAGCCTAGCCACAGGCTAACTGACAAACGTGAGGCCAACAACTCAGCCGATCGTGATGTACGCCACAAATAGACCAATCGACCTCATATTTAGACACTACAATGTTGATTTCTGCCTTCGATTTTCATCAGTTAAGAAATCTAGCGTCGGATTAACACATTATTAAGGTAGTAAAGCGAGTTGCCGCCATGTTTGTTTTCCAGAATCACCCGGGTAGAGAGCTCACGTGCAGCATTCTGGGTAATTGAGTTTCACGTTATTAATGCAGACAATGCGTGTTTTTTAAAAAAATGCAGTGAGTTTAAAAAATCAAACCAACTGCCATTTGGAAGGGCAATGGTGCTTTTCGTTGCGCTCAGAGAGAGTACAGGAGAGAACGCGTCTTTCGTAATTGCTTTGCAGTCGTGTGCATTTGATAAACTCTGGCACGGAAGTTCACTGCTTTGTGCCTTGACGGTGAAGCTGGTATTGAAAAAAAGTCCATATTCACCTAAAGAGTCAACCCATAAGCGCATGATTCACCCAAACGGTTTTATTTATTTATTATTTGTCGATGTTTAGATTCTTTCCCACATGCACATAATGCTGAAATGGCGTGATACTAAAGGTTGTTAGGCCTAATAAATGTCTGGTAATTTGTAATGTAGCCTACTTCATCTAGGCTATGTGAAATTTCAAATCATAGCCTATGGTTCTTTTCCAAATCCAAGAATGATGATAAGCTTATTATACCCTAAACTGCAAAAAATAAAGCCATGTCTCGCCATTTTGCTGCCTTGCTGCCTGCCACAATATTTGGAGTGTCCATGATGACCAATAAACAAAAAGTACATCCTCGGGGGGCGTTGACAGGCTAGGAGGAGGCCAGGGGGGCGTTTGGGGGGAAAAATGGCATAGTTGGAACTGGCATAGAGGGACGCATCTGTTGTCCGCCTGTCGGCCTTGTTCATTATAAATCCCTGTAACGTCTGATTTGAATATAGTCACCCTCCTTACACAAGACTTCCTTCTCCAGAGATAATCCCTAGTGTATGTTCATAGGATTTTTCCAACACATAAGGGATCAATAGCGCAAAAACACTTTCAAAACAGTCAACGGTGTTACTCAACTGTGTTACGGTCAACAGTGCAGGGGAACAAGTCGGCACTTTTTTAGGAGAAAAAACAGAGCAGACAAACCCATCTCCCTAGAACAGAAATTATTTTGTTTGTTTGTCTGTCAATATGGATATAAATTGGCAAAAACATACTCCTCCTCAACTGTCATCAGTGTTGCCAGATTGGGCTGGTTCCCGCCCAATTGGGCTGCTTAGGATGGCTGTGTGCGGGTAAAAATGGCATCTATCAGAAAAACCTTCCCACTGCCATATAAATCAATAGAATTGGGCGGGTTTTTAGGGCGGATTTTGATCATTTTTTGGGCTGGAAATCATCAGCCTCATCTGGCAACCCTGACTGTCATACTTAATTGTAACACCATTGACTGTAACACCGTTGACATTTCAGCCATTTTTATGGTGTTGTGCTAACTGAGGACCTCAGAAGTTCCACCACAACACCTTAATCAATTCATGTATCTGTATGCTTTATCTGTGTTTTTCTACATGTGATTTCTAATTCAGATTCTTATGAATATGTTGATAACACAGTTGACAGGCAATTTTCCCGCTATGAGAACATGAAAAAGAATGGATTAAATTATGGAAGAATGGAGCTCAAAATTTACCAAAAAGTCTTCCTGTATCCTGCCAAAGAGGTTATGACATCACGTGATGTTATTCGTATAGCCTAAGACCAACCATTACTGATTTATGGATGAGGTTTCAGACCGTGACACGGTTAACACAGTTTTCGTGGACACACACAAAATGGCAAATTTCATGTATAATGGAAAGGACAGTGGTCTTTCTGACAGTTTTGTCATATTGTGATGATTACTGTGAATCAACATTTGCAATCGTCTTGGGCAAAACAAGTTTCTTTACATACTAATATGAAGACTGAATCTGACATTTGGAAAACAGGACGGCATGAAAACGCCCAAAACCAGTATTAAATATTCATTCTTGCTGAGGGAAATAATGCTATGTCTACACTTTCTGTATTATATGAAAGATAAATGTTTTCTAATGTCCAAAACATCATTGGATGCAGTTAATAGTTAGTGGAATTTGCAAATAAAATCCACGGACTTAAAAGTGTAGGCGAATTAGAGAATCACTCATGTACTGTACTGTATGCCTTCATAAATAGCATGGACACATATTACTGATGACAAAAATATTGCTACAGATATCAACCTGATGTAAAGTATAGGCATTTAAAATAAATGTATTTGTGTTTCACAACCAAATGATCATCAACATGAGTGGTGAGTGATCTTTTGGTAATCAAGAAATTCTGGGTATTTGTGTCCCTCTCTTTACTATGTACTTGTAAAGTATGTCTGCAAAGATAGCAAGCCCACATGTCACAGATGTCCGAAATGTTACGGAAATATTGGTGGATGTGCAATGATGGCCTGACAAACATGCAGTATAAGAGAAATTTGTGTCTGTGAGTGAGTGATCATCACCCTCTTTTTCTGCTACATTTATATGGTGATGATCACACATGACACAAGGTCTGGTCTTCAATATTTTTTTGTACAAGGATGATTGCGAGCGAAAACAAATATTTAAACGAAATTATTTAAATATTTGAACTGAAATTACAAAAATCTGAAGGAGTGTGACGTAATGGTGTATGCCACCTCAACTGAACATGTTTTGGTGACCTGGAACACAGGTTGTCTTCAAAAAGGAGTTTTCAGATTTTTTTGAAATTTCAGACCCTGAAGGCGGGGTTGCTGTGTAAATGAAAGACATTTCTAATCAAATACTTTACCTCGCAATCGTCCTCGTAAGTGAGGAATTATGTATGGACGTTTAGGGAGACTTAAAAACAAAGGATGCTGGTCAGCAATATTGTAGGCCTGCATAATGTGCTTTTTGCAAACCATGAGTGTATTATTAAACTCAGTGTTGTGGGAAAGTAGAAAGCTGTTACCCATCAGGTGGGGCAGGGGGCATCAAGCTCTCTCTCTCTCTCTCTCTCTCTCTCTCTCTCTCTATCGCTCTCTGAGTATCTGCAGACTGGAAATTGGGTAAGGTGCTGTCACATTTCCCAATCTGTCGCTAGCGGCCTGGCCTGCCTACCTCCCTACGCGCACACACACATACACACACAATTCGCACCGTGTGTGTGTGTGTGTGTGTGTGTGTGTGTGTGTGTGTGTGTGTGTGTGTGTGTGTGTGTGTG